>NW_028327187.1:59873258-60218258 GCF_987537825.1 Furipterus horrens
AAAACAATATTGTTAACATTTTTGTACTTTAAAAGCAATCTACACATTGAATGCAATTCTTCTCAAAATCTCAATGACATTTTTCCATAAATAGTAAAATTCATTTTAAAATTTATATGGGATCTCAGAAGACCTCAAATAGCCACCTCCCAAAAAAACAACTTGCAAAAGGACAAAGAAGTCTAACATTTCCCAATTTTAAAACTTATTACAAGGCTACAGCAAGGCTAACAGTGTGATACTGGCATAAAGACAGACATATAGATCAAGAAACTAGAAATAAACCCTCATATATAAGGTAAAATGATTTTTGACAAGGTCTACAATACCTTTCAGTGGGAAAGGTCTTTTCAACAAATGGTGTTGAGAAAACTGAATATACATATGTAAAAGAATTAATCGATACAATTACCTTACACTATATATAAAAATCAACTCAAACTATATCAAAGACCTAAATGTAAGTACTAAAACTATAAAAGTCTTAGAAGAAAAAAGAAGAAAAGTTCATGATGTTAAATTTGGCAATAATTTTTTGTATATGGCACCAAAGTCATGAGCAAAAAGAAAAAAGAAAAAATAGATTTGTGGATTTCATAAAAATTTTAAAAGTTTGTGCATGAAAAGACACTATCAACAGACTAAAAAGGCAACACACAGAGTTGGAGAGAATATGTACAAATTATATATCTGATAAGGGATTTTAAAGAACCACTACAAGTCAACAACAAAACAAGCCACAAATTAAAAACAGGCAAAGGACTGAACAGACATTTCTCCAAAGAAGATATACAGACAAAAAATAAGCACAAGAAGCTCAGCATCACTCGTCGGCAGCCCTCCGTCTCGAGAGACGATGGTGTAGCTTCTTAAGAGTCTATCTGCACCGCCGAGAATGGCTGTGCAGTCCGACTCAGGAGTGACACGGTATCTGTCTCCTCCCGTGTTGAATCGACATCTTGCGATGACGCTGGAGTGTCCTCTCCAGTGAAGCTGAAGCTACAGAGCCTGGGCGGGGTGATATGGAGGGTCTGCTGTTGCCCATGCAGCAGACCCCCCCTCTCTTCGCAGCTGAAGGGTCCAAGGGAAAGACGGAGTCAATACAGCTTGGCTTCAGGTGCGCCGCAGGAGTTGCCGGTGTTGACTACAACGTCAAACCGCCTTAGGGACTCCGGCTCCGGATTTTCTGTCAGGGAAATGTACATATCACAATGATATACCACTTTATACCTATTAGAATGGTTATTATTTTTTAAAAAAGCATAAAATAACAAAGGTTGGCAAGAATGTGAAGAAATTGGATCCCTTTTTCACTGTAGGTAAACATGTAAATTTTTACAGCTGCTATGGAAGACAGTATGGCATTTTCTCAAAAAATTGAAACACAGAACACCCATATGATCCAGCAATTTCATTACTAGTAGTGGCGGCGGCAGCCGTCCGTCTCGATCCAGCAATTTCACTACTAGTAGTAAATCCAAAATAATTGAAAGCAGGGACTTAATCATACATTCATATTTCAATGTTTATAGTAGCACTATTCACAATAGGCGGAAACAACCCAAATGTCTATCAACAGATAAATGGTTAAATAAAGGCTGTATTAAACATAGAATGCAATATGATTCAGCCTTAAAAAGATGGAAACTCTGGCAGCATGCTATAACATGGATAAAATTTAAAGTCATTATATTAAGTAAAACAAACTAAACAACAAAGGACAAATATTGTGTGATTCCCCTTACATGAAATCCTAGAGTAGTCAAATTCATAGACAAAAAGTGGAATGGTGGTCATCAGGGTCTGGAAGAGAGGAAATGGGGAGTTATTAATTAATGGGTACAGAGTTTCACTTTGGGAAGTTCTTAAAATGGATAGTGGTGGAAGTTACACAACAATGTGAATGTCCTTAAAATGCCATTGTATTGTAAATGTAGAAATCATTAAAATGGTAAATTTTGTGTTAGTATATTTGCCACAATGAGGACAAGGAGAAAGAGAACTGATGCACTCTGAAGAATCCTTACAGAATGAGAGCATACAGATTCCAAACATATCAGAAAACTAGGGTGAGGCATAGGGTTAATACAGAGTAATTAGGTGAAAGTTTATGTATGAAGTGGTTGAACTGTGACCTGAAATTCCAGGCAATTATGTCCACCATCCAAGGTTTATTGTATGGAGAAGAAGTTGATCCAATGCAGATATAATGGAAGACAGAAGTAGATATGGACTTGAAAACAGGTAGATGAAATAAAAGTTTGCAAGTTAAATGCTGGACCCAAACTCCTCTTCCCTCTCTCTGCTCCCATAATGCCAGAAATCATGCCTCTGGCTCCCAAGAAGGTGAATTTTCTTGTGAGAAATGGAAAAGCCTATACAATATATCCTTCAGGATCTGGCATTTGTGGATAACTCAATAATAGTAGCATACTAGCATGTTGAAAGGCCAAACAGTAAAACAATAAAAGGAAACAGGAAGAAATAGATACAATGCAAGTAAAAGATTATTTGTCCTTTTTCCTTTTCAATCAATAGTATATTTACATGGTTCGAAGGTTGAAACAATATATTCAATAACATGAATACTCTGAAGGGTCTCCCTACAACCCTTGCCTCCATCGAACTCCTTCCTATCTTCAGTCTCCTACAGAAAATAATTTTATAGATTTCTGTGTGTCTTAATATTTATTTAGGTAAATATAAGCAAATATAAATATGCATTTTATTACCATTTACCTATAGCACAAAATATTGTATACTATATACTGATCTTCACCTTAATTTTTTTCACTAAAATGTATCTTGGAGATGTCTTCAAATTAATGAAGCTTTTGTTTTTGTTGTACTTTTCTTTGGGGCTCTTCTGAATTTGGATTTTGTTTGCTTGTTTGTGGGGCATGGGGATTTCCTGAAAATGTTCACTTTGTATATATGTCATTGTACATATCTATAGCATAGCTATAAGATAGATTCTCAAATGTGAGATTATTAGGTCAATGGCAAAATAGATCTGTAATTATTATATATATTCCCAGATTCCTCTCCATAGAAAAATATCCCTTTTTCCTCCAAAGCTTCATCAAGAAGCTATACTGTCACACTTTTGGATTGTTGCCAAAATTGTACATGAGAATTTGTATTTCAGAAAAGTTTTAATTTCTGTGACTGCATAAAGTTAGGCATCCTTTTTTAAAATATACTTTAAGGGCTCATTGTATTTCTTAAAAATGTCTGTTCATGTCCTATGCTGATTTTCTAAAGTTGCTGGTGTTCCCTTTTCATTTTTTAAAAGAGTGCAGTTATTTCTTGTGATATAAATTGCTAATATTTTTTCAGCTTCTCTTATTTTTTTTTACTTTGCTTATGATGCTTTTTGTGATGAATATTTTTCTTTATTTAGAGTGACCAAATTTGTCAATCTTTTTTAATGGCTTCTAGATTTTGAGTCATAAACAAAAATACTTTCTATCACTCTAAGATTATAAAAGAATTCACTTATTTACTTCTAGTACTTATGTTTTCATTTATCTTTAAATTTAAATCATTGATCCACTTGGAAATTAGCCTGCTATATGGTGTGAGATATGACTCCAACTTTATTTTTTTGTTGTTTTTTTTATTTTATTTTTTAGTTTTTCAATTACAGTTGTCCCATTTTTACCCCATTGTTCACCCCCACCCAGCCCACCCCTTCTCCCACAATCATATCCCTCCCCATTGTCCATGTCCATGAGTCATTTATACACGTTCCTTGACTAAACCCTTCCCTTACTTATCCCCCTTCTCTTCTTCCCCCCTCTCCCCTCCCCCCTCATAACTGTTACTCTGCTCCTTGTTCTACTTAGTTCATTTGTTTGTGCTATTCCTTAGTTTCCTGTATTAGGTGATATCATATGGTATTTTTCTTTCTTTGCCTGGCTTATTTCACTAAGCATAATTCTCTCTAGTTCCATCCATGTTGTCGCAAATGGCAGGAGTTCATTCTTTCTCTCCATTGAATAGTATTCCATTGTGCAAATGTACCACACTTTTTGATCCACTCATCTACAGATGGGCACTTAGGCTGTTTCCAGCACTCAGCTATTATAAACAGAGCTGCTATGAACATAGGGGTGCATAAGTTTTTTTTCAATTAGGGTTTTGGGATTTTTTGTGTATAATCCTAGCAGTGGAATTGCTGGTTCAAAAGGCAGTTCCATTTTTAGTTTTTTGAGATAATTCCATACTGTTTTTCATAGTGGCTGCACCAGTCTGCATTCCCACCAACAGTGCAGTGGGTTCCCATTTCTCCACTCCCTTGCCAGCACTTGTTGTTTGTTGATTTGTTGATGATGGCCATTCTGACTGGTGTAAAGTGGTATCTCATCGCAGTTTTTATTTGCATCTCTTTGATGGATAGTGATGTTCAGCATTTTTTCATGTGTCTATGGACCTTCTGTATGTCCTCTTCAGAGAAGTGTTTGTTCAGGTCCTTTGCCCATTTTTTAATTGGGTTGTCTGTTTTCTTGATATTGAGTCGTATAAGATCTTTATAAGTTTTGGAGATCAGTCCCTTGTCTGAGATATCATTGGCAAATATGTTTTCCTATGTGGTTAGTTCCCTTTTCATCTTGCTGATGTTATCTTTTTCTGAGCTGAAACCTTTTGGTTTGATGTAGTCTCATTTGTTTATTTTTTCTTTTATTTCTCTTGCCTTAGGAGATGTATCCATGAAAATATTGTTATGTGAAATATCTGATATTCTCCTGCCTATGTTTTTCTCTATGACTATTATGGTATCACGGCTTACATTTAAGTCTTTAATCCATCTTGAGTTTATTCTCATATGTGGTGTAAGTTGGTAGTCTAGTTTCATTATTTTGCATGTCTCTGTCCAGTTCTCCCAGCACCATTTGTTGAAGAGGCTCTTCTCACTCCATTTTATGTTCCTTTCCCCTTTATCAAATATTAGTTAACCATATAGTCCTGGGTTTATTTCTGGACTCTCTATTCTGTTCCATTGATCTACATGTGTGTTCTTTTGTCAGTACCAGAATGTTTGATCAAAGTAGCTTTGTAGTATAGTTTGATGTCTGGTATTGTGATTCCTCTTACTGTGTTCTTCTGTCTCAAGATTGCTTTGGCTATTTGGGCTCTTTTTTGGCTCCATATGAATTTTTGAAGTATTTGTTTTAGGTCTGTGAAATATGTCACTGGTATTTGAATAGGGATTGCATTGAATCTGTACATTGCTTTGTGTAGTATGACCATTTTGATGATGTTGATTCATCCCATCCAAGAATATTGTATTTGCTTTCATTTATTTGTTTCTTCCTTAATTTCTTTCTTCAATGTTATGTAATTTTCAGAGTACAGATCTTTTTTCTCTTTGGTTAAGTTTACTCCTAGGTACTTTATTTTTCTTGTTGGTATAGTAAATGGTATTTTCTTTTTTGTCTCTGTCTCTGATATTTTATTGTTGGTGTACAAAAATGCCTTAGATTTCTGTATATTTATTTTGTACCCTGCTATTTTGCCAAATTCACTTATTACATCGAGTAGTTTTTTAGTGGAGTTTATAGGATTTTCTAGGTATACTATCATGTCATCTGCATATAATGATGGTTTTACTTTTTTTTTTTCCAATGTGGATGCCTTTTATTTATTTGTCTTGTCTGATTGCTGTGACTAGGACTTCCAACACTATGTTGAATAGGAGTGGAGAGAGTGGACATCCTTGTCTTGTTACTGATTTCAGGGGAAATGCTTTCAGTTTTTGTCTGTTGAGTATGATGTTGACTTCTGGTTTCTCGTATATACCCTTAATTATGTTAAGGTATGTTCACTCTATTCCCATTTTGCTGTACGTTTTCATCATAAATGCGTGTTATACTTTATCAAATGCTTTTTCTGCATCTATTGATATGATCACGTGATTTTTGTGTTTCATTTTGTTTAGATGACGTATTATATTTATTGATTTGCGAATATTAAACCATCCTTGCATCCCTGGGATGAATCCCACTTGATCATGGTATATGATCTTTTTAATGTTTTGCTGGATCCTGTTTGCCAATATTTTGTTGAGAATTTTAGCATCTATGTTCATCATTTATATTGGTCTATAGTTTTCTTTCTTTGTTGTGTCTTGACCTGGTTTTGGAATTAGGGTAGTACTGGCTTCATAGAATGAGTATGGGATGTTTCCTTTTTTTTTTTTTTTTTTTGGATTTTTTGGAATAGTTTGAGGAGGGTAGGAGTTAGTTCTTCCCTAAATGTTTTGTAAAATTCAACTGTGAAGCTATCCGGTCCAGGCTTTTGTGTGCTGGGAGATTAATGATTACTCTTTCAATTTCATTCTTGTCATTGGTCTGTTGAGACTTTCTACTTCTTCTTGATTCAGTTTTGGAAGATTGTATGTTCCTAAAAATTTATACATTTCATCTGGGTTTTCAAATTTCTTGCCATGCAGTTGTTTGTAGTAATGTTTTAAAATCATTTGTATTTCTGTGGTGTCAGTCGTGTTTTCTCCTCTTTCATTTCTAATTTTGTATATTTGGGTCTTCTCTCTGTTTTTCTTGATGATCCTGGCTAATGGTTTCTCGATTTTGTTTATTTTTTCAAAAAACCAGTACCTACTTTTGTTGATTTTTTGAATTGTTTGTTTATACTCTACTTTATTTAATTCTGCTCTAATGTTGATGATTTTCTTCCTTCTACTTGTCCTAGGCTTTGTTTGTTGTTGTTGTTCCAGTTCTTGTAATTTTAGGGGTAGGTATTTCTTTTGAGATTCTTCTATCTTTTTCAGATATGCCTGTATTGCTATGAACTTCCCTCTTAGGACTGCTTTTGATGTATCCCATAGGTTTTGGGCTGTGTGTGTTCATTATTATTAGTTTCCATAAAATTCTTGATTTCTTGTTTGATGTCATTGTTAACCCATTCACTATTTAATAGGATGTTATTCATTCTTCATGAGTTTGGATGTCTTAGTTTTTTTTTTTTTAGGCATAATTTTATTTCCTTTTGAATTTTTTAAAAATATGTATTATTGGTTTTGCTGTTATAGTTGTCTCAGTTTTCCTTCCCTCTGCTCCCCTACACCCCCTGGTACCTCTCCCTCCAGTTGCTACCCCTTTTAGTTTATATCCATTGGTTGTGCATATAGTTCTTCTCAACCTCTTCCTGTCTATTCCATTTCCTCCTACTATGCTTCTTAATTCCTGTACCATCTCCCTCCCTCTCCCCCTTTGCCCTCCCTGTTGACCGCCCCCCAATATGTTCCCCATACCTATAGTTCTTTTTCCACTCTCATTGCTTATTTAGTTTGCCTTTGTTTTGATTCCCAGGCTTCTGTTTTTGGTTCTTGTGATGCAGTTTTCATTTTAATGTTCATAGTTTTGATCCTCCTTCTTCTAAATCAGTCCCTTTAACATTTCATATAATAATGGTTTGGATCTAATGAACTCCTTCAGTTTTGTTTTGTCCTGGAAGCACTTTCTGTGCCCTTCTATTCTGAATTACGTTTTCACTGAATAGAGTATTCATGGCTGTAGATTTTTGATTTTCATTACTTTGAATATTGCTTGCCAGTCCATTCTTGCCTGCAGGGTCTCCCTTGAGAAATCAGCTGGCAGTCTAATTGGGACCCCTTTGTACATAATTCTTTTCTTCTCTCTTACTGTTTTTAAAATACTCTCTTTATCTTTAACTTTTGACAATTTGATTATAATGTATCTTGAAGTGGTTCTCCCTGGGTGCAGTTTTTCTGGAACTCTCTGTGCTTCCTGGACCTGTAAGTCTATTTCCTTCCCCAAGTTCAGGAAGTTCTGTTTCATTATTTTTTCACATAATTTTTCAATTTCTAGTTCTTCTTCTTTGCTCTTTGGCAATCTTATTATCCAAATGTTCAGTCTCTTTTAGCTGTCACAGAGGTTTCTGAGCCTATCTTCACTTTCCTTACTTTTTGTTTCCTCTTTCTGCACTAGTTGACTGTTCCTTCCTCATGTTCCGGTTTGTTGATTTGATCTCTGGATTTTATTTCCTCACCACTTGTCTTGTATGTGTTTTGGTTTGTTTCAGTATGAATGGCTTTCATTCCTTCCCTGTGTTTTTACAAATCTTTTGTTAATTCTGTAAGCCAGCTTATAACTATAGCTCTAAACTGAGCCGATGAAAGGTTTCCTATTTGTTCATCTGTCAGGTTCCTCATCTTCTGCCTGGTGAGCTGTGTCACTGGGATTTCAATTGTTGTCTGTTTCATTTTGACAGATTTGTGTTTTACTTTGCTTGCTGGGAAGGCTGTAGGGGGTGGAGCCCCGTGTATTCATTACTACCCCACGACCGGTGGAGGTCCGAAACCTCTTTCGCTGCGCTGTGGCACTTTGTGTGTGGGCAGGGGCCCAAGATGGATTTCTGCTGTTATTCTCTGCTGGGAGACCGGGATCCATCCCCCTGCCCTCTGGGCCTCTTCGTCAAAAGCAATGGGGGAGCTGCCTTTCCCAGTGTTGAGGTCACGAGGTGCCATGACTCAACTGCAGCCAGGATTGCTTCCCGTGCCGCTATGCCCACTGCTACCACAAAAAGCGCCAGCCGACCTTTCTGTTCCGGTTCCGATTTCACCTCTCCTACTCGTCCAACGAGCACCTCTGGTTTATAACTTCATACATTGGGCTTCCATGTAGTTTTATTTTCTGAAATCTCTAGTTGTCTTTTGTTTTGAGGTAGTTGTACTCCTTTCAACTTTTAGAGGAAGACCGAGCATGTCTCACTAAGCCTCCATCTTGGCTGGATACTGGATGTCTTTGATTTTTTTTCTCTGCGGTTGATTTTTAGTTTCAAGGCATTGTGGTCTGAAAAGATGCTTGATATGATTTCAATTTTCTTGAATTTGTTGAGGCTTGTTTTGTGTCCTATCATGTGGTCTATCTTTGAAAATGTCCCATGTGCCTTTGAAAAGAATGTATATTTTGCTTCTTTGGGGTGAAAAGTTCTATTTATATCAGTTAAGTCCATGTGGTTTAGTATGTTGTTCAATGCCTGTATATCCTTGGTGTTTCTTGGCTTCTAAGATCTGTCTATTGTTGATAATGGAGTGATAAAGTCCCCTACTATGAGTGTGTTGCTGTTAATATCATTCTTGTGGTCTTCTAATATTTTATTTTTATATTTGGGTGCTCCTATGTTATGTGCATGTATGTTTATCGGTGTTATATGTTCTTGATGGATTGTTACCTTAAGTATTATGAAATGTTCTGCTTTGTCTCTTTTTATGGCCCTTGCTTTGAAGTTAGTTTTGTGTGATATGAGTATTACTACCACAGCTCTTTTTTCATGTCCATTTGCTTGGAATATTTTTTTTTAATCCTTTCACTTTCAGTCTGTGTAAATCTTTTGTTTTGAGGTGTGTTTCTTGTAGACAGAAAATATGTGGGTCCTGTTTTTTTATCCATTCCTCTATCCTATGTATTTTAATTGGAGCTTTTAATCCATTTACGTTTAATGTTATTATTGACATGTATTTATTCATTTCAGTATGTTCCTGTGTTCCTCTCCCTCTCTTTTTTTCTTCTTCTCTTAAAGCATTCCCTTTAGCATCTCTTGCAATGCTGGTTTGGTGGATATGTATTCTTTTAGTCTTCCTTTGTCAGAGAAACTCCTTATTTCACCTTTCATTTTGAATGATAGTCTTGCTGGGTAGAGTATTCTTGGTTGTAAGCCTTTGTTTTTCCTTGCTTGAAATTGTTTTTGCCATTACCTTCTGGCTTGTAATGTTTCTGTTGAGAAATCAGTTGATATCCTTATCGGAGCTCCCTTGTATGTTATTTGCTGGTTTTTGGATTCTCACTTTGTCTTTGAATATTGCTATTTTAATTATGATGTGCCTTGGAGTGGGCCTTTTGAGTTTCTTCTTCATTGGGACTCCCTGTGCTTCTTGTACTTTCATGACTTTTTCTCTCATCAGGTTAGGAAATTTTTCTGTCATTATTTTTCCTATCAGCTTTTCTATCCCTTGTTTTCCTTATTCTTCTTTTATTCCAATTATCCGGATATTTTGTATTATGTTGTCCTGTAATTCCCTTCGACCTTCTTCATACTTTTTAATCATTTTTTATTTTGTTGGGTTGTCTGGGAAATTTTTTCTACGTTGTTCTCTAACTCTCTAATCTGATCCTCTGCTTCGTTTAGCCTGCTTTTGATTGATTCTACTGTGTTTTTTAGTTCAGAGATTGTATTCTTCATTTCTTCCTGGTTCTTTTTAATAGTTTTTATGTCCTTTTTTATACTGGTATAGTTCTCTGTAATTTTCCTGTGATTTTCTTGGAGCTGTTGGTAATTTCCTTGGAGATTGTTGTAGTTATCTTTGAGGTTGTCAAGTATATTGAGCTTCTTCATCACCATTGTTTTGAATTCCATGTCTGACATTTGGGTTATGTCTATTACATCTACCTCTCTTTCTGGGGATTCCTCTTTCCCTTTCATTGGGAGGTTGTTTCTGCGTCTTCCCATGTTGCATTCTTCTTGTTTGTTTTTGTTGTTCGGATTTGTCTGCTTTGCTTTCCTGCTTTTGTGGTATGAGATTCTTTACAGGAAGTCTGAGGGTTTAAGTGTTGCAGCCTCTTTGATCTCCTGAGCCTGACGTTCTTGAGATACCCTTTATGTCATTTATTTATGCTGTCTGGTTATATTTTCATTACTCTTTGGTGAGACTTTCCATCTGGCTAGTTGACTGAGAGTCACTCTGCCCACCTTATCTTAAGTTCTTATTTGGAGATGCTGTTAAAAACATAAACACACGGCCCAGGCAAGAAACCCACATCCTCAGAAATATCCCCCACCCTCTATCCCACTGTCGGTAGTCAATGAGCCAGTATTAATATAAATGTAGAGATATTAGGACTATTATACGAGAAATAGGTAAGAGTTGTTTTAAATGAAGAAAGAGATGATTTTTGAGAGGGACGATGATAGAGTAATAATAGTAGCAGGTAGTGTCAAGACTATGCAGGACTGTAATATTTACATTGTATGTTAATAAAAATAAAATAAGATAAAAATAAAAAAGAAAGAGAGGGAAGAATGCAGGATAAAGTAAGAAAGTGGTAGTATATAGTATTAGAGTTATATAGTAGTTATATGCTATATATTCAGTTTGAAAGGGAGGCTAAACAAAAGTAGTAAACAAACAACAATTAAAGATGAAGGATGGGAGGGAGAGATGGTATGAAACAGATTAGAGAGATAGTTTAAAGAGAAGAAAATATTTCCCCCTTTTTCTCCTTTCTTTCTTTTCCTTTAGAAAAAGTTTTTCCTTTCCTTTTTTTACTTGAATTTAAAATTAAAAAGAAAGTTTTTACTCAGTTCAGCCTTTGTGTGGAGTATTCTTTTTCTGGATCCACACCTGGCCAAAATTCCATGAGTTTCAAATTTTTTCCTGGTTGGCTGGCTTTGTGGAGCTCTTGCTGGGCTCTGCGGCTGCTTTTCTCTCACTCAGGGCCTTCTATAACTAATCTGCTGTGAGCCACCGTGTTGGGTCTCTCCCCACTTGTCTTGCGGAACCCTCCAGCAGTCCTCAAGCTTCTCTAGTAACGCTGTTCTGTTGGTGCACCAGTGCATATGTTTCTAGTCCCTACCCTACCTTGGATTTTGCCTTAGCTCCTCCTCCCAAGAAGTCTCTGTGTTCCAAGCTGCAGCACTGGGCTCTGTCCCTGGCTGGCATTGCCTCACCTTTCTTCTGCGTCCTCTGCCCACCTGCTTTGTGCCCTGACCAAGACCATGTTTCTGATGCAGCTTTCTCAGCCCAATTCCACTTTTTTCCTGATCAGTGGTGCCGCGATGGATGCACACACTCGGTATGTGGTGCCGCTAGCACCAGTCTCAGTTCACCCAACTTCCCAAAGTCTGGGTCTCTTGCAATCTCCCCATTCACCTGCACATTCTGCCTGCTGGTAAGAAGCTCTTACCAAGACTGTGCTTCTAACGCAGCTCTCCAGGCCAAGTTCTGTTTCTCTCTTTTAAGTGGTGCCGCGATGCACGCACCGGGGGGGATGCGGTCACCAGCTCAGACCTGCCTGTCTGGAGGATCTCCACTCAGATTCAGATCATACAGTTTCCCACAGTCTGGACCACTGGCTGTCCTCCCGCGCCTCTGGCTGGTTCACAGAAACCTTTCTATTGTTTCCCTATGGGACTCTGCTGTTCATCATGCCCATAGTAGGCAGCAATCTCCAAGCAGATTCCAGGTGGTGAGCCGGTCTGCAGCTGTCCCTCTGGGGTGTGGTCCTGTAGGAGCGCTGGGCCTGGTGGGTCCACCAACTCCTCCCAAGAGTGCTGGCAGGCCTTCTGCCCTTTTCTCCTCCACTGTCGCTCTCCCTTCCCCACTCGAGCTGTCCGAAGTTTGTACTCACTCACTTGTCTCCCTGTCCATCTCCCAAGCTTTCCACGATAGAAACAAGCAGACAACATTGCTATTTACTCCACCACCATCTTCTTTTTCCAACAGCCAAGGATTTAAATAAGTTACATTCAACCAGATGGGTAGGAGTAGCAGAGACACAGAGATGGTCTGAGATGAGGAGATGTAGTAGAATACAGAGAGGAGGTGGCAGTGGAACTGGTGATCCCACATTGATGTGTGTTTGATAAAAACTGGGAAGGATACCTTGCGAGTAAGCAATCCCAAGCCCAGACCATACTACACAGCTCAGAGTTCCAGCCCAGACCATACTACACAGCTCAGAGTTCCAGTGCTAGGAAGATAAATCCCCAAAACTTCTGGCTGTAAAAACCAGTGGAGATTGGAGAAAAGGAAGAAACTGCCATATTTTAAGGAGACTTCACTTAAAGAGGCCACATGGTCTTAGAATGTACACAAACCACACACTATGGGATTCAGCACCAGGGCAACAGCTGGAAGGGTGCCAGTCACATACAAAGAGTGGTGAAGTGACTGGAAATGTTGTGAGTGCTGGGAAAACCTCCAGAATCCAGGCAGCAGTAGCATTGTCTCCTTTCTAAGCCCTCCTCTGACACAGAGCCACAAAGTGGTGAAGCGGGTTGCCCCACCCTGGTGAGTACCTAAGGCTCAGCCCCACACAGTTTCTATAATAGACCATGCTACAAAGACAGGAAGTCAATTAGCTGTGCCTAATACACAGAACTAAACACAGGGAGGCTGCCAAATTAAGGAAACAAAGAAATATTGCCCAAATGAAAGGACAGAACAACCCCCCCCCAAAAAAAAACTAAATGAAACAGAGATAACCAATTTATCAGATATAGAGTTTAAAACACTGGTGATCAGGATGCTCAAAGAACTCATTGAGTATAGAAACAACATGAAGGAAGAAATGAAGGTCATAGTAAGTGAAATAAAAAAAAATCTACAGGGATCCAACAGTTAAGGGAAGGAAGCTGGAATTCAAATTAATTATTTGGAACATAAGGAAGGAATAAACATTTAACCAGGACATCAAAAAGAAAAAATAATTAAAAAAAAAAAAAACAAGGATTGTATAAGAAGCCTCTGGGGCATCTCCAAATGTACTGATATGAGAATCATAGAAGGAGAAGAGGAAGAGCAAGAAATTGAAAACTTATTTGAAAAAAAAAGGGAACTTCTGCAATTTGGAGAAGGAAACGGACATACAAATCCAGGAAGCACAGAGAGCCCCAAACAAGTTGGACCCAAAGAAGACCACACGAAGACCCATCATAATTAAAATTCCAAAAGCCAAAGATAGAGAGAATCCTAAAAGTAGCAAGAGAAAAGCAGAGAGTTATCTAAAAATGAGTTCCCATAAGACTATCAGAGGATTTCTCAAAAGAAATTTTGCAAGTAAGAAATGACTGGCAAGAAGTATTCAAAGTGATGCAAAGCGAAACAAGGACCCACAACCAAGATTACTCTATCCAGAAAAGCTATCATTTAGAATGGAAGGGTAGATAAAGTGCTTCTCAGAGAAGGTAAAACTAAAGTTCATCATCGCCAAGCCATTATTATATGAAATGCTAAACGGAATTATATATATTTTAAAAAGATAAAAATGATGAGCATGAAAATGACAATAGATTCACAACCATCAATTATTGAATCTAAAAAAACAAACTAAGTGAACATGCAGAACAGGAACAGAATCATAGCTATGGAGGTCATTTGGAGGGTTATCAGTTTGGAGGGGGAAGAGGGAGGATGGAAGAAAAGGTGCAGGGGTCAAGTATAACTGGGAGGTACAAAATAGAGGAATGTTAAGAATAGTATTAGAGATTGGTAAAATGGTGACAGGGCAGTCAATAGGTTGCTGAGTGTGCTCCTATTGTGGAGGAGACTTGGAGGACACAAAGACAGCAGAGAGTGGGTGAGAGCGGCTTTCAGATAGGGCAAATTGGGACAGAAGCGTGGGAACTGAGTGAGAAAGAGAAGGAACCCCGGCCCACACTTTCTGAGGTGAGTAGCCTGGGCCTCCACCCTATCCCCAAACCTCGGGCTGCATTGGGAAGGGATGCTGGCAGATCAACTCAGTAACAGGGATCCAGTAGGGATAAAGAGTGAAGGCCTGGGAAGTGAAGTGGCCTGGAGGCTGTGATCCCACCATGGGAGCGATATCCTGGAAGGACTCAATGAAAAGGTGTGCTGACCTTCCCTTGGGGCTGGATATTTGGCTAAATTGTTAATAAGTCATATGTATGACCACTGGACACTGCCAGAGTTGAGTTTTGTGACTGTGGGCGGATGCCGGAGGCTGCTTCCTAACGACTTGTCATGTGCAGATTGCAGAAGAGATATCTTGCAAGCTTGGTGCCTACCGGCAGCAGCTCCAAACACAGAGAGATTTTACAGCATCTGGAAGACTTTCCCTGAGAGATTTGAAGGCTGAAACTCAGTCTGGGCCCACTGGCAGAGCTGAGAGTAAGCCAGGAGGGGTCTGGCTCTAAGAGGCATAAAGCAAACATTCTTTTGTTTGTTCATTTGTTTTAACCAAACAGGGAGGAACGGCTGGAGGTATGGTGAGATTCTTAAAGGGAGCTTGCGTGCACACTTACTTCTGGCTCCAGTGGGGGTGTGAGGTGGACTTTGAGTACTGCAGGATAAATCATTTGGGGAAATCACTCCCCTTCCGGTGTCTCTAAGAGACATAAGGCAATGTGTTTTTTGTTTGTTTGTTTGTTCACTTGCTTTCACTGGCTCGGGAACAATAACTGGAGATGTGGCAAGATTCTTAAGGGGAGTTCATGTGCACACTTGCCCTGGGCTCCAGCAGGGGCCAGAGAGTGCTTGAGACCTTGAGTGCTGTGGGAGAAACTATTTGGGGAGATTGCTCCCCTCCCATTGGCAACAGCCAAAGGGGAAGCAGTAGCCCTACCTAAAGAAAGTCCTTGACCCCGCCCCATGGTGTTTAAGCCTGACTGCAGGTTTCAGAGGGACTAAACATCAAAAGAGAGAGACCCTGACAGAAGAGCCCCAATAGCTGAGATTAGGCTGCCTAGATCTAGCCTTGGACACAAGCTGAGGTCAACAGGGGAGTTTCAGAACAAGAAGAAAGTAGAAAAAACACAGAAACTACAGAGGCAAATTCCACTATGACTTTCTCCTACATATCCTTTTAATAGTCATTCTTTGTCCTCCCAGTCTATGCATTATAAGTAAATAGTCCTTATATTATTGTTTATTTTAAATCTCATATTTTGCTCCTCCCTCTTCTCAATTAATTTTACCATTTGAGTTCCTCCTTTTATCTTTGTTTTAAATTCTTTATTTTTTCTTATTACCACGCATTTCCAATTGGCACTCACTTTTTTTTTTTTTTTTTACCTCTCTAGCCTCTTCTTTTTTCAATAATAAAATACACTTACTCTATCCCCCAGCTTGGCCAATCTGTAACATTCTTGCAGATTTACTCATAGATCTTCACACTCTGGTATTTCAAATCTCAAATCTTATTGTTCCCCTCTCCTAATACATCTGTACCTTCCTCCAGCCTTTTCCTTCATTCACTTGAAATTTGATTTTTTCCTGTCTTAGCCTAGTTTTCATTCTTCTCTCTAAGTATTCCTGCTCCCTCTATCACCTCAAAATCAATTCTGTTTCCTCCAGACATCTCTTAAGCTTCTCCTTCTTCCATTTTTTACCTCCAACATCCATCCCACCTACATTAATCTTAGCCCATAGGTTACAGTTAGTGTTGTGGTGAAATATTTTCTCTAATTTGAGGCTTATTTTTTTCTTTTTTCTTATTCATCTTCTTTATTATTATGTGTGTGTGTGTGTGTGTGTGTGTGTGTGTGTGTGTTGGTTCTCTCTCACATGCACACACAACTTCTGTTTAACCAAATACTACATGTTTTCCCTCTCAATTCATTCTACTTTCACCCCTCCCTTTTTTATTTTTAATTATTTATTTGTTTGTTTGTTTATTTATTTTGAGAGAGAAGGGAAAGGAGAAAGAGAGGGAGAGAAACATCACAGTGTGGTTGCCTCTCACTTACGCCCCCAAATTGGGACCTGACATGCAATCTAATCATGTATCCTGACTGGGAATCAAACCAGCAAAACTCGGTTCGCAGGCCGACGCCCAATCCACTGAGCCACAGCAGCCAGGGGCTTCATCTCTTCCTTTTTTTATATAAGATATAAATTATACTTCTTTTCTCTCATTGCTTACTCACTACTCACTACTATTATTGCTCTTTTCTCTTCCCTCTCAGAAATCACTTCTCTTTCAGTTAGTCAATGCTTATTTATTTTTCATTTCTTATAATAGTCTCAATCTCATTATGTACTTATTAATACCGGCTCATTAGCAATTGATATGGTCATTGAGAGTGGGAGATATCTCTGTGGGTGTGGAATTCTTGCCTGGGCAGGTAGTTTTGTTTTAGCAGCAGCTCAACAACTGTTTACAAAATGAAGTGGGCAGAGTGACTCTTAATGAGCTAGCTTGAGGGAAGGACACACCAAAGAGCAACACAACAGCAACAAAAACCAAAATTATACCAGAAAGCCAAAATAAAAGGCATAAAAGGCATCCAAAGAGCATCAGGTTTAGGACAACAAGAAGTCTGCACCACTGAATCCCAGAGAACTCCTACCACAGAAAGTCACAATATGAAAGTAGGAAGTTAAAGCAGATCAATCTAAGAAGCAGAAACAAGCAAGAAGAGCCACATAAAAAGTGGAGACAAAGAAACAACACCGCATCAAAAGTAAAGGAGTAATTCCCAGAATGTGGGATAGATGAAACAGAAGCAAGGAAACTATCAGACATGGAATTTAGAACAATGGTAATAAGGAAGCTCAAGGAATTCAACAAACTCAGAGAAAACTACAACGAACTCTAGGGGAACTACAAACAACCCAGGAAAACTACAAAGAACTCCAGGGGAGCTACAAGAAACTTACTGTGAAATACACCAGCATGAAAAAGGACATAGAAACTATCAATAAGAGGCAAGATGAAATGAAGAACACAATTTCTAAACTGAAGAAAGCAGTAGAAGGAATCAAAAGCAGACTCAATGAAGCAGAGGATTGGATCAGTGAGTTAGATGACAGTGTAGAAAAAAATTCCGAAACAATACAATAAAATGAAGAAAAACTAGAAAAGAATGAAGGGGTTAAAGACAGCTGAAGAACAAAATGAAACTTAATACTATTCATATCACAGGGATACCAGAAGGAGAAGAAGAGTAGCAAAGGAGAGAAAACCTGATTGAAAAAATAGCGACAGAAAACTTCCCAAACATGAGGAGAGGAAAAAGTCTCACAAGTACAGGAAGCACAAAGGGTCCCAATGAAGATCAACTCAAGGAGGCTCACTCTAAGGTACACCATAATTAAAATGGCAACATTCAAAGATAAAGAAAAAATTCTAAAGACAGCAAGACAAAATAGCAAATAACATACAAGGGAGCTCCAATAAGGCTATCAGCTGATTTCTCAACAGAACACTACCAGCCAGAAAGGAATAGCAAAAGATATTCCAAGCGATGAAACACAAAGGCCTACAACCAAGACTGCTCTACCCAGCAAGGCTATCTTTCAAAATGGAAGGTGAAATAAGGAGTTTCCCAGACAAAGGAAGAATAAAAGAATACATCTCGACCAAAACAGCAGTGCAAGAGATGCTAAAGGGAATTCTCTAAGAAGCAGCAGCGAAGAGAGTGGGGGAAGAATGCAGGTACAAAGGCTAAAAGTCACAATGAATAAATACCTGTCAATAATAACTTAAAATATAAGTGGATTAATTGCTCCAGTCGAAAGACATAGGATAGGGAAATGGATACATAAATATGACCCACATATATGCTGTCTATAAGAGACCCACACAGACTGAAAGTGAAGAGATGGAAAGTTCATAGCAATACAGGCCTACCTGAAAAGGACAGAAGAAGAGCAAATAAAAACTCTAACACTACAGCTAAAAGAACTAGAAGAACAATAACAAACAAAGCCCAGAGCAAGTAGAAGGAAGAAAATCAAGATCAGAGCATAATTAAATGACATAGGGTCTAAACAAACAATTCAAAAAATCAAAAAAAGTAGGAGCTGGATCTTTGAAAATATAAATAAAATTGACAAGCCTTTAGCCAGGCCCACCAAGAAAAAAGAGAGGACCCAGATAAACAAAATCAGAAACAATGGAGGAAAAATCATGACAAATATCACAGAAATACAAAGGATTATAAGGAATTACTACAAACAACTATATGGTAAGAAACTTGATGACCTAGATGAAATGGACAAATTTATAGAAACATATAATCTTCCAAAACTGAATCAAGAAGAAGTAGAAAGCCTGAACAGACCAATAACAAAGAAGGAAATTGAAACAGTAATCAGAAAACGCGCAACACACAAAAGTCCTGGACTGAATGGCATCACAAGCAAATTCTACAAAACATTTCCTGAAGAACTAATACCTACCCTTCTCAAATTATTCCAAAAAAGCCGGTATTGCCCTAATCCCAAAACCAGGTCAAGACACATCAGAGAAAGAAAACTACAGGTCAATATCGCTGATGAACATAGATGTTAAAATCCTTAACAAAGTATTGGCAAACAAGATCCAGCAAAACATTAAAAAGATCATACACCACAATTAAGTGGGATTCATCTCAGGAATACAAGTATGGTTTAATATTGGCAAATCAATAAATGTAATACACCATATAAACCAAATGAAATACAAAAATATCATCATATCAATAGGTGCTGAAAATCATTTTATAAAGTACAACACTCATTTATGATGAAAACACTCAGCACAATGGGAGCAGAGGGAGCATAGATGAACATAATAAAGGCCATATATGAGAAACCTGCAGCCAATATCAAATTCGGTACACAAAAATTGAAGCATTCCCCCTGAGATCAGGAACAAGACAAGGATGTCCACTCTTTCCACTGCTACCCAACATAGTGTTGGAAGTTCTAGCCACAACATTCAGACAAGAAACAGCAATAAAAGGAATTCAAATTTGAAAAGAAGAAGTAAAACTGTCATTATTTGCAGGTGACATGATAGTATACGTAGTAAACCCTATAGACTTCACTAAAAAACCACTCAACATAATAAGTGAATTTGGCAAAATAACAGGGTACAAAGTCAATATTCAGAAGTCTAAGGCATTTCTGTACCCTAGCAATAAAACATCAGAGATAGAAACAAAAAAATCCATTTACTATAGCAACAAGAAAAATAAATTACCTAGGAACAAACTTAACCAAAGAGATAAAAGGCCTGTACTCGGAAAACTACATGACGCTGAAGAAAGAATTAAGAAAGATAGAAATAAATGGAAGCATATACTATGTTCATGGATGGAAAGAATCAACACTATTAAAATGTCCATACTACCCAAAGCAATTTACAGATTCAATGCAATCCATATTAACATACCAGTGACATATTTCACAGACCTAAAACAAAAACTTCAAAAATCTATATGGAATCAAAAAGACCTTGAATAGCCGCAGTAATCTTGAGACAGAAGAACACAGTAGGAAGAATCACAATACTTGACAGCACACTATAGTACAAGTCCACTGTAATCAAAACAGCCTGGTACTGGCATAAAACAGACGTGTAGATAAATTAAACAGAATAGAGAACCCAGAAATAAACCCCAGTCTATATGGTCAAGTAATACTCGATAAAAGGTGAAGGAACATAAAATGGAGTTAAAAGAGCCTCTTCAACAAATGGTGCTGGGGCAACTGGATAGGGACGTGCAAAAAAATAAAACTAGACCACCAATTTACACCACACACCAGAATGAACTCAAGATGGATAAATGACTGAAATGTAAGCCATGATACCATAAAAGTCCTGGAGTGAAACATAGGCAGAAAAGTTTCAGATATCGCACGTAGCAATAGTGTTGCCTATATATCTACTAAGGCATGGAAAATAAAGAAAGGAATAAACAGATAGGATTAAATCAAACTACAAAATATTTCTGCTCAGAAAAAGAAAACATCAGCAAGATGAAAAGCTAACCAACCATATGGGAGAACATATTTGTCAATGATACCTCAGACAAAGGATTGATTTCCAAAATATTTAAAGAACTTATACATCTCAACACCAAGAAGACAGACAACGCAATTAATAAATGCAAAGGACCTGAACAAACACCTCCAAAGAGGACATACAGAGGGTCTATAGGCATATGAAAGAATGTTCAAAATCACTAGCCATCAGAAAGATGCAAATAAAAATCACAATGAGGTACCACCACACATCTGTTAGAATGGCCATCAACAAATCAACAAACAACAAGTGCTGGATAGTATGTGAAGAATAGGGAACCCTAGTGCACTGTTGGTGGGAAAGCAGATTGGTGCAGCCACTATAGAAAACAGTATGGAGTTACCTCAAAAAACTAAAAATGAAACTGTCTTTTGAACCAGCAATTCCATTGCTAAGATTATAACCGAAGAATCCTGAAACACCAATTCAAAAGAACCTATGCACCCCTATGTTAATAGCAGCACTATTTACAATAGCCAAGTGCTGGAAATAGCCTAAGTGCCCATCAGTAGACGAGTGGATCAAAAAAACTGGTACATTTACACAATGGAATACTATGCAGCAGAAATAAAGAAGGAACTCCTACCACTTGCCACAGCTTGGATTAAACTAAGGAGAATTATGATTAGTGAAATAAGCCTGGCAACGAAAGACAAATACCAGATGAAACTAATGAACAGAACAAAAAAATGAGCAAAATTGAACCAGAGGCATGTAAACAAGGAGCAGACCAACAGTGACCAGGTTTGAGGAGGGTGGGGGCGAAGTAGATAAAAAGGGGAAGGGTCTAGTTGAGGAGCTAGTGTAAATGACCCATGAACATAGACAATGGGGTGGGGATTGACTCTGGGAGAAGTGGTGGGCGGGATGGGGGAGGCAATGGGGGAAAATGGGACAACCGTAATAGAAAAACAATAAATAAGTCAAAAATAATAAAAAAAGGAATAATATAGGAAGTGGAGAAACCAAAGAACTTATATACATGACCTATGGACATGAATTAAGGACGGGGTTGCTGGAGGGAAGTAGAGTTCTAGGCAGAGGGGCACAAAGGGGAAAAATTAGGACAACTTTTATAGCATCATCAATAAAATATATTTAAAAAGTAAAATGTCCATATTACCCAAAGCAATCTACAGATTCATTCCTATTAAGATGCCAGTCACATATTTCACTGAACTAGAACAAAGACTCCAAAACTTTTCATAGAATCATAAATAATATTGAATAACTACAGCAATTTTGAAAAAAAAAACAATAAAGTTTAGGGATCACGCTACCTAATATTGACTATACAAGATCATAGTAATAAAAACAGCACAGTACTGGCATGAAAACAGACATATAATTATATGAAACAGAATCGTGAACCCAGAAATATACCCATGCTTTTATAGTGAATTAATATTTGCCAGAGGAGACAAAAATATGCAATGGGCTAAAGGTAGTTTATTCAATAAATGGTGTTTGGAAAATTGGACAGATATGTGCAAAGAAATGAACTAGACCACCTTCTTACATCACACACAAGAATAAACTCAAAATGGATTAAAGTCTTAAATGTTAAACTCTAACTCATAAAAGTCCTAGAAGAAAACATAGGCAGTAATATCTTGTACATTTCTCATAGCAATATTTTTTTCTGATATATCTTCTTGGCAAGGGAAACAAAAGTAAAAATAAACAAGCAGGACTACATCAAACTAAAAAGCTTTTGCACAGCAAAAGAAATTATCAATAAAATGAAAAGACAACCCACTGTATGGGAGAATGTATTCACCAGTACATCTGATAAAAAATTAATATCCAAAATTTATAATGAACTTATGAAACTCAACACCAAAACCCAAACAATCCAATTTAAAGATGGGCAAAGGACCTGAATAGACACTTCTCCGAAGAGGACACACCTTTGGCCCATAGACATATAAAAAGATACTGTCACTAATCATCAGAAAAATGCAAGTTAAAACCACTATGAACTATCACCTCGCACCTGTCAGAATGGCTATCATCAATAATTCAACAACAGCAAGTGTTGGCAAGGATGTGGAGAAAGGAAAACCCTCATGCTATGTTGGTGGGAATGCAGACTGGTGCAGCCTCTGTGGAAAGCAATGTAGAGTTACTTCAAAAAATTAAAAAATGAACTGCCTTATTACCCAGTGGTTACATTTCTGAAAATTTATCCAAAGAATCCTAAAACACTAATTTAAAAAAATTTATGCAACCCTATTTCCATTGCAGCATTATTTACAATAGCCAAGATCTGGAAACAGCCCAAGTGCTCATCCATATGTAACCGAAAGCAGGTTCGCCTGCCTGCCACTATGAAAGCCAATACTCGAGAAGAGGGTACTGATGTCAAGGAAAGTTGTTCCTTTACAGATGCCAGCAACCTAGAAGATGGGGGACTCATATTACAAAGCCCATCTCTACCTCTCAGTGGAGGGAGAGGTTTTTTTAAGGAGAGGGAGGAGAACGGAACAAAGAGACCAAGTGAGGGGTTTGAAAATTTCTCTACGTGCAGACAAGCACAGTTCATTCCAATAACACCGGTGATGATCCAAGGTGCATCATCTTGGTTTAGTCATCCTGGCTTCACTTCATCCTGGCTCTTGGGATGCAGGTCAGCAAATCTCCCATAGCCAAAATGATTGAAGGTTGGGGTCTGGATCTTTTCAGGTTTATTCTCAGAATTCTTATATAGACATGCTGTTCATCTACAAGTTAAATATTAGTCTGTACTTACAGAAACAATGTCAAAAGAATGGTGAGGTGGTTTACAATTTCCCACCATTACAATTTTCCACTGTTACAAGTAGATGGGTAGATAAAACAACTATGGTACATTTATACAATGGAATACTACTCAGCCATAAAAGAGAAGAAATAAGCCAGTCAGAGAAAGACAAATACCATGTTATTTTGCTTGTATGTGGAATCTAATGAACAAACTAAGCTAACAAGAAAAATAGAGACAGATTCATAGAGAGAGAGCAGCATGACAGCGCAGGTGGTGGGGACTTAGGGGGTAAAGGGATCGAGCCAAAAATGTGGGAGAAGAAAGAACTCATAACACAGAGAACAGTTTGGTGATTATGAGGGGGAGGAGAGCAGGTAGAAGTGGAAAAAGGCATGGGAAGGGTAAATGGTAATGGGAAAAATACAATAAAAGTGTAATAAAAATAAAGTAGTAGTTCTGAAAATATTCTAAAAAATTATGTATTGTTAAATTTTATCTAAAAATATACTAATTTGTACCCTAAACAACATTATTTGCAGAATATGTTTTCTCTTATCTTTTTTCAGCCTTATGTTTAAGTATATTTTATTGATTTTGCTATTAGAGTTGTCCCAAATTTTTCCCCTTTGCCCCTCTCCACCCAGGATATCCCTTCCCTCCAGTAATCACCCCCTTAATTCATGTTCATGGGTTGTGCATATAAGATCTTTGGTTTCTCCATTTCCTTTACTATTGTTTTTTTTAAGTGTATTTTATGATTATATTGTTACAATAATTCCAATTTTTCTTCTTTGCTCCTCTCTGCACAGCACCACCCCTCCCCCAGAAGTATACCCCCTGTCCGTGCCCATGGGTCATACATACAAGTTCTCTGGCTTCACCCTTTCCTATCTTATTATTTTTAAAAAAATAATGAATTAATTAACTAATTATTTTAACAATAAAAAATAATCCTTCCCTCTCAGACTTAAGACCCTTTATAAACATAAAGGACAATGGGTGAAGGTCTCGTACTCCTCTAGCTGCTTCAAGTGGGACATGGTCATCATCCTACCTACCTTTGGGTCCAGAAGTTCCTAATAAGAATGGGGGTGTGGAGGGGAGGATGGCCTTCCCACATGGTGAAGGCTTTTGCAGATTCCAGGTCAGTTGTCTGTCCCAAGACAGTGGAGTGCTTGGTTTAACAGGCTGGCATTCTTCTTGTATTTTGGGGGCAACAGATTTGGCAACAGGGTTAAAAGACATCATTCAATTCATAACCACTAGATGAAAAAACGCAGGGATTAATTTTTCTATTTCCCACACTAGGGAAAAAAAGGGGGGGGGCTTCTTTGGAGGAAGGTGTGCCAGGCACGTCATACGTGTCCAAAATCCTATTGCCCATTATACTTAGTTTGGGCTGAGTGAAATATTTTAGGTTTTCCCCCTCTCAGACCTCTGGGCCCTGTCTGTCCAAGCCATTAGGATAGAAAATAGAAACCAGTTTTAAAGTGAAGCCCACAGGCCACCCCATTGTTCACCAACCCAACCACTTAGTTCAGCCAAACTGTTAAGTCTCAGGAGGCAGCGATGCAGACAGGATTAAGTGAGGCCTATACGTACAGACAATCACTCAGGTAATGAGATCGTAGGCTTATGCCCTTTGAAAACAGAAAGCAAATGTTAATTTATGCAACATAACACACAAACAAGTATCTAAATCTGTAAGACTGTCTTATTGGAAAGACATCCAGTTGCAAGACATTTGACATTCTCCTTGCCTGTAAATAGAGCATCTTTGATGATGTCATAGACCTAGTTTAACTTTCAAATGAAAACACACTTTAAATGAAAAGAAACTTTAAAGATGGTTAGCTGCACTACTTTATAGTCTAGCAATGAGCATTGTGATTTTCCTTGAATCACAATTTTTCTCCTTAGGATTACCCTCCTTGTCATTAAAGGGACTACATTAAGTTCATTTTAAATTTATCCTGTTCATTTGCACAAACACAACAAGAGCAGCAAATGATCATTTATGATCTTTAGTTCTGTTTTGCTGAAACTTACACAAGGTACATTTAGGGTGACCTTCAGTCTGCCCTTCAGGGCACAGAAGCTGAGCCACATACCTGCCGTTCAGCCTTGCCTGTAAACACCTGTCTTTTTCAAGTCCTTCAGGTTTTCCATTGTGCCTTAAGGTCCCTTCTATCCATTTTTCAGGAAAACAACCTTCATTCCTTCCCTGGAAAGATTGCTGTGGACCGCACAATCAACCAAGGTACCAGGCCTTTTTTCTCGTGGGCTTTTATTACCTTAGAAAGTCAATGCTAGTTTCTCAGGTCTTTTTGGTAACAACCAGAGCCAAAACATGTCTCCTTTAGTCATGACATTCCAGTCAAAGTCTTGGTAAAAAAAAAAAAAAAAAAAAAAAAAACTCTATTAACAGCTAGCCTTATTTGTTTTATGCAAAGAACCTTATGTCATTACTTACTTCTTCAGAATGCCAAACTCTGGAGGGATCAGGTAGGGAGAAAAATATACAGTGTGAAAAAGAATCCTTGTTCTTCTAATATTCACTAAAATTGCATTTCCATTATTTATATTTTCTTTTTTTCCCCCACTAAAAAAGTTTTGGTTTGTTTTTCCTTTAGAGTGGTCCCACTTTTTTTCCCTCTTGCTTCCCCGCACCTTCCCCAGCCCTTCTCGCACAGTCAGTCCCCATCCAGTTGTCCATGTCCCTGGATTATTTATACATGTTCTTTGCTTAGATCCTTCCCCTTATTACCCCCTTCTCTCTCTTCCCCCTCCCCCCTTGTCACTGTTAGTCTATGTCTTGTTTTCATACCTCTGGTTCAATTTTGTTCATTCATTTGTGTTGTTCATTAGTCTCCTGTAATAAGTGACAGAATAAGGTATTGTTCTTCCATTGCCTGGCTTAGTTCTCTAAGCATAATTCTCTCTAGTTCCACCCATGTTGTTGCAAATGGTAGAAGTTTCTTCATTTTTTTCTGCTACATAGTACTCCATTGTGTAAATGTACCAAAGTTTTTTGATCCACTCGTCTACAGACAGGCACTTAGTTTGTTTCCAGCACTTGGCTATTGTAAATAGTGCTGCTATGAACATAGGGGTGCATAGGCTCTTTTGAATTTGTGCTTCAGGATTTTTCAGATATAATCCTAGCAATGGAATTGCTGTTTAAAAAGGCAGTTCCATTTTTAGTTTTTTTGAGGAAATTCCAAACTGTTTTCCATAGTGGCTACACCAGTCTGCATTCCCACCAACAGTGAACCAGGGTTCCCTATTCTCCACATCCTCATCATCACAAGTTGTTTGTTGATTTGCTGATGCTGGCCATTCTGACTGGTGTGAGGTAGTATCTCATAGTGGTTTTTATTTGAATCTCTCTGATGTCTAGTGATGTTGAGCATTCTTTCATATATCTATGGACCCTTTGAATGTTCTCTTTGTAAAAGTGTTTGTTTAGGTCCTTTGCCCACTTTTTAATTGGGTTGTCTGTCTTCTTGGTGTTGAGTCATATGAGTTCTTTATATATTTTGGAGATCAATGCCTTGTCTGAGGTATCATTTGCAAGAATAGTTTCCTATATGGTTGGTTCCCTTTTCATCTTGCTGATGTTTTATTTTGCTTAGCAGAAACTCTTTAGTTTGATGTAGCCCCACCTGTTTATTATTTTCTTTATTTCCCTTGACTTAGGAGATATATCAGTGAAAATGTTGCTACGTGAGATACCTGAAATTTTCCTGCCTATGTTTTCCTCTAGGACTTTTATAGTGCCACAGCTTACATTTAATTCTTTGATCCATTTGATTTATTTTGGTGTATGGTGTAAGTTGTTGATCTAGTTTCATTTTTTTTGCATGTCCCTGTCCAGTTCTCTCAACACCATTTGTTGAAGAGGCTCTTTTAACTCCATTTGATGTTCTTTCCTTCTTTGTCAAATATTAGTTGACCATATAGACCTGGGTTTATTTCTGGGCTCTCTATTCTGTTTCATTGTTCTATATGTCTGTTCTTATGGCAGTACCTGGCTGTTTGATTACCGTGGCCTTGTAGTATAATTTAATATCATGTATTGTGATTCCCCCTACTGTGTTCTTCTTCCTCAAGATTTCTGTGGCTATTCGGGCTCTTTTTGGGTTCCATTTAAATTTTTAAAATATTTGTTCTAGGTCTGTGAAATATATCATTGGTATTTTAATAGGGACTGCATTGAATCTATAAATTACTATGAGTAGTATGGGCATTTTAATGATGTTGATTCTTCCCATCCATGAGCATGGTATATGCTTCCATTTATTTGTATCTTCCTTAATTTCTTTCTTCAGTGTTATGTAGTTTTCTGAGTACAGGTCTTTTACCTCCTTGGTTAAGTTTATTCCTAGGTACTTTATTTTTCTTCTTTCTTAGGTAAATTGAATTTTTCTAGTTTCTATCTCTGAAACTTCATTGTTGGTGTATTTAAATACCTTTGATTTTTGAATATTTACTTTGTACCCTGCTATTTTGCTGAATCCACTTATTAGGTCGAGGAGTTTTTTTGTGGAGTCGATAGGGTTTTCTATGTACACTATCATGTCGTCTGCAAATAATGACAGTTTTACTTGCTCTTTTCCAGTTTGGATGCCTTTTATTTCTCATTCTTGTCTGATTGCTGTGGCTGGAACTTTCAAGTCTATGTTGGAAAGGAATGCAAAGAGTGGACATCCTTTTCTTGTTCCTGACCTCAGGGAGAATGCTCTCAGGTTTTTCCCATTGACTATGATGTTGGCTTCAGGTATCTCATATATGGCCTTTGTTATGTTGAGGTATGCTCCCTCTGTTCTCATTTGGTTGAGTGTTTTCATCATAAATGGGTGTTTTATTTTATCAAATGCTTTTTCTGCATCAATTGATAAGGTCATGTTGTTTTTGTCTTTCATTTTGTTTATGTGGTGTCTTACGTTTATTGATTTGCAAATATTAAACCATCCTGCATCCCTGGGATGAGTCCCACTTGATCATGGTGTATAATCTTTCTAATGTGTTGCTCGATCTGGTTTCCAATTGTTTTCTGAGGATTTTAGCATATATGTTCATCAGTGGTATTGGCCTATAGTTTTCTTTCTTTTTTCTGTCTTGACCTGGTTTTGAATTAAGGTAATACTGGCTTCATAGAACAAGTTTGGGAGTCTTACGTCTTCTTGGTTTTTTTTGGAATAGTCTGAGGAGGATATGAGTTAGTTCTTTCCACAATGTTTTGTGAAATTCATGTGTGAAGCTATCCAGTCCAGGGCTTTTGTGTGCCGGAATTTTTTTTTATACGTTTCAATTTCACTAATTGTTATTGGTCTGTTCAAACTTTCTGCTTCTCCTTGATTCAGTTTTGGAAGATTACATGTTTCCAGAAACTTGTCCATTTCATCTGGGTTGTCAAATTTCTTGCCATACAATTTTTTGTAACAATTTCTTACAATCCTTTGTATTTCTGTGGTATCAGTTGTGATTTCTCCTCTTTCAATGCTGATTTTATTTATTTGGTTCCTTTCTCTTTTTTTCTTGATTAGCCTGGTTAAAGGCTTGTCAATTTTGTTTATCTTTTCAAAGAACCAGCTTCTACTTATGTTGATCTTTTGAATTGTTTGTTTAGTCTCTATGTCATTGAATTCTGCTCTGATCTTGATGATTTCCTTTCTTGTACTCACTCTGGGCTTTGTTTATTATTCTTCCTCTAGTTCTTGTAGCTATAGGGTTAAGGTTTTTATTAGAGATTCCTCTATATTTTTTAGGTAGGCCTGTATTGTTATGACTTTTCCCTTCAGGACTGCTTTAGCTGTATCCCATAGAATTTGGTTGTTGTGTGTTCATTATCATTCGTTTCCAGAAACCTTTTCATTTCTTCCTTGATGTCCTTGTTAACCCACTCATTATTTAATTGCATGTTATTCCTTCTCCATGAGCTTGAATGTTTTTGAGTTTTGTTCCTTGAGGTTGATTTCCAATTTTAAGCCATTGTGATCTGAGAAGATGCTTGATATATTTTCAATTTTGTTGAATTTGTTGAGGCTTGTTTTATGTCCTATCAAGTGGTCTATTTTTGAAAATATTCTATGTACACTTGAACAGAATGTATATTTTGTTTCTTTGGGGTGAAAAGCTCTATATTTATCAACTAAGTCCATTTGATCTAGAGTGTTGTTTAATGCCTCAATATCTTTTGGTGTTTCTATGCTTCGAAGATCTGTCCATTGTTGACAATGGGTTGTTAAAGTCCCCTATCATGAGTGTGTTGCTGTCTATATCCTTCCTGAAGTCTTTCAAAATTTTCCTTACATATTTGGTTGTTCCTAAGTTGGGTGCATATATGTTTACAAGGGTTATATCTTCTTGATGGATTTTTCCCTTAACTATTATGAAATGTCCTTCTTTGTATCTTTTTATTGTGTTTGCTGCGAAATCTGTTTTGTCTGATATAAGTTTTGATACCCCAGGTTTTTTATGTCCATTTTGTTGAAATACTTTTTTCCATCCCTTCACTTTTAGTCTGTGTAGATCTTTTGTTCTAAGGTGGTTCTCTTATTGACAGCATATATGTGGGTCATGCTTTCTAATACATTCAGCTACCGTATGTCTTTTGATTGGAGCATTTAATCTATTTACATTTAAGATTATTACCAATAGGTACTTATCCATCGTCATTTTCCCCCTTTGTACTTGTGTTCCTCTCTTTCTCTCTCTGTTTCTTCATCTTCTTAAATCAGACCCTTTAGCATCTCTTGCAATGCTTGTATGGTGGAGATTTATTCTTTTAGTCTTCTTTTGTCTTGAAAACTTTTTATTACACCTCGCATTTTGAATGAGAGCCTTGCTGGGTAGAGTATTCTTGGTTGTAGGTCTTTCTTTTTCATTGCTTGGAATATTTTTTGCCATTCCCTTCTGGCATGTAGTGCTATGAATTCTGATGATAACCTTATTGGAACTGCCTTGTATGTTATCAGTTGTTTCTCTCTTGCTGCTTAGGATTCTCTTTTTGTCTTTGAATATTGCCATTTTAATAATGATGTTCTTGAAGTGGGTCTTTTGGGGTTTATCTTCTTTGGGACCCTCTGTGCTTCCTGTACTTGTGTGACTCTTTCTCTTATCATGTTAAGGAAGTTTTCTGTCATTAGGTTTTCAAACAGGTTTTCTATCCCTTGCTCCTGTTTTTCTCCTTCTGGAATTTCTATGATACGGGTATTATTACGTTTCATGTTCTCTTAAAATCTCTTCATTCTTGTTCAGTCTTTTTTCAAGTTGTTGCACTGTCTGGGAGTTTTTTTCTACGTTGTTCTCCAAGTCGCTGATCTGATCTTCTGCTTCCTTTAATTCCTTCCACTGTGTTCTTCAATTCAGAAATTGTATTCTTCCTTTCCTCCTGACTCTTATTGATAGATTCCATGTTTTGGTTCTTCTTTTTTTTTTTCCATGCTGGTGTAGTTTCCTTGGAGTTTTTTGTAGTTTTCCTTGAGTTCAATGAGCTCATTGATCTTCCTCATAATCTATGCTTTGAATTCCATATCTGATAGTTTGCTTCCATTTTATTTAGCACTCTTTCTGGGGATTCTTTCTTTTCTTTTGATGAGGGGTTGTTTCTCTGTCTCCCCATTTTTGTGACACTTATTACTTGTTGCTGCTTCTTAGATTCATCTGCACTTCCTGGATCTGCCCCTGGTGGCGTCCGATCGTGTACCAGTCTGGCCCTAGGCAGCCTGTTGGAGACTTTCAGGGATCTACTGCCTTTTTCTGTCTCCCTTGTTTGTTAATCTATTCAATCTGTGATTAGCCATTAGGCTTAAGGACTGACTGTGTGCCTGCTTAATTTCTGTAGTGAGGGCTTTTGCTTCCCGTTAGGCTGACGTCACTCAGAGGGCAATGGTCTGCCTGCAGTATTGGGAATGAGTCAGCACTGGGAACCAGTCAGCTACTCCCTAAGTTCTCCCCTCAAAGCCACTGCCCCAAATTCACCCCAAGTGTCTCTCGTCCTCTCTGCCTTCCCTCTGCTTGATCCCAGGGTAAGTGGGGGCCAATATATTTTCATACGTGATCTACTTAAGAGCTCTTTTTCTCCAGTTGTTTCTCTCCAGCCAGCAAGAAACCCTGTAGCTTTTCGCTTTTCACAGTGGGATCCTATTTTACTTTCCATTCTGTTGCTGTAGGCTGGGAAGCTGAGCTGGGGCATTAGACCCTGCCCTTCTCATGGGGAATCCTTGGCTGCTGAGCTATTTCTGATTCCTTTCAGCTGCCACCCATGGGAGCCCAGCTAGCCTTTTCACATCTCCGTACTCAGTACTGGTCATGTTGTGATGTAGTGGCTTCTTCTGTCTCTCTGTGGTTATAAGACTTCTCCTCCAGCTAGTGTTAAGTTCGTTATTTTAGATGATTTCTCCAAAATTAAGTTATAAATCCAGACTGGTCGTGGGGGAGGTTAGTATAGCTTCCACTTTCTCCTCCGCCATCTTGATCTCACCTTTACTATTGTTCATGTCCCTCTGTCTATTTTGTACTTCCCAATTATGCTTAATCCTTGTACCATTTCCCCATTGTCTCCACTCCCCCTGCCCACTGATAACCCTCCATATGATCTTCATATTTATAATTTTTATCCTGTCCTAGTTGTTTGCTTAGTTTGTTTTTTATTTTTATTTTTTTATTTATTTTATTTTTTGGTTATTCATTTACAGTTCTCCCATTTTCCCCCCATTTCTCTCCCTAACCAAGCCCACCTTTTCTCCCACAATTATATCCCTCCCCATTGTCCATGTCCATGAGTCATTTATACACGTTCTTTGACTAAACCCTTCCCTTACTTATCCCCCTTCTCTTGGTCCCCCCTCGACGCTATTGACTGCTATTCCGCTCTTTGTTCTATTCAGTTCTTTTGCTTGTGTTGTTCTTTACTTTCCTGTATTAGGTGATATCATACGGTATTTTTCTTTCTTTGCCTGGCTTATTTCACTAAGCATAATTCTCTCTCGTTCCATCCATGTTGTTGCAAAGGGCAGGAGTTCCTTCTTTCTTTCTGCAACATAGCATTCCATTGTGTAAATGTACCACAGTTTTTGATCCACAAATCTACAGATGGGCAATTTGGCTGTTTCCAGCACTTAGATATTGTAAACAGTGCTGCTATGAACATAGGGGTGCATAAGTTCTTTTGAATTAGGGTTTTAGGATTTTTCGGGTATCATCCTAGCAGAGGAATCACTGGTTCAAATGGCAGTTCCATTTTTAGTCTTTTGAGGTAATTCCATACAGTTCTCCATAGTGGCTGCACCAGTCTGCATTCCCACCAACAGTGCCGTAGGGTTCCCGTTTTTCCACATCCTCGCCAGCCCTTGTTTGTTGATTTGTTGATGATGACCATTCTGACTGGTGTAAAGTGGTATCTCATTGCGGTTTTTATTTGCATCTTTCTGATTGTTAGTGACGTTGAGCAGTTCTTCATGTGTCTATGGACCTTCTGTATGTCCTCTTCAGAGAAGTCTTTGTTCAGGTCCTTTCCCCATTTTTTAATTGGGTTGTCTGTTTTCTTCATGTTGAGTCATATAAGCTCTTTATATATTTTGGAAATCAGACCCCTCTCAGTGATGTCATTGGCAAATATGTTTTCCCATATGGTTGGTTCCCTTTTAATCTTGCTGATGTTTTCTTTTGCTGAGCAGAAACTCTTTAGTTTGATGTAATCCCACTTGTTTATTTTTTGCTTTATTTTTCTTGTCTTATGAGATGTATCCGTGAAGATATTGTTATGTGAGATACCTGAAATTTTCCTGCCTATGTTTCCCTCTAGGGCTTTTATGATATCATGGCTTACATTTAAGTCTTTGATCCATCTTGACTTGATTCTCATGTGTGGTGTAAATTGGTGGTGTAGTTTCATTTTTTTTGCAAGTCCCTATCCAGTTCTCCCAGGACCATTTGTTAAAGAGGCTCTCCTCACTCCATTTTATGTTCCTTCCTCCTTTATCAAATATTAGTTGACCATAGAGGCCTGGGTTTATTTCTGGACTCTCTATTCTGTTCCTCTGATCTATATGTCTGTTCTTATGCCAGTATCAGACTGTTTTGATCACAGTCGCTTTGTAGTATTGTTTGATATCTGGTGTTGCGATTCCTCCTGCTGTGTTCTTCTGTCTCAACGTTCCTTTTGAATTTGGGATCTTTTTTGGTTCCATATGAATTTTTGGAGTATTTGTTCTAGGTCTGTGAATTATGTTATTTGTATTTTAATAGAGATTGCATTGAATCTGTAAATTGCTTTGGGTAATATGGCCATTTTGATGATGTTGATTCTTCCCATCCAAGAACATGGTATTTGCTTCAATTTATTTGTATCTTCCTTAATTTCTTTTTTCAATGTTACATAATTTTCAGAGTACAGGTCTTTTATCTCTTTAGTTAAGTTTACTCCTAAGTACTTTATTTTTCATGTTGCTGTAGTATGTGGTGTTTTATTTTTTGTCTCTGTCTCTGATATTTTATTGTTGGTGTTTGGAAATGCCTTAGATTTCTGTATATTAATTTTGTATTCTGCTCTTTTGCCAAATTCACTTATTATATTGAGCAGTCTTTCAGTGGATTTTATAGGCTTTTCTAGGTACACTATCATGTCATCTGCATATAATGATAGTTTTTCTTTTTCTTTCCCTACTTGGATGCCTTTTATTTCTTTTTCTTATCTTATTGCTGTCGGTAAAACTTCCAACACTATGTTGAATAGGAGTGGAGAGAGTCGACAGCCTTGTCTAGTTCATGATTTCAGGAGGAATGCTTTCAGTTTCTGTCCATTGAGTATGATGTTGGCTTCAGGCTTCTCATATATAGCCTTAATTATGTTAAGTTATGTGGCCTCTATTCCCATTTTGCTAAGTGTTTTCATCATAAATGGGTGTTGTATTTTATCAAATGCTTTTTCTGCATCCATTGATATGATCATGTGATTTTTGTCTTTCATTTTGTTTAGGTGATGTATTATATTTATTGATTTGCGAATATTAAACTACCCTTGTATCCCTGGGATGAATCCCAGCTGATTGTGGTGTATGATCTTTTTGATGTGTTGCTGAATCCTGTTTGCCAATATTTTGTTGAGGATTTTAGCATCTATGTTCATCAGTAATATTGGCCTGTAGTTTTCTTTCTTTGTTGTGTATTGACCTTGTTTTGGGATTAGGGTAATACTGGCTTCATAGAAAGTGTTTGGGATTTTCCCTCGTCTTGAATTTTTCAGAATAGTTTGAGTGGGGTAAGAATTAGTTCTTCCCTAAATTTTTTGTAGAATTTGCCTGTGAAGCCATCCGGTCCAGGTCTTTTGTGTGCAGGGAGATTTTTGATCACTGTTTCAACTTCCTTCTTTGTTGTTGGTCTTTTAAGACTTTCCGCTTCTTCTTGGTTCAGTTTCCGAAGGTTATATGGTTCTAGAAATTTGTCCATTTATTCTAGGTTGCCAAATTTCTTCCACAGAGTTGTCTGTAGTAATTTCTTACTATCGTTTGTATTTCTGTGGTTTCAGTTGTGATTCCTCCTCTTTCATTTCTGATTTTGTTTATTTCGGTCTTCTCTCTTTTTTTATTGTTGAGCCTGGTTAGAGGCTTGTTGATTTTGTTTATTTTTTCGAAGAACCAGCTACTAGTTTTGTTGATCTTTTGGACTGTTTGTTTAGTGTCTATGTCATTTAGTTCTGCTCTGATCTTCATGATTTCCTATCTTCTTCTTGCCCTGGGCTTTGTTTATTGTTGTTGTTCTAGTTCTTGCAGCTTTATGGTTAGGTTTTTTATTTGAGATACTTCTATCCTTTTCAGATATGCCTGTATTGCTATGAACTTCCCTTTCAGGACTACTTTTGCTGTGTCCCACAGGTTTTGGGCTGTTGTGTGCTCATTATCATTAGTTTCTAGAAATTTCTTGATTTTTTTTCTTTAATGTCATTGTTAACCCATTCATTATTTAATAGCATGTTACTCATTCTCCATGAGTTTGGGTATCTTTGATTTTTTTCTCTGAGGTTGATTTTTAGTTTCAAGGCATTGTGGTCTGAAAAGATGCTTGATATAATTTCAATTTTCTTGAATTTGCTGAGGCTTGTTTTGTGACCTATCATGTGGTCTATCTTTGAAAATGTCCCATGTGCCTTTGAACAGAATGTATATTTTGCTTCTTTGGGGTGGAAAGTTCTATATATAATCAGTTAAGTCCATGTGATTTAGTGTGTTGTTCAATGCCTGTATATCCTTGGTGTTTCTTTGCTTCGATGTTCTGTCTATTGTTGATAATAGAGTGTTGAAGTCCCCTACTATGAATGTGTTGTTGTTGATATCCTTCTTGTAGTCTTCTAGTATTTTCTTTATGTATTTGGGTGCTCCTATGTTGGGTGCATATATGTTTATCAGTGTTATATCCTCTTTATGGATTGTTCCTTTAAGTGTTATGAAATGTCCTTCTTTGTCTCTTTTTATTGCCCTTGCTTTGAAATCCGTTTTGTCTGATATGAGGACTGCCACCCCGGCTTTTTTTTCCAGTCCATTTGCTTGGAATATTTCTTTATATCCCTTTACTTTCAGTCTGTGTAAATCTTTTGTTTTGAGGTGTGTTTCTTGTAGACAGCAAATATGTGGGTCCTGTTTTCTTATCCATTCCGTTACCCTATGTCTTTTAATGGAGTTTTTAATCCATTTACATTTAAGGTTATTATTTACGTGTTTTTATTCATTTGCCTTTGTACCTCTGTTCCTCTCCTCTTTTTTTTTTTCTTCTTCTTCTTTTTTCTTAGAACATTCCTTCTGACATCTCTTGCAATGCTGGTTTGGTGGAGATGTATTCTTTTAGTCTTCCTTTGTCTGGGAAACTCCTTATTTCCCCTTCCATTTTGAATGAGAGCCTTGCTGGGTAGAGTATTCTTGGTTGTAGGCCTTTGTTTTTCATTGCTTGAAATATGTTTGGCCAATCCCTTCTGGATTGTAGTGTTTCTGTTGAGAAATTGGTCTATAGCCCTATTGGAGCTCAGTTGTAAGTTATTTCCTGTTTTTTTCTTGCTGCTTTCAGGATTCTCTCTTTGTCTTGAAATGTTGCCATTTTAATTATATGTGCCTTCGAGTGGGTTTTTGGGGGTTCATCTTCATTGGAACTCTCTGTTTTTCCTGAACTTGTATAACTTTTTCTCTCCTCAGGTTGGGAACATTTTCTGTCACTATTTCTCCTATCAGTTTTTCAATTCCATGCTCCTTTTCTTCTCCCTCTCTTATTCCAATGATCCTGATATTGTTTGTTCTCATCCTACCCTGTAATTCCCTTACATCTTGTTCATATTTTTCAATCTTTTTCCATTTTTCTGTATTGTCTGGGAGTTGTTCTGTACATTATCTGCTAACTTACTTATCTGATCCTCTACTTCGTTTAGTCTGCTTTTGACTGATTCTACTGTGTTTTTCAATTCAGAGATTGAATTCTTCCCTTCTTCCTGGTTCTTGTTAATAGTTTTTATGTCTTTTTTTATGCTGGTGTAGTTCTCTGCAAGTTCCCTGTAATTTTCCTGGAGCTGTTGGTAACTTCCTTGGGGGTTGTCATAGTTGTTTTTAATGTTGTTGAGTATATTGAGCTTTTTTACCACCATTGTTTTGAATTCCCTGTCTGACATTTGGGCTCTGTCTGTTTCATCTACCTCTCTTTCTGGGGATTCCTCTTTTCTTTTCATTGAGAGGTTATTTCTGTGTCTTACCATGTTGGATTATTCTTGTTTGTTTTTATTTTTGGGGGATGGTCTGCTTTCACTTCCCACCTTTGTGGTATGAGGTTCGTTATAGGAGATCTGGGGGTTCAGTGGTGCAGTCTCTTTGATCTCCTGAGCCTGATGTTCTTGGGTTACACTTTATGTTGTTTGTTTATTTTGTCTGGTTATATTTCAGATGCTCTTTGGTAGGATCTTCCTTCTGGCTAGCTGATTGACTGTCACTCTATCCACTTTGTCTTGAGTTCTTTTGTGGAGATGCTGTTAAAAACATAAACACACAGCCCAGGCAGGAGACCCACACCCTCAAAAATATCCCTCACCCTCTATCCCGCTATTGTCAGCCAACGAGCCAGTATTAATATAAATGTAGAGAGAGTAGAGCTTTTATACTATAGGAAGAATAGATAAGAGTTGTTTTTAGGGAGGAAAAATATGATTTTTGAGAGAGGGGTTGACAGATCAATAATAGTTGAGACTATGCAAGCCAGTAGGTAATATTTACATTGTATGTTAATAAAAATAGAAGAAAAGAATGGATGAATGCACAATAAAGTAAGAAACTGGGATTGTATAATATTGGATTTATATAGTAATTATATTCTATTTTTTTAGAGTGAAAGGGAGGCTAAACTAGACACACAAACAAATAAACAATGATTAAAGAGGAAGGATGAGAAGGAGAGATTATATGAAACGAATTACAGATATAGTTTTGTTCTGTTTTTTTTTTCTTCCTCTCTTCTCTTCTTCCTTCCCTTTTTTAAGGAAGGGGGAAAAAAAAGGAAAGAAAAAAGGAATATTTTTGCTCAGTTCAGCCTTCGTGTGTCATCTTCTTTTCTGTGTCCCCAGCTGGTCTAATGTGGCGGGTCAGAGGTTCTTGGTTCTTGCAGCACTGGTGTACGCCCATGGTGGCCAGCATGGCGAGCTCCCTTGTCGCCCACTGGAGCCAGCTGAGGTGTCTTTGCTCGCGCGCCCCGTGTGAGCAAGTTGGCCAAAGAGCTTGCCTTGGGCCTGTGGAGCCACGCTCCAGGAGCTGGTCTCTTTCCTCCCAGGATGGTGTCCGAGACTCTTGCGCACAGTGGAAGTGAGCGATTGGCGCCTATTGAAGCCTGGCCGAGGTGCTTTCGCACTCGCCTACCCGTGCGCACGCAAGATGGCCCAAGAGATAGCCTCAGTCACGCGGAGCCCTGTTGTGCTCCAGGAGTTGGTCTCTAGCCTCTTAGGGCGGGGCCTCGGACACTTGTGCACAGTGGAAGTGAGCGTCTGTGAGTCACTGCCGTCCGCTGTTCCCGTGCCGCAGTCGCCCGCCGTTCCTGCATCCATCTGGGCTGGCACGAGCAGAGCCTAAACAAGTGGTCTGCATTCCGGCCTGGCGCCTGGCACCCACTGGAGCTGCCTAGGGGTGTCTGCACACCATCTTTTGCATGTTCAGTGGGCCCTCCCTTTGCCCGTTGGGGCACTGATCTTATGTTTGTTGTGGCATGTCCGAAAGGCACCTGGAGTCATGGCCACACACCTGGGCCAGTGAATGAGGGTACCTCCCTATGCTCGCCCGCATGACCCAAGGGAAAGGTTGGGGAGTGGACGATCACACCTCTGCACCTGCGCTCTTCAAGAATGTCCTACCACCCCAAAATTTCCACCCTTCTCCGCAGTCCACAAGAAAAAATATAAAGGAGAATTATGTTCTCACTTGCACAGCAGTATGCTGTCTTTTGTTCTTCAGCACCAATGCCACTTGGTTGAGTCCTGTCTCTGCCAGTGGGCAGATATCCGCTCTCCTCCTGACTCCTCTCTGGGGAAGCCTGTGGTCGACAAAAAGCCTTTGTGTGCTTCCCGCCGCAGCTCGGGCAGCCACCCCAGTCAGGAATTTCATTTAGTCCCTTTTCCTCCAATATCCTCACTACACAGGTTGTTCCCAGATGGTTTTGCTCTAATGCAGCAGTGCCAAGTCTCGACTCCTGCCAGTGTCCAGCTGCTCACTTATATTGTGTCTTGATGTGGTCCTCTTTGGGTCTAACTTGTTTGGAATTTTCTGTGCTTCCTGGACTTGTATGTCTATTTCCTTCACCAAATTAGGGAAGTTCTATTTAGTTTTTCAAATAAGTTTTCAATTTCTTGTTTTTCCTCTTCTCCTTCTGCGTCCTTATGATTCGGATGTTGGCACATTTGGAGATGTCCCAGAGTCTTCTTAATATTTCCTCTTTAAAAAAAATTGTTTATTCATTTTGTTCTAATTGAATACTTATTTCTTCTTTATGTTCCAAATATTTTATTTGAATCCTGGCTTCCTTTTTATTACTGTTGGTTTCTTGTATATTTTTCTTTATTTCATTTTGAGTAAGCTTCACTTTTTCCCTTATTTTGTTGTCATACTCAATAATTTCTCAAGCTTTCTGATCAGCAGTGTTTTGAAGTCTGCATCTGATATGTTGGTTGTCTCCTTTTTCCTTAGTTCTTTCTGGAGTTTTAATCTGTTTGGTCATTTGGGCCATACTTCTTTGTCTCCTTAATTTTATAGCCTCCCTGTGCTTTGCCTCTGTGTATTAGGTAGAGCTGCTGCACTTGTGCATTGTAAGGGGCAGAAACTTAGGTATTTGTCAGTTCGAGGTGGTGCATTTCACCACTTTGTGACACCGTATGTGGGGGAGGGGTCAGAGAGGGAACAGTGCCACTTGGTCAGTACTCGCCCCTTTTCCAGTCACTTCACCCACTCCCTGTATGCAACTTGCACCCTTCTAACTGTTACCCTGGTGGGCATAGTGGGTGGGCTTACTTTTACACCTAGGACCATGAAGGCCCTCTAAATGGAATCTCATGAGAGATAAGCAGTTTCTTCCACTGCCTAACCCTCACTGGTTTTCATAGCCAGAAACTATGAATCTTCATTTTGCAGTGCTGAAACTGTGAGCTGCACAGTCTAGCCTGGGGCTGGGTTCTCTCCCCAGGTGTCCTTTTTGTCCCCTCCATCAAAAACAGCCCTTTCCTCCAGCAATTTTCCACTACACATAAATGCAGGATGCTAGTTCTGCGAGTCACAGCCACAGCCACAGCCTCTGCCTTACTACTGCCTTGTTTCTACCATGCTGTGTCCTCTCTTCCCTGGCCTTCTGGATCCACCCCTCCTACCTATCTAGGTGAGTACTTTTTCTTTAAATATTTGGTTGTCTAATTTCCTTACAGTTTGATTTTCCGGCAGTGCTGTTGTTGTTGTTGTTGTTGTGTTGCGTAGTTGTTATCCTTTTTATGGTTGTGCCTGGAGGTGTAGTGTTTCTCTATATGCTTTCATCTTGACTGGAAGCCTTTTTTCTCTTTAAACATCTTTGCTAGTTTGGCAGGTAAAATGGTGTCATATTTTAATTTAAAATTATTTTTGATTACTAGGTAAGTTGAACACATTTTTTCATGTAATTTTGGTCATTTTTATTGCTTTATGAATTTCCTGTTTAAGCCTTTTGCTTATTTTAAAAATTGAAGTATATTTTTTCAAAGTTATGTTTAATAGAATAATATGAAGACAATAAAATTTGTTATGAAGAATTTTTAGTGTTTAATTTCAATGTTATGCGAAAAACTACAAGATAGACTATTGTAACTATCCTACCAGCTCAATTTCATAAAATATATTGTGAATTGGAAATACTAAGAAATGTAGAATATTCATCCCTAGATGGTAAGTTTAGATCATTTTTCTTTTTCTTAAATTATGTATTTCCCTGTTTTCTATGATGACCTTATATTACCTGTATAACAAATCCAACCTTTATTCAAAGCACAGAGCTAGTTTGTGGTAGAAGCAGGGCCATATTTGTCGATGCTCCCCCTCCTCCCACCCACCCTTTTGCCTTATGCCTGTAGAAAGTTGTAGTCAGAGATAGAAGAAAAAACAAGGAAAGGCAAGGAGAGCAAAGGGTTTCAAGAAGAATGTTGTAGAACAATCTCATTCTGAGGTGATCCATGCTCAAGAACTTAGGGTTCAAGTGTAATAATATCTGCAACTTAGGAAATGTATACTGAAATATTTAGAATGACACCATAGCTGGAAAGACAGAGGGAGGAAAGAGGAGAGAGGGAGAAAGAGAAACATAGAGAGTGAGGGAGAACAAAGGAGGGAAAATGAAAGAAATGTAAAATATTAACTGATGAAGCTAAGTGTGGCTCTTCATTGTAGTATTCTTTCCATTTTTAATAGCTTTAAGATTTTTCAAAATTGAGAAGTTAGGAAAATTGTGTAAAACTGGGTAATCACCTTGCTAATGTTCTGGAGAAATGAATTAGGTTGAGCCCTAAGAAGACGCAGTTGAGTGCAGGCAATAGGAGTCCAATGGAAATCTTAAAGAAATAATGATCTCAGAAGGACTGGGTGGAGAGAGGGGTAAATAAGATTGCAAAATTTGTTGGCAAGTGAATGGGAAGTGAAGCAGTTTAGTAAATGATGTGAATTGCAATTTTGAGAATTTGAGTGATAGGAAAAATGAAAGATGGGAAACTGGCTCGAGAAGCAATAGAATTTTGGAAAACATATTGTTATTACTTTTTGCCTCATTATGGATTCTTATTAACATAAATTAATATTTGACCTTCTAGCTCTCCTCCAAATGCATGCCTTTCCTGATGTGGAAAATAATAAACAGGAAACCAATAAAAAAGAAGTGTAAGAATAATATGCACAATGCTACCATCTAGAGTGTCCACTAAAACTTATACATAATGTTGCTGTCAATTCAGGTAACTTGCTCAGATGAGTTTAGGGCCTCTGGTTTTATGTGTGTATTTGCTGCTTTGTGTAAGCCATGTAGAAGATGAGCAATATTTGTGGTACAGCCCAGTGTTGGGGGACTGGTAATTCGATTCTTGAGTGAAATATTTAAAATTTCTATGAAGCCCTAAAATTTGACTTCAAACCAGGAGAGATATTTTGGCAATGCTTTACCTTGGAAGTGCTTTTGAAATGAAACAGAAACATTTGAAAGGATAAGGTGGTGTCAAAGACAACCCTAAGTACAAGAATTAAGGGGCTATTGCGGTTATCTGGGAGAAAGGTGAAATTAAACTTGAAGTTTCTTCTTTACTTTAGAAAGACTTCATCAATCTTTGTAGTTAGTCTGAAACTGAGTGTTACTGGAAATAATGAATGTGGACATGTGGGAATTCACACTCAAGAAATGGTATACAGAGTAATTTAGGGTAGGCAGGAATTGGCTCTTGATGGTGTGTAGGATTTCAACAGTCAAAGATGGAGGCAGATAGCAAAAGTTCCAGGCAGAGAGAACATTGAGAACAAGGCAGAAAAGCATGGGCCAACTTTGGAGAAATGGAATCAGTCCCCTTATGGCTAGGTATGGGATACATTAGAAGAAAGAGTGGGAAAGAAGGTTGGAAAGGTGTACTGGCACCTATATACCTTTCCTCTCTTCCCCCAACAAAAGGATTCACTCTTAAGTATAGGGTGTGTATGGGGCTTGTTTTTTGTTCCTCTCTAAAGGCCCAACACTTGGCTGGGTACACAGTAGGGGGTTAATAAATTTTGGTCCATTAGACCATTAGCTAATATTATTGAAAACTTATAACCCTTAAGACAACTAAGAATGAGGGTGGATGCTGAGATTTAGCTCCTAGAGGCATGATTCTGGTGCTTGAAATCAGGCAAGCCAACCTCCTAGCTAACATTCAGAATAACACTTCTCAGGCTTGATAAAAACCTTTCTAACATGAAGGTTTTTATTCTATACGGCTAGCTGGGGTGGGCCTGTGAGTCTACATTTTCAATAAGCTTCCAGGTACTGCCTAGGTTGCTAGTCTGGAAACCAAACATTCAGTAGCAAGGATCTAAAGGCATCTCCCACTCCTCACTTCTTGACTTTTGCATACTCTATACTCCTAAATGATTGGACACAACTAAGGCTTCTTCACTTAGAGCTGTTGGAAATACTCAAATTTAATGTAACTCATGAAGATTTTCTGCTACTAGAATTGTTGGGGTACATTTGAATGGATGGCATTAAATGTGTGCCATTTAAAAATTTTTTCTTAGATGAGTATGGTCCTATTTTATTGGAATAAAAGTGTAATTCAGTCTATTTTAAAATAGATCATGTTTTACTCTCCAAATATAGACTTTTCTGTTGATTGAACATCTCTTCAGTCTAAATTCCATACCTGTTTCCTCCTTAGAATTATAAACCTGTGTTTCTCAGCCTAATAGCTCACACAAGGAGGAGTCAAATTCTAGTCACAGATATTTTAAAAATTATTGTTATGTGAAAAAATACAGCTGTGAGAATCAGGATTGGTAAGAAACAGTCTCCATGATAAAAATGAAAGTGATGGTAAATTGTTGCATATGTTAATTGGCTTCTGACAATGCCAGCTGGCCACATTTAAACTGTGCTATAGGGATAAAGGCCAAGATGTTGACTATACCATTATAGGTTTAGATGCCAGTCTTTAGAGAAAGATCAGAGGTTTATTTTTCTTTCCCCCCCAAAATATATTTATGGTAAACAATGGCCCAACCATGAGATAGTCACACAGCCTGGGGTCTGGAGGCAAAGAGGCTGCCTACTTCACCATCCACCTGAAGTCTGGCCTTTTCTGTCAGTGTTTGGGGCACCCATCTACTTAGTTTCTCAGTATGGCTTTATAAGACCTCTCATCATTCTAGATTTTAGCTTCTGGAAATATAAAGATCAGTTCAGCAACTTTTGACCCCTTGGAGGTCCACATTCACGTGTAGCTGAGGGAAGAAATGTTCTGCAGATATATATATATATATATTAAAATCAAGAACACAAGGACAATTGAAGGAATTTTGCTTTTGCATTTAAATCAATTTTTCTTTCAAGGGCTAGAGCAATTGCTATGCTTTCTTTTCTACCTAAAGGTTGTAGCCTGCCCCGATCACTAGCACAGCAACCTAAAAACCCACCAGTTTTTTTGTTTTCTGTGTGTAAGAAGGGTCTGAGCTCTTCACAAGAAACTTACTGTTCAATGTTCTAGAATGTTTGCCCTATAAGCTCAAGTCTAGAGAAGATCAAATATAACAAGGACCTTTATATTTTTGGCTATTCTGCAAATGCAATTCTATTAGATTTGAATGAGGATTCCACGTGAACGCTAACCTTCGCAGCTTCTTCTTTTCCTTCCCTTTATCTTTATTTGCTTCCAAATATACATATTTAAAAATTACAAGTGAAATACTATATTGCAAAAAATTAAATATTATAATAGTGAAGGTTCACCATCTCCACTCTTTTTTAAGTACCACTATAAATTTAGTTAGTATTTATCAACTTACATAGTTACAGTTTTTTCCTTGTGGGGAGAACTCATAAGACCTACTCTCTTAGCAACTTTAAAATGTATAATTCAGTGTTAACTGTAATTACCAAACATGGTACACTACATCCCTAGAACTTATTTTAACAGGAAGTTTGTACTTTTATTACGTTCATCTATTTCCTCTATCCCCGCCCCCTTTTGGCAATCACTAACCTATTCTCTATTTAATTCCGCTCTCCAGAGGTAACAGTTATTAACAAGTTGGTATAAACTTAGACTTTAATATACATTTATAAATATATACATTTAAATATATAAATTATTTTGGTTTTAAATTTAGATATTTTATATACTTTTCTGTATTTTTAAAATTTATCATATCATGGATACATTTCCATGTAAACATATATAGATTTTTCTAATTGCATGACTCCATAGTATCCTTGGGGGACAGACAGGCATGGGGAGATGTGGGAAGCAGACAGGCTTGGTTTAAAAGACTGAACACTGTATGGAGCCAGCCCCTGCTGGGTCCTTGGCCAATAGGTTGTCTTCTAGGCCTGCTCTGAATCCCACCTTCTGGGGGATTTTAAAGATAGAATAGAAATACAAAGTGGTTTTTAAGGAAAAGGGAACCTGCTCTGTTTTTCTCTGTAGAGCCTCAAATCCTTGTCAGTAAAATGTAAAGAACACAATGATTAAGTAAGAGGAAATGCTTCTGATCTTGTATAAAATACCTGGATGTTTCAACCCTGTATTGATCTGCATTTCCCTTTCACTCCCTGCACATTTTCCTTAAGTACTTCCACATTAGGAAAGTGGATAAAAACCCTAGCTAATAAAGAAATGAGGGCGATTTTCCACTAGAGAAAACCTCCACCCTTCCTTTCTCAGATGGAGAGTGTCTGAGTAGTTTCTTCATCCACTCCAAGAGACCCAAAGTCTCTCTAAGTATCCTAATGTCATAATCTATTGAACTGTTTCCTCATTAACAGAAATTTTATTTACATCATATTTTTCTATGTGAATGATGCTACAACAAATATGCTTGTATACCACAAGCTTTTTTTTTTTTTTGTAGCATAAATTCTTAGAAATTGAAACCCGGGGTAAAAGTATCTACATATTTAAATACTGATAGATTTTTGTCAAATTTCCTTTTAAAAAGGCTATATCACTTTAAAATGCCACCAGCAATATATTCTTAGGTTCAGTAATAGCCTCAAAAACCACCACCCAATTAGTTGGCTAGCAGGAAGTAAAAACCACAAACAATGACTATTGAGGAGTCCAGTGAAAAGTTCCTCAAATCTTGCAAAACACCTGTAGGGGGTAGATAATTTTTTACTTCCTTATTCTATTCTTCTCCCCAGAAACATACACAAAAAATCACCAAGTGCCTCATTGTTCTCACCATTGTACCCGCCATTACCCCCAGACCCAACCCATTGTTCCTGCCATTACCCTCAGACCCAATCCATTGTTCCCACCGTTACCCCCAGGCCCAACCAATCACTAGGCGCTCTGATACCCTGTTTCAGTGATTCCCTATCCCTCCCTTTAAAACCTTGTCGACCTGTATGCCAGCTGCTGTTCTCTCTTTCAAGACAGCCCGGCATGTTCCCCTTAATAAACCTTGCATCTCAGAGTCCTTGGTTTCAGTTTTTACTATTTCCAACAATTTTCTATATCCTTATCTTTTCCTGCTACTGTCTTGGAAAGTTTATCAACTTTTTAACTCAATAATTTGTTAGCTACATTCATCTTGCTGTTGATTCCTTCAGTGATTTTTTTCATTTCAACCATTATACTTTTATGAGTAGAGTTTTTGTGGGGGACAGACAGACATGGGGAGATCTGGGAAGCAGACAGGCTTGGTTTAAAAGACTCTGACTGCTGTGCGGAGCTGCCCCCAGCTGGGCCCTTAGCCAGCAGGTTGTCTTCCAGGCCTGCTCTGAATCCCACCCTCTGGGGGATTTTAAAGATAGAATAAAAATAGAAAGTGGCTTTTCAGGAAAAGGGAACCTGCTCTGTTTTTCTCTGTAAAGCCTCAAACCCTTGTCAGTAAAATGTGAAGAACACAACGATTAAGTAAGAGGAAGTGCTTTTGACCTTGTGTAAAATACCTGGATGTTTCAACCCTGTATTGATCTGCATTTCCCTTTCACTCCCTACCATTTGGGGAAGTGCTGCATATTTTCCTTAAGTACTTTCACATGTGGAAAGTAGATAAAAACCCTGGCCAATAAAGAAATGGGGGCAATTTTCCACTAGAGAAAACCCCCTCCTTTCTTTCCTCAGATGGAGAGTGGTTTCTTCATCCACTCCAAGGGACCCAGAGTCTCTCTCAAATTTTCATGTCCATCCATGACAAAGTAACTGGCACTGGACTTGTACTCTTACCATAAATATGTAAAAAACTAGAAAAAATATGGGAAACAATTATTTTCAGACACTAGACAATAGGCAGTGCAGGACTGTTATCTTTTAAAGAAGGGAAATAAATGTGGTTATTTCTGTGATTGTCCAAGTTTGCACCTGGAAACACTACAACATGGAACGGAAGGCCCAAGCATAGCACAGTGATCTTGCTGATTTGAGGAAACAGAGATCAGAGTTCAGGCAGGCTAAGGCAGCTATAATTAATGTAACAGAGTACTAAAGAGGAGGGAGGTATGCAAATAAAGAACTCTATAAATTGGTTTAAAGGTGCCATGTGTCTTTGATACAAACTGAGCATGCATAGAGTGAAACTCCAATGAGGATGGGCAAAGAACAACTGCTGGAGAGCTGTAAGCTAAACAATTCCCAGCATTTATCCAGGGCTATGAATGCTTGAGTTCCAATCAACAAGAGTGGAAAATGTTGGTGAGTACTCAGGGATTTAAATACAGACCCCAGAATGATCACACTTTAGTAATAGTGCTAACCTCGCTCTACAGTAAAGTCTATTCTAGAGTTACCACAACAGAGTTTATAAACAAGCTTTGAAAGTGTGAAGCTGATTTAGAAGTGACTTAACAGCCTGCCAAAACAAAATTCAACATTCTCTAAAATAAGACATAGAAACCCAGGCACTCAACAAGAAAACATTCCCAATATTCAGGATCTGATAAAGAAACTACTAGACAAGTGTAGAAAAAAGAAAATATTACACATAACAAGGAGAACTATCAGACAATAGAAAAAGACAAAGAAATGACAGAGAGGATGGAATTAGCAGGTAAGATTTTAGAATGGCTACTAAAATAAGTCCATGGGCTTAAAGGAAACAATTGGTGTAATGAGGAAAGAAGTGGAAACTATAAGAAAAAAATGAAACTACTAGAGTTGAAAAATATATTTTAATGGGATTGACATAAATTAGACACTTTAGAAGAATGAATAAATTTGAAGATATAGCAAAGAAAAATATCCAAATCAAAGCACAAAAAAAAGGAGTGTCAAATAAGATAACCAGAGTGTCAGTGACATGTGAGTCAATACCAAGTGGTCTAGCCTTGAGGATGAAGGTTCAGAGAAAATATTGGAATAAATAATGGCTAAATTTTTTTTTTCAATTTTATAACTATGAATTCAGAGACCCATAAAACTCTACAAACTCCAAACAGAATAAACAGAGAGAAAACCACATCAGGCACATCATAATCAAGGTGCTGAAAACTAATTGTGCAGTAAAAAGAAAAAACCCTAAATGCAGCTAGAGGAAAAAAAACCCACCTAATATATCAGGGAATAAAGATTAGAATGAATACTGATTTCTTGTCATAAGTAATGTAAGCTGCAAAAGAATTATATACCCATGGGGGGAAATACTTTGAAAATAAAGGATAAATAGTTTTTCAGGAAAATCAAAGCTGAGAAAATTTGTCACCAGCAAACCTGCACAAGAAGAAATGTTTCACCCAGTACTTTGACTTTGGTTTCTAATATCACTATGCAATAAAAATAACCAGGGCCCCTTAAAGAAATGATCGGCTCTGGGGCTGAAGCTGGAAACATACAAGATGAGCCTGGAGTATCCTGAAGTATCAGAAAGTAAGGAAGTGCTAAAAAATAATGGGGCCATGTCAATGGGACATAGCAATCAACTGAAAGAACTGCCTATAGTCAAAGTTGGAACAATTTAAAAAAGAAAGCAAAGTTGTATTGACTTACAACTTAAAATATAAAGTAAATATTTATAAGTTTTATGGTATAAATAAATGATTTGGTAAACAATGGAGGATAACAAACAAACTTCCCATATAAAAGAATTCCAAATAATTCATTTCCTTGAGGGCAGCAGAGAATACCTTCCCTTCCTCAAATGCAGTCTGCACATAATAACTTCCTTCTAAAGACTAGAGTATGAAAAAGAGGGAGAAAGAGTAACTTTATAGTGGAGAAACGTAACAAGCTCTACCCCATCCAGATGATTAAAGTCAACATAATCAGTGATGCATCATGCTGATAGAGTTTACCCATGATATTATGTGAAAAGAAAGGCACTTTACCTTTGTGGTCATCCTCCCCAAAATATGTGATCTAGTCTAGTTATGAGAAAGAAAAAAAATTGCACAAACCAAACTGGGGAAAATCTACAAAATACTTGACCAGCACTTCTCAAAATGGTCAAAGTCATCAAAAACAAATAAAGTCTAAGAAACTACCACAGTCAGGAGGAGACTAGGGGGATATGATATGTAAATCTAATGTAGTATCCTGGATGGGATTCTGGGAATGAAAAAAAAGACAATAAGTAAAGACTGAGAAAAAATACAATAAAGTGTGGACATTAGTTAATAATAATGTATTAATATTGGTTTATTCATTGTGACAAATATATCATAGTAACATAAGATGTTAGCTGCTGTGACAGATGTATTATACTAATGTAAGATGTGAATAATAGGAGAAACAATGCAGGGTATATGAAAACTCTCTGTACTGCCTTTGCAAATTTTTGTAAATCGAAATCTATTCTAAAATAGCCCTGACTGGTGTGGCTTAGTGTATTGAGTGCCAGCCTGTGTAACAAAGGGTCACCGGTTCAATTCCCAGTCAGGGCATATGCCTGGGTTGCAGGCCAGGTATCCAGTAGGGGGTGCACATGAGGCAACCACACATTGATGTTTCTCTCACTCTCTTTCTTCCTTCCTTCACCTCTCTTTCTAAAAATAAATAAATAAAATCTTAAAATGACAAGTAATTTAGTTTATCAAAGATGGTGGAGGAGTGAGGGGGGGTGCTACCCCTGTTTGCTCCCAAGACATGTCTGGAAATTAGGCTAATTGTGGAAAGAGCATCTCATTTAACATCTGGATACTGGCAGGAGTTGTGTCTTGGCGCTGCTGGATCAGAGAAGACTGTTTGGGAGCAACCTGCCTGGTGAGGATAGTGAAAGAACAAGGGGAGAGACAGGATTTCTGGTTGGTTAGGCTCCCCAAGCTGTGGTTGGCAGTGAGCAAAGATTTTGTAGTGACCCTAGGTTTCCCTTGAGAGGAGTCAGTGGTGGAGAACAAGGCTCTGTCCTGTGGCAGAGGCAGGAGTGGGCCGGGTGGCACCCTGCTCTGAGAGGCAAGAAACAGCATACTTTTTTCGAGTGAGTGTGCTTTTTTCTGTTTCCTTTTTCTTTTTATTGTTTTTTTGCAGACCAGGGGGGAAGGCTAGGGGTAGGGCGAGATTCTTGAGTAACTCAGGCACAAAAATGCACTTGCCCTTTCCCCAAACCTTGCCTCAGGTTGCGTGAACATGCACACGGAAGGACCTCAGTCCTCCTGCCTTGGTGCGCAACAAACCCACCTACTGTCGACCCCATGCCGGTATGCAGAAGAGCCCATGATCCACTTGCTCCGATGCGAACTGCTCAGCCCACCCCTGGCCTGTGCCAGGGAGGGCACTCGCCCTTGCCTAAAGGCAAAAGAGGGTGAAGTGAACTAGAGGCACTTTTTAAAAGTTTTGGGCACTAGCTCTGAAGAAAGAGCTTGGAGAGCAGCAGACTAGATCCCAGTGCAGAAGCATCCCCAGTGCTACAGGAGAAATCTCTTAGGCAGACTCCTCCAATCAAAGTGGCATCAGCCAGAGGCAGCAGCCCAACAACTGTATAGAAGGTCACACCACAAAGGCAGGAAATAAAAGCAGGTCAGCCAAGGAGTAGTAACAATAAGAAGAATCACCTAAAATGGAGAGAAAGAGAAATAACACTCCAAAAAAAAAAAGGAAAGGAGGAATTCTCAGAAGGAAGGGTAGACGAAATAGAGGCAAGGAAACTATCAGACATGGAATTAGAAACTATCAGACAATGATAATGAAAAACCTCAACGAACTCTACAAACTCATAGAAAACTACAATGAGCTCCAGGGGAATTGCAAAGAACTCCAGGGAAACTAAAACTAACTCCAGGGAATCTATAAGGAACTTACTGACAACTAAAACAGCATGAAAAAGGACACAGAAACTATCAATAAGAGCCAGGAAGAAATGAAGAATACAATTTCTGAACCGAAGAACACAGTAGAATCAATCAAAAGCAGGTTAACTGAAGCAGAGGACCGACTCAGTGAGCTAGAGGACAATATAGAAAAAAATTCCCAGAAACTGCAACAAAATGAAAAAAAGCTTAAAAAGAATGAAGAGGGTTTAAGAGAACTTCATGACAATTTGAAATGCAAAAATATCTGTATTATAGGGATACCAGAAAGAGAAGAAGAGGAGCAAAGAATAGGAAACCTGATTGAAAAAGTAATGACAGAAAATTTCCAAACATGAGAGAAAATGTCTCACAAGTACAGAAGCACAGAGGATACCAATGAAGATAAACCCAAGGAGGCCCACTCCAAGGCACATGATAATTAAAATAGAAAAATTCAAAGACAAAGAGAGAATCCCAAAAACAGCAAGAGAACAACAGCAAATAACATACAAGGTAGCTCTAATAAGACAATCAACTGATTTCTCAACAGAAACACAACAAGCCAGAAGGAAATGGCCAAAAATATTTCAAGCAATGAAAAAAAAAGTGTACAATCAAGACTCCTGTACACAGCAAGGCTCTCTTTCAAAATGGAAGGTGAAATCAGGAGTTTCCCAGACAAAGGAAGACTAAAAGAATACATATCCACTGAACCAACATTGTAAGACATGCTAAAGGGTCTGCTTTAAGAAAAAGAGGGAAAAGAGAGAGGGAGAGGAACACAGGTAAAAAGAGAAATGAATAAATACATGTCAATAATAACCTTAAATGTAAATGGATTATATGCTCCAGTAAAAAGACATAGGGAAGTGGAATGGATACGAAACATAACCCACATTTATGCTGTCTACAAGAGACACAACTCAGAACAAAAGATCTACAAAGACTGAAAGTGAAGTGATAGAAAAAAGTATTCCAAGCAAAAGGACATGAAAAAAAAAAAAGCTGGGGTAACAATACTTATATCAAACAAAATGGGTTTCACAGCAAAAGCTATAATAAGAGACAAAAGATGACATTTCATAGTACTTAAGGGAACAATCCATCAAGAAGATATAACCCTAGTAAACATATGTGCACCCAACAAAGGAGCACCCAAATATATAAGGAAAATCTTGGGAGAATACAAGAAGGATATCAACAGCAACACGCTCACAGTAGGGGACTTTAGCACCCCATTGACAACAATGGACATATCTTTGAAGCAAAGGAACACCAAGGATATTGAGGCATTGAACAACACTCTAGATCAAATGGACTTAGCTGATATATATAGAACTTCTTACCCCAAGAAGCCAAATACACATTCTTTTCAAGTGCACATGGAACATTTTCAAAGACAGACCAAATGAGAGGACACAAAACAAGTCTCAACAAATTGAAGAAAATTAAAATTATAACAAGCATCTTCTTAGATCACAAAGTCTTAAAACTGGAAATCAACCTCAGTAAAAAAAACTCAAAGATGTGAAAACTCATGGAGAATGAATAACATGATATTAAATAATGAATGGGTTAACAATGACATCAAGGAAGAAATCAAGAAGTTTCTGGAAACAAATGATAATGAACACACAACAGTCCAAAACCTATGGGACACAGCACAAGCAGTCTTGAGAGTGAAGTTCAGGACAATACGGGCTTAACTAAAAAAGATAGAAAATTTTCAAATAAACAACCTAACCCTAGATATACATGAACTAGAACAACAACAACAATTAAAGCCCATTGAGTTAAACTGAAGGAAATCATTAAGATCAGAGAATTAAATGACATAGAGACTTAACAAACAATTCAAAAAATCAATAAAACCGAAAGCTGATTATTTGAAAAGATAAACAAGATTGACAAGCCTTTAAATAGACTCATCAGGAAAAAGGAGAGAAGGCCCAAATAATCAAAATCAGAAATGGAAGAGGAGAAATCACAACCAATATCACAGCAATACAAAGGATTGTAAGAAATTACAACAAACAAGTGTATGACAAGAAACTTGACAACTTACAGGAAATGAACAGATTTCTATAAACATTTAATCTTTCAACTGAATCCGGAAGAAGCAGAAAACCTGACTCGACCAATAACAAAGAGATAAATTAAAGCAGCAATAAAAGAACTCCTGGCACACAAAAGCCCTGGACTGGATGGCTTCACAGGTGAAGTTTACAAAACATTTAGGGAAGTACTAATGCTTACCCTTCTCAGACTATTCCAAAAATTCAAAGAAGAGGGAAGACTCCCAAACTGCTTCTATGAAGCCAGTATTACCCTAATTCGAAAACCAGGTCAAGACACAACAAAGAAAGAAAACTACAGGCCAATATCACTGAAGAACATAGATGCTAAAATTCTCAACAAAATTTTGGCAAACTGGATACAGTAACACATTAAAAAGATCATACACTACGATCAAGTGGGATTCATTGAAGGAATGCAAGGGTGGTTTAATATTCACAAATCAATAAAATAATACACTACATAAACAAAATAAAAGATGAAAATGATATGATCATATCAATAGATGCAGAAAAGGCATTTGATAAAGTACAACACCCATTTATGATGAAAACACTCAGCAAAATGGGAACCGAGGGAGCACAGATCAACATAATAAAGGCCATATATCAGAAACCTGAAGCCAATATCAAACTCAGTGAACAAAAATTGAAAGCATTTCCCCTGAGATTAGAAACGAGACAAGGATGTCCACTCTCTACATTTCTATTCAACATAGTCTTGGAAGTTCTAGCCACAGCAATCAGACAAGAAAAAGAAATAAAAGGCATCCAAATTGGGAAAGGGGAAGTAAAGCTGTCCTTATTTGCAGATGACATGATAGTGTACCTAGAAAACCATATTGACTACACTAAAAAAACAATTGACATAATAAGTGAATTTGGCAAAAGAGCAGGGTACAAAGTCAATATTCATAAATCGAAGGCATTTTTGTACACCAAAAATAACATATCAGAGATAGAAACTAGAAAAAAGTCCCATTTACTGTAGCAACAGGAAAAATAAAGTACCTAGGAATAACCTTAACCAAAGAGGTGAAAGACTTGTACTCCAAAAACTAAATAACACCGAAGAAAGAAATTAAGGAAGATACAAATAAATGAAAACATATACCATGTTTATGGATGGAAGAATCAACATCATTAAAATGTCCATATTACCCAAAGCAATTTATAGATTCAACGCAATCACTATTAAAATACCAGTGACATATTTCACAGACCTAGAACAAATACTTCAAAAATATTTATGGAACCAAAACAGAGCCTGAATAGCCACAGCAATCTTGAGGAAGAAGAACACAGTAGGAGGAATCACAATAACTGACATCACAGTATACCACAAGACCGCTGTAATCAAAACAGTCTTATACTGGTTAAAAGAACAGACATGTAGATCAATGGAACAAAATAAGAGTGCCAGAAATAAATCTAGGTCTATACGGTCAACTAATATGAAGAGGGAAGGAACATAAAATGGAGTGAGAGCAGCCTCTTCAACAAATAGTGCTGGGATGACTGGACAAGGATGTGCAAAAATATGAAACTAAACCACCAACTTACACCACACACCAGAATAAACTCAAGATGGAGCAAAGACTTAAATGTAAGCTGTGACACCATAAAAGTCCTGGAGGAAAGCATAGGCAGGAAAATTTCAGATATCCCACGTAGCAATATTTTCACCGATATATCTTTTAAGGCAAGGGAAATAAAGGAAAGAATAAACAAATGGGACTATATCAAACTAAAGAGTTTTTGCTCAGCAAAGGAAAACATCAGCAAGATGAAAAGAGAACCAATCATATTGGAGAACATATTTGCCAACGATACCTCAGACAAGAGATTGATCTCCAAAATATATAAAGAACTTTTATGTCTCAATACCAAAGAGACAGACAACTCAATTAAAAAATGGGCAAAGGAATGGAACGAACACTTCTCCAAAAAGGACATACAGATGGTTCATAGGCATATGAAGGAATGCTCAACATCACTAGCCATCAGAGATGCAAATCAAAATCACAATAAGATAACACTTTACACCAGTCAGAATGGCCATCATCAACAAGTCAACAAACAACAAGTGCTAGATAGTATGTGCAGAAAAGGGAACCCTAGTTCACTGTTTGTGGGAATGCAGACTGGTGCAGCCACTATGGAAAACAGTATGGAACTTCCTCAAAAAGCTAAAAATGGAAATGTCTTCTGAACCAGCATTTCCATTGCTAGGATTATACCCGAAAAATCATGAAACCCCAATTCGGAAGAAATTATGCACCCCTATGTTCATAGCTGCACTGTTTACAATAGCCAAGTGCTGGAAACAGACTAAGTGCCCATCTGTAGATCAAAAAACTTTGGTACATTTACACAATGGAATACTATGCAGCAGAGAGAAAGAAGGAACTTCTACAGTTTGCGCTAACATGGATGGAACTAAAGAGAATTATGCTTAGCACAATAAGCCAGGTAATGAAAGACTAATACCATATGATATCACCTAATTCAGGAAACTAATGAACAACACAAACAAGCAAAATTGAACAAGAAGCATGTAAACAAGGAACAGACTTATAGTTAACAGGGGAGGGGTGAGGAGAGAATGGGGTAAGTAGGGGAAGGGTTTAGTAAAGAAACTAGTATAAATAACCCATGGACATGTACAACGAGGTGGGGATTGACTGTGGGAGAAAATGTGTGCTTGTTGTGGGGGAGAACTGAGGGGGTAAGTGGGACAACTGTAATAGAAAACAATAAATAAATCAAAAATTCAAAAAAATACCAGGTAATTTTAAAAGAAATATAAAGCAATATTTTCAGGCTGAAGTAATATGATATACAATAGAAACTGAGGTTTATATATAGGAATGAGGAGTGTCAGAAATGGTAAATATGTATTTCACGGTTGATATTTTCATTTGATCCTTTTTAAATTATCTTATTTTATTATATATAACTAATTTATTATCTAAATACCTTAGATAATACCTTTACCTTTCATATTTTAAATTATTAACCCTCTATTCTAATAATCCTTCACTGGATGTTATTTTTTTTCCAATTTATTGTCTTTTTGTACAGCCATCATCCATCCTTCTCAGAAGTCTAGGTATGCTAATTCTTGTTCCCTAAGGGTATCAGCTTCTGCATGTAATAAATGGATATCAAGGAAGGGCAATAACCTGGCACCTCATGAGACTACTCTTCCTCTCAGTCATCTTGAGTAACAATCCATCAGACCTAAGAATTTAGACGGGGAGAGGTGGATGAATAAATGCCAGAAGGCAACTGGTTAGTACATCCGTAGCTCATCAACTCTTCACCCCAGCAGGACTTTTGCATTGCCCATATATACATGCTGATTTCTACGGTGAGTGAGACAAGCAGGGCTGAAGTAACAGTAGAGCTTTAAAAGATTTTTTTCTGCAATATCCCATCTGATGCCTCTGGTCATCCCCTATACCAAGCTACAGCCATCCATCTTCTACACACACCAGTTCAAGGCAGCTTTCAGTACCCCTAGAGGTAGTTTACAGAGTTGTTGTTGTTGTTGTTGTTGCTGTTCTTGGAATCTGTCTTTCCCCCTGGCTTCTGTTGTTTCTCCAGAGTTGATTTGGGAAATGAATTACAAATATAACTCTTGTTAGGTGCTTACTATGTACATAGGAATTTACTTACATCATCTCATTTAATTCTATCTGCATTTCTATGTGGTATAGAATGTCATTATATGCATTTTTCAGGTGAGGAAACTGAAGCACAATGACATTGAGTCACTTTCACAAGATCCCACAGATGTTACAGATGGACCCAAAATTCAAACACAGTCAGTCTTACTTCAGAGACCAGGATCTTTCTTCACCACTGATATCCAGTGGTAAGAACATTGTAGGTGAAAAAAATATTTTTTAATTATGAACAAATCGATAGATGGTTAGAATTACACTGCCAACTTCTCCAACAGTCGTATCAAACCATGTTTTATTGTATTCAATTGCCTTAGTCTCTCTAAAGTATGCTATAAAACCTATCTGTGTATCTTTAACAGTGACATATTTTCCTTGCCTTTCAGTTTTTACCATTTAAAGATACATATTTGTACTTCTAATAAAAATAAACACTCGTCTTTTCGTTTTTCTGAATAAGCACAGGTGTCACACTTTTCTCATTATTAGAACTCTGTCACAAAATCTGGCTTGTTTGCTCTCTTCACTTCCTGGTGGAAGTAGGTCCTTCAAAAGAAAGAACATAAATCAGCCTCACCAACTATTAATGAAATTAAAACAATACCAACATACCACTTTTCAAACTTTCAAAAAAAATTAAAAGATTGAAATATCCGGAATTGGTAAGAGTTCTTCGAAACAGACCATTTTATATGTGTTAGAAATAGTAAAAACTGAAACCAAGGACTCTGAGATGCAAGGTTTATTAAGGGGAACCTGCCGGGCTGTCTTGAAAGAGAGAACAGCAGCTGGCATACAGGTCGACAAGGTTTTAAAGGGAGGGATAGGAAATCACTGAAACAGGGTATCGGAGTGCCTAGTGATTGGTTGGGCCTGGGGGTAACGGTGGGAACAATGGATTGGGTCTGAGGGTAATGGCAGGAACAATGGGTTGGGTCTGGGGGTAATGGCGGGCACAATGGTGGGAACAATGAGGCACTTGGTGATTTTTTGTGTATGTTGCTGGGGAGAAAGCACTTGGTGATTTATTGAGCATGTTGCTGGGGAGAAGAATAGAATAAGGAAGTAAAAAATTATCTACCCCCTACAGGTGTTTTGCAAGATTTGAGGAACTTTTCACTGGACTCCTCAATAGTCATTGTTTGTGGTTTTTACTTCCTGCTAATCAGCTTATTGGGTGGGGGTTTTTCAGGCTCTTACTGAACCTAAGAAAAATATAAAAGAAAAGCTAAGGAATATGGAAGGTCAAAATAGAAGTTCCAACATAAAATAAAAGGAGTCCAAGAAATAGAAAATAAAACCACAGAATAGTACTGCTTTAAAAACAAACAAGTGAGCAAAAAAGAACCAGAGGCATGTAAACAATAAACAGACTGACAGTGACAAGAGGGGAAGGGGGAGAGGGAAAAGGGGGGGAAGAAGAGGAAGAGTCTAGTCAAAGAACTAATATAAATGACTCATGGACATGGAAAATGAAATGGGGATAGACAGTGGGGGGGGAGGTAGGAGGAGCAGGGGAGAGCAGACGGGGAAAATGGGACAACTGTAATAAAAAACAATAAAATAAGTAAAAAAAAAAGAAAGAATGACAGTTAAAGGCAAAGAAGGTTAGGGCATAGAGAGATTGAGCAAAAAAGAAAAAGGACTCATGGACATGGACAACCGTGGGATGGTTGTTGGGGAGTATAAGGAGACTAAATGGTAATGGAAAATACAATAAAAAAATTGAAATAAAAGAAATAATGAAGGCAACTTTTCTGGAATTGAGATATAATGAAACACTTCATGTTGAAAAGAGTCACAGAGTGCCAAACAGGAGAGAGAAGGCAAACCTACACTAGGTACACTATAGTGAACATTAAGCGCATCAAATAACAAAATTCTAAAAGCGTCTTGAAAAAACTCACAATACACCTGCAAAGGAAGAAAAGTAAGGTTGATATCAGACTTATTAATGTCAACATTAGATGTAAGAAGAAAATCGGGTATCCTTGTTGAGATGACTAGGAGAGCTTCACAGGGGGGAAAAAAAACAACCTGGGAAAGAGGAAAAACCAGAGAAAGAACTGAATTGATCAAAAGCCTCCATAGCCATAGTTTAATGGCATAAAAAGTCTTATGCTTTTCTTCTAGGGCAAGAAAGTAGGCATAATTTCCCCCCACTGAATCATCTTTCTCCTATGGAGTTACAATAATTACATCTTGCATTTCTATTGTATTTTATACATTTCAAGTCATTGGATAATATTCATAACCACATTGAACTTTTGTGGAAGAGGAAGCTCAAGTGTTATTGTGTTCAAGTTGTGATGTTTGCCTCACCGATAGACAAGAAAGCTGAGACTCTTTAAGGTCATGTCATTGGTTGGTGACAGAGCCAGACCTTAAGTCTCTAGCTCCCACATCTCTGCTGTTTCTTCAGCGTTGTGAAGGATAATGAAAGCTTAGGTGTTCTGAGTGGATTGTGAACTGATTTGTTAAATGAACCTTGCTTGGAAAGGCCTTTTGGCTAGGGGTGGGCATTATCAGGTGAAGAGGGAACTGTACCACTGACGAGAAGTCTGTGTTCTGTTGTATTTGGCTTTTGCACTGTGATTGTCCTCAGCTCTGAGTTATGATCTAATAATGAAAAAAATATGTTCCCACTTGGAGTTCTTGTTAGTCATTTATGTGGATAAGATATTGTTGGGATAATTATTGCGAATTTGGCACACATGAAGAGTGGCTCCAATTGCATTTATAGAGCATAAGTATATGATAATGAATTTCATAGTAACTCACATGAATCCCCTTGCCCTGAAAGCTATCAGCAAGAGAGATATTACTGTCTGTCAGAGAAATAACAGATGATAAAACCCTTCTTCTAATTTTTCCTTTGCTAAATGTGAAGTGTCTTTTTCCCATGGAGTTCATGAAGACCCTTTATTTTGTTAGCTATATATTGAGCATTTTACTGACTCTCCTTGGTTGTAAAAGTGTTAGTGAAGGAACAAAAAGAGCATAATAATTCTAAGAAGCTGGCTGAATGCTGTAGTCCTAACCCTTCCTAATTAGAGTAGAATAAAATAATGAATGCAGCAGTGTGTCAGGCCCATGGGTAGTCTCCCATTTGGCAGGGTGATGTGCTTCAGAAAACCTGCTGTCAATGTAGAATGTGGTCTTCTGCTTTGTGATTATGCTTTCATTTGTGTCTTTATTTGAAACATTTACTCTTTTATAATCTGATAATTCCTGTCTTCACTAAACACACACACACACACACACACACACACACACACACACACACACACACATCATACACACCCTCTCTAGCAGAAGCTTCATGCTCTGAAAGCACAAGTCCTTGCATAGTCCACTGAAAGTTAAAATAGAAATAAGAGCCCTGGCTGGTGTGGGTCAGTGGATTGAGCCCTGGCCTGCAAACCAAAGGGTCACAGGTTTGGTTCCCAGTCAGGGCACATGCCTGGGTTGTGGGCCAGGTCTCTGATTGGGGGCATGTGAAAGGCAACCAGTTGACGTATCTCTCACACATTGATGATTCTCTCCCTCTCTTTCTTCCTTCCCTTTCCATTTCTCTAAAAATAAATAATTAAAATCATTTTTAAGTATATTTTATTGGTTATGCTGTTACAGTAGTTCCAATTTTTTTCCCTTTGTTCCCCCTCTACCCAGTACCCCCTTTCCCCCCAGCATTTCCATCCCCCTAGTTCATGTTCATGAGTCACGCATGTAAGTTATTTGGCTGTACCCTTTCCTATATTATTCTTAATTTCCCCCTGTCTATTTTGTACCAACAAATTATGCTTCTTAATTACTGCACCATTTCCCCATTTCTCTCCCTTCCCCCTCCCAGCTGATAACTCTCCAAATGATCCCCATATCTATGAATCTGTTTCTACTCTGGTTTGCTTAGTTGGCTTTTGTTTTTATGTTTTAGATTCAGTTGTTGATAGTTGTGAGTTTGTTGTCATTTTAATGTTCTTAATTTTGATCTTCTTTTTCTTAAGTAAGTCCCTTTGACATTTCATATAATAATGGCTTGGTGATGATGAACTCCTTTAGCTTTATCTTGTCTTGAAAGCACTTTATCTGCCCTTCCATTCTAAGTGATAGCTTTGTTGGATAGTGTACTCTTGATTGTAAATCCTTGTTTTTCATCACATTGAATACTTGTTGCAAGTCCCTTTTTGCCTGCAAAGTTTCTTTTGAGAAATCAGCTGATAGTCTTATAGGCACCCCTTTGTAGGAAACTCTGCTTTTTTCTGGGTGCTTTTAAGAATCTCTATCTTTAACCACTGGTATTTTAATTATGATGTTTCTTGGTGTGGTCCTTTTTGGGTCTAGCTTGTTTGGGACTCTGTGCTTCCTGAACTTGTATGTCTATTTCCTTCGTCAAATTTGAAAAGTTTTACTTCACTATTTTCTCATATAAGTTTCAATTTTTTGCTCTTCCTCTTGTCCTTCTGTCACCCCTATGGTTCGGATGTTGGCACATTTAAAGTTGTCCCAGAGTTTCCTAAGCCTTTCCTCATCTTTTCAATTCTTGTTTCCTCATTCTGTACTGGTTGGCTGTTTTTTTGTTTTTTTTTTTCTTCCTTATATTCCAAATCATTAATTTGAACCCTGGTTTCCTTCCTTTCACCATTAATTTTGTGTGGATTTTCCTTCGTTTCATTTAGCATAGCCTTAACTTCTTCCCTTATGCGTTTGCCATACTTAAACATATCTGTCAAGCCTGTGAGCATCTTTATCACCGGTGTTTTGAACTCTGCATCTGTTAGGTTGGCTATCTCCTCATCACTTAGTTCTCTGACTGGAACCTTGATCCATTCCCTCTTTGGGGCTGTACTTCTCTGTCTCCCCATCTTGACAGGCTTCTGTGTTTGCCTCTGTGTCTTAGGTAGAGCTGGTGCTCCTGTTAGGTTTAAGGAGTGGAGCCTTAGGTATTGGTCAGTAGAGAGCGCTATGTTGTAGCGCTGTATGTGGGGGAGGGATTAGAGAAGGAACAATGCCACTTGCTCAGCACTGGTCCCTTTTCCAGGCACTTCTCCCACTTTGTATGGGATTGGAGCCTCGCTAGCTGTTGCCCTGGCTGTCGTTCCCAGAGTGGGTAGATCTGTGAACATTCTAGGACCACGGGGGCCCTTTAAACAAGCAGACTCTGCTGAAAATCTGGCAGTTTCTTCCTCTGCCCCAACCTCCACTGGTTTGCACAATCAAAAGCAATGAGGCTCTATTTTCCCCAGTTCTGGGACCATGAGCTACACAGTCTGGTCTGGTGCTGGAAGCGCTCCCCAGGTGTCTCTCCTGAGTTCTTAAAATGTGTGACTGCACTTTCCGCTGGCCTGCCACTGCCGCCACTGCTGCTGCCACCACACCACGTCCTCTCTGCCCTGGCTCCACCCCTCCTACATATCTAGATGAATATTTCTTTTTTATATCTTTGTTTGTTGGACTTCCATGCAGTTTGATTTTTTGGAACTTCTGGTTGTCTCTAGTTTTGAGGTAGTTGTATTTCTTCTTAGCTGTGGAGGGAGATGCAGCGTGTCTGTCTAGGTCTTCATCTTGGCCAGATGTCCAATAATTAAAATATTTAAAAAATAAAATAGAAGTAAGAATGGATGGGGCCTGAACTGTATGTTAAGAAATGTCAAAGCCTCACATATCAAAATTGTAAACAAAACAAATATAAAACCTGATCTGATACTGAGCTCTAAAATGGAGCCACAAATGTAAAAAGTGATTGATGTGGGCCAGGGAAAACGAATCATTTGTACAGGTGAGTCTGAAAACTTTTAGGAATAGCTAATTTATATATTTTTTTCACTTTACTTTGATTGTTTACACTATTACAGATGTCCCCCCTACCCTGTGCCCACCTTCACCCAGCCCTTGTCTCCCCCTGCACTCTGGCCATCCCCATGCTGTTGTCTGTATCTATGTGTCACACTTATATGTTCTTTGGCTAATCCCTTCACGTACTTTCATCCAGTCCCCACCTCTCCCCTTCCCTCTGACTCCTGTAGGTCTGTTCCATGTATTCATGCCCCTGTTTCTATTTTGTTCATCATGATTTATATCTTAATATCCTTTACAATCTTAAGATTTGAATTTTATTCTGCTTTAACACTTAAGACTGTTTTTATTTCAACCAGGACCTTTCAGGTATATAATTTATTACTAAATTTAAAGGAAAATGTAGAATTCTTCAGAATCTGTCTGGCACCAGCTGCATTCTTTTTAGATTTCACAGTTGCTTACTTGAGTTGTGGGCTGCATTGCCTTAGGTAAGGCGGTGCAGTTGGCAAAGTTAGTTTTTGGAGTCCCTGGTTTCCTTTCTCTGTCTTCTTATCCTTGTGTGTTATCTGTCCTTTTTCACACTCCCCGCCCCCTCTGGCTACAACCTGTACTACCCTTCCTGTTTTTTCCAGCTTCAGCACTGCCTGTTCTCTTTCTTTCTTCCTATTAATATCTGCTCTGAGGAGTGGCTCTAATATCAGTCATTTACAAATCAGAGATTTAAGTCAACTTCCTTACCTTTCACAGGGAGCCCTTCCTTAAGCTTTATCTCCAACTATGGCATTAAATACTTTGCTCCTTTAGGGACTTTATGCATCAGTGACCTTGTGGGTAAGGTAGATTTTTGGTCAAGTGAACCTTAGGCATCTCAGAAGTTGATGAATGATTGTACAACCTGCAATACTTAACAGAGTACTGGCACACCTAGTAGTAGTTCAATGAAGATTTGTTGGTAATTATCCACTCCTTTTACCAATAAGGCATTGACTGTTAGGCTTTCTCTTTGGATTTTCAATATCTCCCAGATGGATATTGTGGGCTTGGGCCCATTGTGGATCTTGATATTACAATGGAGTTCAATAACAAAAAAGGTTTAAATATTTAAGAATATTTAGTCTTGAAGGATAATTCAACAAGCAGTCACAGGACAGAATCAGAAAGTTAAACAGATGTATATGAATTTTGCAGAATTGAAAATTATCAAAGTTGCTGAAAGATTAGATCATAATAGTCATTTTCTGTAAACCTGCTATTGCTTTAACTTCAAAAAAGAGTATTTCCTCACTGTCAGTGAACTGTGGTCTGATTAGAGGCAGCAGAATCTGAGGAGATCAGAGGCTGGACTTTGGAGCCATGTGTGATGAGTTTTTCTTTTGCCTAAAACACAGCAGAAAAAGTGAGTGCAAGGTGGAGAAGAGATTTACATTTTTTTCATTGTTGCTTACATGAAGCTTATATTTCCATTTAAAATCTTTTCACTGAAAGCTCTTGGAAAAATTGACCCCTGAAACAAGTATTATTTAGAGAGTTTGGGACATGGCTTTCTGGCAAGGTATAGGTTTAAATGTGATTAGCAGACAATCCCTTTGCTGGATCTCTTGGATTCTTCTGTCTGTACACTACTCAGCCTTCCCTGTTTCTGCTACTGCTAGAAATGTCCCTGCTGCTGTTTTGACATTCTACAGTACATTCTCCAATGAGCCCTCCTTTGTTATCATCTGAGAGTGGCATATCCTCTATGCATATAAGTTAGTCATTGCAATTTTACCCAAGAACTCCTGGGAGGAAGAAGAGGTGGTTGAGCTCAGATGAGGCTATTTCTGCTCTAATCTCCAAACCCATTTTATTGATAAAGGAAAACTTCTACCAGGTTTTTAAAAAGAAATGAAAATAAAAATAAAAATTGGAGTACTTTGCTCTCCCCTTAACAAATCTAATTATTGCCTTTACCACTAGGCAACTTTTTGTCTCTTACCTCTCATACTCCCATTCCTTAAAAAAACAAACAAACCAGAGTTGCTCTCTTTTTGACTCTCATATTGTTCTTTTTTTTTTTCCAACAGGTTAAGGCTACAATTAATAAGCAAAGGTTTTTTCTCCAGAGCTGTCAAACTAGCCCTTTTCAAGCCTGCAAAATGTGTTTAACAATTAAAATAAAAGAGATATGAAATCTCACATATTCGTATAAGTGCTCTTCCTTTCATGTTTTTTGTCTGGCTATAACTTGAGATGTTTTTTAAACCACAAGCTCTTCATTAACTAGAAAATGTAATTATTCTCTTCCAGAGGAAAAGAAAAACACATCCAGTGACCTATCTAAAGAATCTCTTTAACAAATGACAGCTTCTCTCAAATTAGAGCAAGAATTGGACTGAGTCTGAACAATATGGGGGCAGGGCAATAAAATCAGGACACTTTTAAGAATAACATCATTGCCCTAATTACTAGTTTTCTACTGTGTAAAGCTTGTAAGCACATTATTAAAAGCATGTCTTGAAATGTTTAAACCAGTGCAGTCTAGGCTCAATAAAGCAAAATGGTAATTGGTGAACAATCTTAAAGGTCTTCCAGTAAGTATAAGGCTTACTGGAATGTCTAAAAAGCCTGCAGCATCATTTGAAATAAAATTTTATTTAATCTAATTCAAGATCTCCTTCCAGTAACCTTCAAACAAGTATGCAAGTGATTATTAATACAACTTTCTTTAACTAGAGGCCTTAATTAACGAAGCCTTTTTCTGAATTGCGTTCTTGTGGAAGGAGGTGTATCAAAAGACAAACGTGTCCTAGTTTTTTAAATTTTTCTACAACATTTGTAGTGCATTGTGAGTTCACCATGTGTTCAATACAATCTCTAAGCCTTTTACAACATCACTAATGTAACTTGCTATGCTGTTCTCACTGATGCAAGAAATTGAACTCATAAGATTTCCAGCCATAAATTTTGAAGAATAATAGGATTTCAGGTTAATCCCCTGTTATCCAGACAAGAAAAAAAAAATAGCCACAATAGTCTATCCACTGACCCAGTGAAAAAAGGATTGACCATGTTGAGGTGTCATTGTGTTGAAAGCAGCCAAAAATAATTGTTCGTGGTTTAGAAGTACTTTTTATTTTATGGTAAATTTGTGGTGCTAGAAATTAACCTGGGGCATTTGTTATTATTCACTATGTATGTCCATCCAGAAGAGTGCATAGCTTTAACATGGTATTTGCTTTTAAATATTTTTGTCTTAATAGAAGAATGAATATAAGTTTTTATATTCATTTATGTTTTTTAAATATTAAATTACTTTTTGTTGTACATTGCTCCTGATAATCTGTTTCCTTGTTGTGTAGTACTTCTACTAATCATTGAATCAATTGAACTTATTGCTTCAGGACAAAACAGATATGACCTAAAAAAACATCATTGTTCAGCTCTGAGTTTCAAAGCATGATTATTTTAGTCCATTGTGAAATAGTCGTTTCAAAAACCAGGCTTTGATGAAGGTAAAGACTTCCTTTACATACCAAGGGCAAAATGTGGTGGTCTGAAAATAATACTGTACCATCAGCCATTATGTAGTAAGGATGGGGCATCCTAATATTGTTACCATAAAACAATCAGCTGGAGTGTCAAGGAGTCTCCCCCATTTGCCAAGATGGTGGCAGGGGAGGTTTTCAGATGGAGCTTGTAAAAAGCTATCAAGATAATTGGATAGAAAATGCCCTCCCCTTCACTCCAGTACCAGATTGGGGGTGGGATCAGGAGAAGGCAGGCACATGTGCCATATAAATCAAAATGGCACAGGGGGAGGTGCTGGACCAAAGAGGCCTGTCAGTCTAACTAGGGCAAAGAAGGGATTGGTTGGGGGGGCGCTGCCTGAAGCATGCAAAAGTTCAAGAATTTAATTGGTCATTTTGAGAAAGCACCTGGTCCATCCCACACCTAAACTAATTTAATCCCAGAGGAACAAAGGAGCACTCTTGTTCTTAATCATGATTTGCACTTGCATGATGCAGTCACCTGCTCTCTCCTTGGCCCCCAGGAGGGAGCATCTCTCTTTCACCCACCTGCTGATGCACTGGCCTGTGTGTTCACATGCTCTCTCTCCAAGCAGCACTTGATCATGCAGCCTGGGAAGCCACATGGCCCATGGCCATGCAGGCTCCACATGCAGACTCCAGAAGGAGTCTGAAATGAACAGCAGCTGGGAACAAACCAAGCTACCCGAACGGGCACTAAGACTACTTAGCAGCTGCCTGTGAGCTCCAAAAGACTGTACTTTAAAATGGAACAGGAACTCTGGACACTGGCTGTTTTCTTGGCCTTGCTGAGGACATGGTTGGACTCATTCCATGGTAGAGAAGAGATGGTCTTTGAGATGGAATTCTTCCATGTCCCCAGGTCATACAGTGCCTGAGTTAAAACCTCTTTCCTTTTCCACCAGCATCTGCCTCATAAATTTAACTTTTGTGGTGACAGGCAGCTGAACCTCCATTTTTGTTTGGTTAAAATATAAGGGATGGTTCTGCCACTCAAGAAAGTGAAAGTCATTTTGTTGCTTGAAGAAGCTTGGAGATATTTGGGAAGGAATATGTTTAGACTCAAGATGCTGATCCCACATACAAGGCCACAAAATTGTCTGGTATCACACTTCCTGTTTATAACTTTTTTAGGGGGTACCATGGTATACCTGATTCTGGGGGTCTATAAAGGAAATCTTAAGTTCTCACAAGCACTGGTGGGGAATGCAAGTGTGAAGAAAGGATAGGTGGATAATAAGAGGCTTGGGGTCAGGAAGAAGAGGGAACTGAGTATAAGAACCCTACAATTAGAATAATGGAAATGTTTATGGTCATTACCAGTGGTTCTCAGCATGATTCTCCAAAGGCCAGGTAGTTGGCACATGTTCATTACTCCTGATGATAAGGCATGGTTACAGACCTCTCAACAGTGTTCAGAAAGGAACCACAAACTAACATGCAGCACAGAGGTACCTTCTCCAGTGCAATGAGGCTATATAACTTTCCCTCAGCACCCTAAAGCCATCTTGGGGAAGGGAAAGAAGATATTTTGAGAGGATAATAGGCTGCCTTAGTAGAAAGTTTAAACTCTGAATTAATTGAATGTTAACCTGAAAGATACTGGGAGAATTGAGGATCCAGCCAAGATGAAGTCAGATTAAGTTGCTTTATTGTAACTGAGTGAGAGTGTGTAAATTGCATTTATTCTAATAAATGCATCAATTCTTTATAGACTATGGCAAGGCTCATCTACCTTTCTAACTCAGCACCAAGTCCTTTATTGAGGTATAATTGACAAATACATTTGTATATATTTAAGGTACACAATGTGATGATTTGATACATGTATAAATTGTGAAATGATTACCCCAATCAAGCTAATTAACACATTCATCACTTTGCATTCTTACTTTTTCTTGTGTGAGAACAGTTAAGATTTACTCTCAGTAAATTTCAAGTACAATACAATATTATTAATCATGATTTATATATACATGTAGTCATCATTCTATACATTTGATCTCCAGGACTTAACTTATAATTGAAAATTTGTACCCTTTGACCAACATCTCTCAGCTGGTCAATGCCCCAGCCTTGACAACTACAATTTAACTGTCTGCTTCTGTTAGTTCAAAAAAATACTTTTCATTATTCACTCTGTAAAAGGTATGAAAGTGAGATGATAAGAGAGAAGTTCTCTATTAAAATGCAACTTGCTCTGGAAGTAGTTGCTCCTTAAAGTTGTACCAGTTAATACTTAATTATTAGTTAACAAAATAGTTGTCCATTAACAATATCTCAGTAGGGGTTTATAGGAAAGTGTGGGGGGTGATGGTAAAGACTAGGCACTTTTGAGAAGGTGGTTAAGGAGGAATTAGAAAGTAGGTGTAAACTTAGCATATCTAATGTTTGGATACTATTCATCTCATAGTTTTTTTTGAAATTAAATTTATTAAGGTGACATTGGTTAATAAGATTATATAGGTTTCAGGTGTACATTTCCATGATACATGATCTGTACATTTCATTGTGTGTCCACCACTCACAGTCAAATCTTTTTCATCACCATATATTTCACCCCCTTTACTACCACCCAACTCTTCTTTCTGGTAACCACCATACTGTTGTCTGTATCTATGAGTTTTTGTGTATTTGTTTTTCTTGTTTGTTCATTTGTTGCTTTCAGTTTTATATTTCACACATGAGTGAAATAATATGTTCCTAACTTTTTCAGACTGACTTATTTTGTTCAGCATAATATTATCAAGGCCCATTCATGTTGTTGCAAATGGCAGTATTTCATCTTTTCTTATGGATGAGTAGTATTCCATTGTATATATGTACATCGTCTTTGTCCTCTCCTCTATCAAAGGACACTTAGGTTGTTTCCATGTCTTTGCCACCATGAAAAATACTGTAATGAACATAAGGGTGCATATATCCTTGTGAATAAATGTTATTAATTTGGGGGGGTAGATACCCAGAAAATGGGTTTCTGTGTCATATGGTAACTCTATTTTTAATTTTTTGAGGAGCCTCCATACTGTTTTCATAGTGGCTGTACCAGCTTACATTCCCACCAGTAGTGAATGAGGGTTCTTTTCCCCCTACAACCTCTCCAACACTTGATATTACTTGTCTTGTTGATAACAGCCATTCTAAGATGTGTGAAGTGGTATCTCATTGTAGTTTTGATTTTTATTTACCTAAAAGCTAGTGAAGTTTAGCATCTTTTTATATATCTGTATATCTTCTTGGGAGAACTGTCTTCTCAGCTCCTCTGCCCATTTTTTAAATTGGATTGTTTGTTCAGTGTTGAGTTGTATGAGTTGTGTATGTATATTGGATATTAACCCCTTGTTGGTGCTGTTGTTTTCATGTATCTTCACCCATTCGGTAGTTACCTTTTCGTTTTGTTCAGTTTCTTTTGTTGTGCAGAAACTTTTTAGCTTTTTGAAAATATGGACATTTTATAATGATAAAGTGGACACTACATCAAGAAGACATAACACTTCTCAATATATATTCACCCAATCAGGGAGTTCTGAAATATATAAAGCAACTACTAACAGAACTAAAAGAAGAAATCGACAAAAACAATCATAATAGGGGACATAAAATCCCCATTGAGAGATATAGATAGATCATCTAAACAGAAAATCAATAAAAACTATCAGCCTTAACTGATATCTTAGACCAAATAGACATAATAGATATTCACAGAGCCTTTAATGCCAGAACATCAGATTATACATTTCTTCTCCAATGCACAAGGAACATTCTCAAGGATAGAGGATATGTTGGGTCACAAAACTAGCCTCAAAAAATTTAAGAAGATTGAAGTCATACCAAGATTGTTCTTTGGCCATAATACTTTGAAATTAGAAATCAACTGCAAAAGGGAAGGAAAAAACACAGATATGTGGCGATTCAACAACATGCTGCTAAAAAAATGACTGAGTCAAAAAAGAAATAAAAGATGAGACCAGAAGATACATAAAAACAAATGAGAATGACAATACAACATAACAAACTTCTGGGATGCAGTGAAAGCAGTAATAAGAGGGAAACATATCGTTACAAGACTATCTCAAGACACAAGCAAAATCCCTAGTAAACAACCTAACAATATATTTTAAAGAACTAGAAAAAGAAGAACAAAAGCAGCCCAACGTCAGCATAAGAAGGAGATAATAAAAATTAGAGCAGAACTGAATGAAATAGAGAACAAAAAATATTAATACAACAAAGAGCTTGTTTTTTGAAAAGATTAATAAAATTAACAACACTGTCTAGACTTACTAAGGAAAAAAAAAAGAAATTACCATAGACACTACAGAAGTACAAAAGATCACACAAGAATATTATGAAAGACTATATACCACTAAATTCAATAACCTAGAAGAAATAGATAAGTTTCTAGAAATATGTAACCTTCTTAGACTAAATAATAAAGAACTGTAAAATCTAAATAGTCTGATCAAGAGTGAGGAAATTGAAACAATCATCAAAAATCTCCCAAAAGCTAAAAGTCCAGGACCAGATGGCTTCACTAGTGAATTCTACCAAACATTCAAAGATAATTGTGATACCTACCCTTCTTAAATGCTTCCAAAAAAATTGAAGAGACAACACTTACTAATACATTTCATGAAGCCAAAATAATCCTTATACCAAAACCTGGGAAGAATAACATGAAAAAGAAATACTGTGAGGTAGTTAAGAGCACAAGCTTTGGAGTCTAACCAGCCTATGTTTAAATAGTAGCTGTGTTCAAATAGTAGCTGTGTGACCTTGAATAAGTGATTTAATCAAGTTTAGCTCTAATATTATCATCTTTAAAATGGGGAAAATGATATGTATGGCAAAAGGTATGCTGTGAGAAATAAATACAATCAGAAAATTCCAATTTTCTTGAATTTGTTGTGGCTTGTTTTGTGTCCTACCATTGGTCAATCTTTGAAAAGGTTTCCTGTGCATTTGAAAAGAATGTGTATTTTTATTCTTTGGGTTGAAAAGTTCTATATATATCAGTTAAGTCCTTTTGATCTAGAGTGCTGATCAATGGCTCAATATCATTGGTATTTCCTTGCTTTGAAGATTTGTTCATTGTTGTCAATGGGGTGCTAAAGTCCCCTACTATGAGCGTGTTGCTGTTGATATCCTTCTTGTATTCTCCTGAGATTTTCCTTATATATTTGGGTGCTGCTATGTTTGGTGCATATATGTTTACCAGGGTTATACCTTCTTGATGGATTGTTCCCTTAAGTATTATGAAATGTCCTTCTTTGGCCCTTTTTATGGCCTCTGCTATGAAATCTGTTTTGTCTGATATAAGTATTGCTACCCCAGCTTTTTTTTCATGTCCATTTGCTTGGAATACTTTTTTCCGTCCCTTCACTTTCAGTCTGTGTAAGTTTTGTTTTGAGATGTGTCTCTTGTAGACAGCATATACGTGGGTCATGTTTTTGCATCCATTCCACTACACTGTGTCTTTTGATTGGAGCATATAATCCATTTACATGTAAGGTTATTATTGACAGGTCACTTCTCTTCATACCTGTGTTCCTCTCTCTTTCTCTTTTTCTTCTTTTTCTTAAAGCATTCCCTTTAGCATCTCTTACAATTCTGGTTTGGTGGAGATGTGTTCTTTTAGTATTTCTTTGTCTGGGAAACTCCTTATTTCACCTTCCATTTTGAAGGTGGTGGGGCGTGCTGGGAGCATTCTCCCATGCTGGCAGGTGGGGGCATTCCGTCGCGCTGGCTGGCATGTGCCTGGGCCCGTAGCTATTCCCCTTCAAGTGGTTGGGTGGACTGGGAGCCTTGCACTGTGCTGACTGGCATGCACAGGAGACCGGCGGCAGCATTCCCCTGCTCCAGCATGTGTGCAGGCCAGGAATGCTCTGCTGCACTGGCCGGCAGCTATCCCCTGGTCCAGCAGGCCAGGAACGCTCTGCTGCACTGGCTGATGTGGATGAGCAGGCAGCGATTCCCCACTCCGCCATGTATGCGTGTCGGAACCTCCACCGCGGTGGCCAGCAGTGATCCCCAGCTCCGATGGGCTGGGAAACACTCTGTGGTGCTGGCTGGCATGTCCACAGGACGGCAGTGATCCTCTGATCCCCTGCTCCGGTGTGTGGGGCAGGAACGCTCAGCCGAGCTGGCTGGTGGTGGGTGTGGGGGCCCAGAGCGTCCTTGCAAGTGGGCTCCTGTGTGCACACTCCTCAAGGATCTCTCCCCGCCCTCAGCATTCCCTCCCCCTCCACAAAAAACAATCAATAAACAAACAAAAAAAATTAAAAAGAGAGAGGGGAAAAAAACAAACCTCAAAAAAGAAAAAAGAAAACCGGCTACTCCCAGCCTCCTGGAGCCAGAAATCACCCAGCCAACTCCTGGCTCTGCCAGCAGGCACATCCTGGATCTCCACTTCTGACTGCTCTCAGGGGAGGCCCAGGGGCATTGAGAAAACTTTGTGCTCCTCCGGCCACTGCCTAGTGAGTCAAGCCAGCCAGAACTTGAGCCTCTCCGGCGTCTCCTCTGTGTGCTCAAAGGCAGCCTCCTCCACTGCCAGTAGTGCCAAGGCTCAATCCCCACCAGTATCCAGATGTTAACACATTCTCTGTCCATATTCAGCTGAAACTATAGACCATTCTCGGGAGCAAGCAAGAGCAGCCACTCCTCACTCATCCACCATTATCTCTCATAAATTTGAAAATGTTCTCTTTTTTTTTTTCTTGATGAATCTGGTTAGAGGTTTGTCAATCTTGTTTATCTTTTTAAAGAACAAGCTCTTGGATTTGTTGATCTTTTGTATCATATTTTGACTCTATTTTATTTATTTTTGCTGTGATCTTTATTATTTCCTTTCTTCTACTCTGGGCTTTGTTGTTTTCTTTTAAGTTCCTTTAAGTGTGAAGTTGGGTTGTTTATTTGAGGTTTTTCTTCGTGTGTGTGTGTGTATGTGGTTTTCTTTTTTGTTTGTTTGTTTGTTTTTTTGAGGTAAGCCTGTAATGCTATGAATTTCCTCCTTAGGATTGCTTTCACAGTGTCCCACAGATTTTGAATTGTTCTGTCATCATTTTCATTTGTTTTAAGGTATCTTTTGATTTCTTTCTTGATCTCATTGTTGACCCATTCATTGTTTAATAACACGTTATTTAACTTCCATGTCTTTGTGTGTTTTTCAGTGCTCTTTTTGTGATTGATTTCTAGCTTCATAACATTGTGGTCAGAGAAGATGCTTGATATGATTTCAATCTTCCTAAGTTTATTGAGACTTGTTTTGTGTCCTAACATGTGGTCTAGCCCAGAAAATGTTCCTTGTGCACTTGAAAACTATGCATATTTTGCTGCTTTAAGGTGAAATGCTCTGAAGATATCAATTAAATCTATTTGGTCTAGTGTGTTGTTTAAGGCCACTATCTCCTTGTTGATTTTCTATCTAGAGGATCTATCCATTGAAGCAAATAGGGTATTAAAATCCCTTACTATGACTGTATTTCTGTCAATCTCTTCCTTTATGTCAATCAAGGTATGCTTTACATTTTAGGTGCTCCTATGTTGAGTGTGTAAATATTTACTAGGGTTATATCCTCTTGTTGGATTGTTTCCTTTATCATTATGTAGTGTCCTTCTTTATCTCTTATTATAGCCTTGGATTTAAAGTCTATTTTGTCCTATATAAGTACTGCTATCCCAGCTTATCTTTTTCCTTTTCATTTACATGGAATATCTTTATCAATCCCTTTACTTTTAATCTGTGTATATCTTTCAGTCTGAGGTGGGTTTCTTGGAGGCAACATATATATGAGTCTTGTTTTCTTATCCATTCAGCTACCCTATATCTTTTGGTTGGAGCATTTAAGGCATCTAGATTTAAGGTGATTATTGATAGATATGTATTTAGTGCCATCTTATTGTTAGACTATTCCTTCTGTTTGTTTGCTTTTGTCTTTTTCTTCTTCTTTTTCTTAAAGGAAGGCATTTAACATTTATTGCAGTACTAGTTTGGTGTTAAAAATCTCCTTTAGCTTTTTCTTGTCTGGGAAGCTTCTTATTTCTCTGATTTTATTTTATTTTATTTTTGCCTTTAAAAAATATATTCTTTATTGATTATGCTGATACGGCTGTCCAAATTTCTTTTCTCTTTGTTCCCCTCCACCCAGTGATCCCCCTCCCTCCAGTTCTCCCCCACCTTAGTCCATGCCCATTGGTTGTGCATATAGTTCTCTCGACATCTTCCTATCTACTCCAATCCCTCCTACTATGCTTCTTAATTCCTGCACCATCTCCCTCCCTTTACCTCCTTCCTCCTCCCTGCTGACCTCCCCCCAAAATGTTCCCCATAACTATAATTTTTTTCCCACTCTCGTTACCTACTTAGTTTGCCTTTGTTTCAATTTCTTAGCTTCTATTCTTGGTTGTTGTGATACAGTTTTCATTTTATTTTATTTTATTTTTTTACTGTGTGGTTATCTCTCACTCGCACTCCCAACTGGGGACCCAACGCACAACCCAATAATGTGCCCCGACTGGGAATCGAACCAGCGACACCCAGCTCACAGGCCGATGCTCAATCCACTGAGCCACAGTTTTCATTTTAATGTTAATAGTTTTGATCCTCTTTCTCCTAAACAAGTCCCTTTAACATTTCATATAACAGTGGATTTTATCTGATGCACTCCTTCAGTTTTACTTTGTCTTGGAAGCACTTTCTCTGCCCTTCTATTCTGAATGACAGCTTTACTGGATAGAGTAATCATGGTTGTAGGTTTTTGTTTTTCATTAGTTTGAATATTTCTTGCCAGTCCCTTATTGCTTTCAGAGTTTCTTTTGAGAAATAAGCTGATAGTCTTATTGGGACCCCTTTGTACATAATTCTCTTCTTCTCTCTTGCTGCTTTTAAGATTCTTTATCTTTAATTTTTGAAATTTTGATTATAATGTGTCTTGGTGTGGTTCTCCCTGGGTCCAGTTTATTTGGAACTTTTTGTGCTTCCTGGACCTGTAAGTCTATTTTCTTCCCCAAGTTCGGGAAGTTCTGCTCCATTATTTTTTCCATAATTTTTAAATTTCTAGTTCTTCTTCTTCACCTTCTGGCAACCCTATAATTTGGATATTGGATCGCTTATAACTGTCACAGAGGTTTCTGATCCTCTCCTCACTTTCCTTACTTTTTATTTCCTCTTTCTGCACTGGTTGACTGTTTGTTTCTTCTCTATGTTCCGGTTTGTTGATTTGATCTCTGGATTTTATTTCCTCACCATTTGTCTCGTATGTGTTTTTGTTTGTTTCAGTATGAGTGGCTTTCTTTCCTTCCCTGTCCTGTTCCAAATCTTTTGTTAATTCTGTAAGCCACCTTATAACAATAGCTCTGAACTGAGCCTCTGAAAGGTTTCTTATTTGTTCATCTGTAAGGTTCTTCATCTGCTGTCTGGTGAGCTGCATCACCAGGATTTCAATCGTTGTCTCTTTCATTTTGACAGATTTGTGTTTTGCTTTGCTTCCTGGGCAGGTTGTGGGGGGCGGAGCCCCATGTACTCGTCACTACCTTGCGACCGGTGGCGATCCCTACCTTTTTTGCGTGCTGTGGTGCTTTGTGTGGGGGTGGGGTCCAAGATATATTCCTGCCATTATTCTCCGCTAGGAGACCAGGATCCATCCTCCCTCCCTCTGGGCCTCACCGTCCAATGCAATGGGGGTGGGGGCGCTGCCTTTCTCCGCGTTGGGATCGCGAGCTGCCGGGGTTCGACTGCAGCCGGGATTGCTCCCTCTGCTGCTCTCCCCACTGCTACCGCAAACAGCACTGCCTGACCATTCCGTTCCAGTTCCGATTTTGCCCCTCCTACCCGTCCAGGCGAACACCACTGTTTTATAACTTTATACATTGGGCTTCCATTTAGTTTTATTTTCTGGAATTCTGATTATCTTTTGTTTTGAGGTAGTTGTATTCCTTTCTAGTTGTAGAGGGAGACTGAGTGTGTCCGTCTAAGCCTCCATCTTGGCCGGAAGTTCAACTTACTCTTCTACAGTGATGCTTTTAAAGCACCTAAAGTGGTTAGGTGGTCAGTACATGGTTTCATTCATTCATTCATTGATCAATCTACCCATTAATTAATTCAACAAATAATTATTGACCACCTGATATGTGCCAGACACTGAACTATTTGTTGGGTGTACGTAGTGAACAAAACAGAATTCCCATTTTGTGGAGTTGCATTCTAGTAGAGAAGGGGACAAAACTAGGTTCTACATATAAATTAAATTTTATGGTATTTGTATTTCTCTGTCTGATTTATTTCTAACTTGGTTACTCATTTAAGAGCAAAGTAAATGAACAAACAAAATAGAGACATACTTAAAAACAGAGAAGAGACTGATGGTAGCCAGATAAGAAGGTGATTTGGGGATGGGCATAAAAGGTGAAGGGATTAAGTACAGACTGTCACAGGGATGTAAAGTACAGCATAAAGAATCTAGTCAATAATCTTTTAATAACTATGTACAGTGCCAGGTGGGTACTTTATATATTGGGAGGACAACTTTGTAAAGTATATTATTGTCTAACTACTATGCTATACACTTAAAACTAATACAAAATAATATTGAATATAAAGTGTAATTTTAAATTCTTTTAAATTATCAGGAGATTTCTCAGCATATCTTTAAGTGTCCTCCAGTCTCTGTCAAGGATTTTGAATTTATATAAATGCAATAGGAAGCTATATCTAGGTTGTAAGTGAAGTAGTGAGATTTGTATTTTTAACAATGCACTTTATCTATTGTGTGGTGTGTGGGTTTTAAAGGGTCAAGGATAGAAAAAGTGAAGCCAGTTAGCAGAGTACTGAAGTAGTCTAGGTGAGAAATTCCAGTAGCTGGGACTAAGGTGGTAGCAGTAGAAATGAATAAAAATGATCATATGATCTGACATATGTTTCAGAGGAAGGACCATCATAGCTAGCTAATGGATTGGATATTGGAAAATGGGGAAACCAAGGATGATTTCTAGCTTTGGGTTTGAACGGCTGAATGGATGGTTGTATGTTTATTGAAATAGGGATGTATGGAAGGGAGCAGGTTGGGAGGAAAAACAATAATTATTTTTAAAATATGTTGCTATGGGCTGAATGTACCTCTTCAAATTCATATGTTGAAGTGCTAACCCCCGATATGATAATATTTGGAGGTGGGGTCATTGAGAGATAATTAACTTTAGCAGAGGTCATGAGGCTGAAGCCTAAGAAGAAAGAAAGAGACCAGGTCACTCTCTTGTTGCCATGTGAGATCACAGGAATAAGACAGCTATCTGCAAGCTAGGAAGTAGGCTCTTGCCAGAAATTGGATCTGCTGGATTTCCAATCTTAGACTTTCCACCCTGTGGATTTCTCCAGGTCTGTGAGAAATAAATGTCTGTTGTGTAAACCATTCAGTATATGATATGTTACTATAACATTCTGAGCTGACTAAGACATGTTAAATTGAAATGCCTATTAGATATCAGAGATGTCAAATAGATTTATGTGTTAGAATGTCATGGGACAGATAAGTGTTGGGGGATATCAATTTAGGAGTCATTTGCCTATGGGTGGTATTTAAGATTATGAGAATGGATGAGATTACCAAAGGAAGAGTATAGAGAAGAGAAAAAATAATAATAATAGTAATGGTGATGATGATGATAATAATCACAAACATGTAATGTAATAGTGTTTATTATATGCTACATACTATTCTAAGTACTTTATATAAATATATGTGTGTGTGTGTGAGTGTGTGTATTTAGTCATTTAATTTTTACAACAACACCATGAGGTTAGTGTTATTATTATCCTTACTTTTCAAATGAAGAATATTAAGCACTTACAAATTAGGAAAGTACAAAGAGGACCCACCAAAGGAGATTGATGAGGAGTAAATAGGAGAGTGTGCTGCCATGGAAGCCAAGAGAGTAAAGATTATCAGTAAGGAGGAAGTATTTAATTATGTTGAATATTTTTGAACAGTTACATAAGAAGAGGACAAGGAGGTTTCCCTTGGATTCATCAACATGAAGGTCACTGGTGTCTTAACAAGAACATTTCCCTTATTATTAATAGTTATCATGTTCTGAAAGATTCTCCTCTTCAGTAACTATATTCTTTTGTCAGCTTTGATATTATCCTTTACTACAGTAATTGACCTCCTTGGCTATGAATTTCATCTGCCACTTGGTATGTGGGATCAGATCACTTCATTTCCTATGGGATGTAGTCTAAGCAGCATTTTATATTTGGAATTTTATCCCACTGTCTTATTTCAAGGTGCCAATGTGTAGTTGCCTTGATTTTTTTTTTTTTTTTTTTTGTATTTCTTCTGGAGATGTTTTCCTGTGTCATCAGAGGAATTACATAAGAGTTTCTCTCCTTAGTGCCACTGCTCCCACTTACTTGGCTTGTTCATTCAGAGTGAAAAGGGGAATAAGATTCCTGGCTGTTTCTGAATAGCAAAATCAAGAACTATGTCACTTGGCAGTTTTGATGTACAGAACTCTACTCCTACTGTTTCTATACTTGACTAATCAGGGGACAGTATCTGAAGGCTAAATCTTCCTCCAGAAAATATAATGATTCCTACTAGGCAGTTTAGAGAAAGGACAGGTAACATTACCTGTGCTTCTAATTATTCCCTAGGCAAGTTCTAGTATAGGCTCCTCATTTAGGGTACAGTGGCCCTTAGGGTGTGATTTTCTTCTGCTGTGTGTCTGAACATAGCTTAATACATCAAAAGGAAACTCATTTACAGTTGGAGTCCTTTTGAACAGTGATACCAGGGGATGGTGAGCAATGGCACACCTCAGACTTGATAGGACATAGCACTTGGAGAGGCATCTTCCTCTTGCTATGTGATGAGTAAAAGTAATGCCCTGGATAAACTGTCATAAACTCACAGTTTCTCCCTCAAGCTCGGGAAAGCAGATGGCAGGAGCACAGTAAGGGACTGACAAATGCTTATCACTACTTTGCACAAGTTTCTCAAAACATGTCAACATTGGCTTTTTCTAGAGATCTTAATCAAGGCATTACTTGAAAAGTGAGCATTCACAGAGATGAGTTCTTTAGTTCCTCACTTTCATTCTCCATTCCACGTGGATTTAGAGATCTTAAGGGTCAAGAAATCAAGGCCCTTGGCTTCTCCTCACAAAAGTGTCTTCTTCTGGTAGAATTTGTTCAGAGTGAACAGCTACCCCAAAGAATTTTTTTGTATTTTGACTATTTAGTTTTCTTTGTGCTCCTTTAACCCTTCAGAAACATGGAAATTCCAGAGCATGAATAGAAGAAAATTGATCATTGGTGTTAAAAACACCAAAGAAAAGGTATGATGCACAGAATCACCTGTGATCCTTGAAAAGTAGAATCTATCTGCAGACTGGTAGGAGGTTAAAGAAGCTGGGGAAGGAGAGATCCTGAAGGTAACTAAAGAAAGGGACATTGGAATGGTGAGAGGAAATGCAGGACAAAGTACCTCCTAGGAACAGAGATGAAGCAGAGTAAAAATGACCTGTGAGATGATGAAGGTCCCCATGAGTAAGGACAAGTAAAACACTCTCCACCACTATTATTCCCATCTATGGATCTAGAGGTAGGCAAGGAGAGATCCTCTGTGTTTTTATTCCACCCAGAACTAAAAGCAAAGGAGTGCATGAAAAGAAACAGAAAGGAAGGCAGAGGGGCCTTGCCATTTGATCAGAAATAGAAACAACTGAAACTTTCCACTATAAAAACTTGGCAGGATCAGACCATGTGAGGCCTTAAATGAATCTCAATTTAACTCTTATCGGCCTGCATAGTGCAAAGGTGTGGTGTGCTTGGAAGAGCTTGCAGTCCTGGGAGATAAATGTGACCATGAGAAGTTTCTTTCTTATGTGAAAGTTGAGAGTGGAATACTTTTTTTTTTTTTTTTTTTGTAAACTACTTTAGACTCACTGAAACTTTGTGATCATAGGGAAATCTGTCTCAAGATCTGCTCTTTAGCTCTACCAAGTCCCACCCCGTCAATGATGACTTTACCTTTTGGTTTTCCATATAGGATATATTTTTTAATTGAATTTATTGAGGTGGCATTGGTTAATAAAATTATATATGTGTGTGTGTGTGTGTGTGTGTGTGTGTATAAATAAAATTTATATACAGAGATACAATTTGATAATACATCATCTGTATATTGTATTATGTATTCACCACCCCAACAGAAAATCCGGAGCCGGAGTCCCTAAGGCGGTTTGACGTTGTAGTCAACACCGGCAACTCCTGCGGCGCACCTGAAGCCAAGCTGTATTGACTCCGTCTTTCCCTTGGACCCTTCAGCTGCGAAGAGAGGGGGGATCTGCTGCATGGGCAACAGAAGACCCTCCATATCACCCTGCCCAGGCTCTGTAGCTTCAGCTTCACTGGAGAGGACACTCCAGCGTCATCGCAAGATGTCGATTCAACACGGGAGGAGACACTGTCACTCCCGAGTCGGACTGCACAGCCATTCTCAGCGGTGCAGATAGACTCTTAAGAAGCTACACCATCGTCTCTCGAGACGGACGGCTGCCAACGATTCACCACCCCAAGCCAAGTCTCCTTTCATCATATTTATCTCCTTTTTACCCTCTCCTACCTCCTCCCACCCCTTTCACTCTGGTAATCATCATACTGTTGTCTGTCTATGAGTCTTTCTTTTTCTGCTTAATCCCTTCACATTTTTTCACTCAGCTCTCTTACTCTCTCCCTGCTGACGGTTGAGTTACCAGTCTGTCCTCTGCATTTATGAATCTGTTTCTATTCTGTTTTTCAGTTTGCTTTGTTCATTAGTTTCCACATATAAAAAAGAATACCTATTTTTAATACCAAGCAATCAGTTTTTACATTTCTTTGCCTGGAATTTGAGTTTAGAGTTAGATTCTTCACAATAAGGAAAGTTTATTCACCAAAGTGAGACCCAACTCATAACCAATGGATTAGCTAATGTGAGTTTAAAACTGATGAATACAAGGAATAATCAAACATAATCCTTCAGAACTCCATCAATTGGCCTGAGCCTTACCCAAAAGTAAGTTGGAGATGAAATACTGCTGGAATAATTTGGGGGGATGGGTACCAGGGACTTTGTACCTGTAGAATTAGCTGGAGGCTCAAAACTTGCTCTAAACAGAAAACTAGATACCCAAGAAATAATATGTTAGGGGTCACATTCTTAAAAAATATATGACTTTTCCACCGACTGGAAGATGACTAAAATTATTTTAGAAGGTGAGAGAGCATTTATTCCATAATGTTCCTTTGCCTCTCCCAATCTTCCTAACAGGGGACACGGCCACAATTGCACAGAGGTGTTAGATCCTTTTTGAGAGCAGATTTTCTTAGCAAAAAGGAAGGATAGAGCACAAGAGTACTGCCTGCTTGAAAGCAGGAGTGATGGGCACTGAGAGGGTGAGAAAGGAAAAGTTGGAAGTGTGAAAGCCACATCACACACTTTACAGTTTTGCTAAGGATGACTAGCCCTTCTTGTGTAGAAATTTTAGGAAAACTCATCTCAAGGCAATAGTAAGATTCTTTTTCAAGCAACTAATCCTATCAGGTATGCCTTCAAGAATTACTAGAAGGGCTTCAGATATTTTGTATACCAGTTGTATCATTTCTGACTTAGTGGTCCTTTTGACCTTCCTTGCAAGCTTGATGAACCCTAGAATAGTTTTATTCTTTCAAAAATGCCAATTTATCATCAGCTTGCTTTGATCAGATGTTCCTTTTCCTAAATTATTAGATTATTTAGAACAACCTATAAGGTGAGTTCTGTTAAGTAGAGTGTTGATATTTCTATGGCTGCACACAAAAACACTTTCTACTTAAAAATACACAATTACCTTTCTTTTGAGGAGGAAAAGGGTTACTACAAAAGGTAAAGATCTCCAGCTTCTGGGTATAGCAGGAAGTTGTACTATTGCAACTGTGCAAGTGGCCTTGCTGTGCATCAGAACAGCAGCCATACAATGAAATTCAAGCAATACAGGTATCTGAAGTTTCTCCTTCTTGTTCAAGTACACACAAAAGCCACTTTCATTATTATCTTTCCAGCTCCTTTCACATAAAAAGGTTTTGTCAGTTTTTACTTTATCTGATCTGAGATAGACCAATAACCAGAGGTATAGAAGTAGCAGAGAGCTGGTCAGAGTTCAAATAAATGCAAGGGAAGTTAGGGTGTGTTTGCAGCATTATTACTTTGTATGGAGTGCTTGCATGGAGAAACATATGCTGAAAAGAGGAAGATTTATATACTCCTTTCCAAGTAAAACATTCTCAGTCTGTGGGTCTGTAAGCAGCCAGGATTGCAGGAGGATGTGCCAATGCCAAAAGGCCATCACCAGCTCCCAGAGGGCACCTAACCACCTGCATCATCTTTTTTATTAATTTATCAGCACTAAACCATTAGCTAAATTGTAGTAGCAAAAAGAAAAGGAGATAGAGGCGAAGAGTCAGGAGAATATTAAATACATACTTTTCACAAATAATAGCTCTTCCTGTCCTTCAAGTAACCTTTCCTTTTATTTTTTTTCCTTTTATTTTTTGGTTTTTCAATTACAGTTGTCCCATTTTTCCCCCATTGCTCCCCCCCACCCAACCCACCCCTTCTCCTGCAATCATATCCCTCCCAGTTGTCCATGTCCATGAGTCATTCATACACGTTCCTTGACTAGACCCTTCCCTTACTTATCCCCCTTGTGGAATGATTGGTTCAAGGATAAATTGAGTTCAGGAATGAACTTAAAACATTCTAGATTGAAACCCATGAGTTGGCTGATCCAAAAAAATCTCATACATAGCTGAGGCTCGAATTTCAGTGATTAGTTTAATAAACACTATGAAGTGAAGTGTAGATATTTGGGGATAAGGAACTATGTTAAAAATTGTAAGTAATGCTATTTTTGTCTTAAAAGTTGATATTTTATTTTTTTGCCTTCTTTTTAATTGTTGTTCTTTTACCACTGTCTCAGTTTTTCCCCTGTTGCTCTCCCCTACCCCACCCATCCATAACCTGTTGTTCATATCCATGGATTGTTTATACATATTCCTTGACTAGACCCTCCCTCTTCTTTCCCCTTCCACCCCCTTCCTTCCCTCTGGTCAGTCAGTCTGTTCCTTGTTTCCATGCCTCTGTTTCAATTTTTCTCCTTTGTTTGTTTTGTTCATTAGGTTCATTAGGTTCCTCTTATAGGTCATATGGCATTTTTCTTTTGCCAACTGGCTTATTTCACTTACCATAATACTCTTCAGTTCCATCCATGCTGTCACAAAAGGTAAGAGTTTCTTCTTTCTTTATCCTGTGTAGTATTCCATTGTGTAAATATACCACAATTTTTTGACCTATGCATTTACTGATGGGCACTTAGGCTGTTTCCAACACTTGGCTATTATAAATAACACTGCTATGAACATAGGGGTGCATAGGGTATTTTGAATCAATGTTTCAGGATTCTTTGGGTATACTCCCAGCATACCCGCTGGATCAAAAGACAGCTCTATTTTTATTTTTTAAAGGAAATTCCATATTGTTTCCCACAGTGCCTGCACTGTACCAGTCTGCATTCACACCAACAGTACACTATGGTCCCCTTTTCTCCACATCCTCACCAAGGCTTGTTGTTTGTTGATTTGTTGATGATGGCCATTCTGACTTGTGTGAGGTGGTATAACATTGTGGTTTAACTTGCACCTCTCTGATGCTTAGTGACGTTGAGTGTCTTTTCATATGTCTATGGGCTATCGGTATGCCCTTCTTGTAGAAGCATCTATTCAGGTCCTTTGCCCATTTTTTAATTGAATTGTTTGTCTTCCTGGCGTTGGGTCATGTCAGTTCTTTATATAGTTGTGGATCAAACTGTTGTCTGAGGTATAATTGGAAAATTTGTTTTCCCATATGGTTGCTTCTGTTTTTGTTTTGCTGATGTTTTCTTTAGCCATGTAGAAGCTTTTTAATTTGATATAGTCTCACTTGTTAATACTTTCCTTTATTTCCCTTGCTCTAGAAGATGTATCAGCAAAACTATTGTTCTGTGGGACAACTGAAAATTTACTGCTTATTTTTCCCCTAGGTGTCATGGCTTATATTTAAGTCTTTTATTCATTTTGAGTTTATTAAAGTGTATGGTGTAAGTTGGAGGTCTAGTTTCATTTTTTTACATGTCCCTGTCTAGTTATCCCACCATAATTTGTTAAAGAGGCTATTTTTACTCCATTTTATGCTTCTCCACTTTTGTCAAATATTAATTGACCATAGAGACATGACTTTACTTCTGGGCTCTCTATTATGTTCCATTGACCTATGTGTCTGTTCTTATGCCAGTACCAGACTGTTTTAATTACAGTGGCTTTGTAGTATAGTTTGATATCAGGCATTGTGATTCCTCCTACTGTGTTCTTCCTCAAAATTGCTGTGGCTATTACAAGAGACTTGCATGAAATATTGTCATCAAGTTAAGGAAATTTTCTGCTATTCCTTTTTCAAACATGTTTTCTATCCCTTGCTCCTCTTATTCTCCTTCTGGTATCCCTATGATATGGATATTATTTCATGTAATGTTTTCCTGCAGCTCCTTTAACCCTCTTCATTCTTTTTCAGTATTTTTTGTTTCATTCCTCTGTCTGGGAATTTGTTTTTTACATTGTCCTCCAACTCACTGATTCAATTCTATGCTTCATCTAGCCTGCTTTTAATTCCTTCTACTGTGTTCTTCATTTCAGATGTTGTATTTTTCATTCCCTCCTGGCTCTTATTGATAGTTTCTATGTGCTTTTTAAATGCTGGTGTAATTTTCAGTAAGTTCCTTGTAGCTTCCCTGGAGTTCTTTGTAGTTCTCACTGAGCTCTTTGAGCATCCTTATAACCATTGTCTTGAACTCAATGTCTGATAGTTTGCATACATCTATTTCATTTAACACTCTTTTGGGGGATTCCTTCTTTCCTTTCAATTGTGATTTGTTTCTTTATCTCCCAGTTTTTGTGACTGTTCTTGTTTGTGCCTGCATCTTAGATTGATCTGCTTTGACTCCCTGTCTTTGTGGGGTGAACTTCTGTGGTAGTAGACCTTTGGGACTCAGTGGTGAAGTCTCCTTGATCTCCTTAGCTTGATGCTCTTGGGATGCAATTCATATGGACCCTCTGGGTATAATTGGGTTTTGGTTGTTTTAGGGTTTTTCTTTGGTGGGCTCTTCCCTCCAGCTGACAAACTAAGAATCACTTCGCCTACTATGTCTTGTATGTTGCCGTACAAGTGCTTCCATAGCAAAACCAAACAGCCCATGATACACACCCACACCCACAGTAATAACCCTGACACCCAACCATACTATCAGCAGCAAATGAGCCAATGTTAATAAAGATGTTATTGGATTAAGACTATTATAAGAAAGGAAAAATGAATATGAGATGATTAACTGAAAGCAAAATGATTTTGAGAGAGTAGAAAGAGAAGCAATACTAAGAGTAAGGAATAGAGACAAAGCAAAGAGAGAAAGAAAATAAAATTTACATCGTAAATAAAAAAGGGTAGGAAAAAGGTGGGATGGAGTAAGAGAAAGGAACCATATAGTATTAGGTTTAAACAGAAATTAGACTATATAAATATAATGAGAGGAAAAAGGGGAAAAAAGAAGACAGAAAATAATAGAGAGAGGAACCAAAATGAGGAAAAAGATCCACCACAGCAGTATCATCAAAAGAGCAATGATTAATGTAGTTAGGGTGGTAATAAGAAGGGAAAAAGGAAATAAATAAAAGCTTAAGAGATGTCTAGAGGAAAAAGAGGTGTTTTAGAGAGGATAGAGCTAGAAGGAATACTAAGAGTGAGGAATGAAAACCAAGCTAAGGCAGGGGAAAAATAAAAATTAAAATGAAAGAAATAAAAGGCAGGAGAAAGGAAAAATAAAGTAGGAAAGGGGAAAGGTAAAATTTTATATCTGAAATACACAAATAGTGTAGATCTAGAAATAAAATTGATGAAATGCAACAACAACCACAATATCCACACCAACGAGCAAAGATCGATAAAAGTGGAGAAAGAATAGGGGTATTTTATGAATGGGATAAAGAATGTGAGATAATGAATGACAAGAAAAGTGGTTTTGAGAGGCTGGAGGGAGAGAGAATTAGTAAGAGTTCAGAATAGGAACAAATCATAGGAACAGAGTAAATAAAATTTAAAACAAAAGTAAGAAGAGAGAAGAAGAGGATAAAATGAACTAAGGGAAGGGAAGAGAAAAATATGAGATTTGCAATAAATTATAATGTAAAAACTGGTGACTTTATAGACAAAAACTTGAAGGACAAGAAGTGAATGTTAAAAATCTGTGCTGGAGAGAATATAATGCAAATATTTAAGAAGACTGCAGTGGAAATCATCTCAGTAGAATCTAGTGTTTACCACCCCAGCTCTTGCTCTTGTCATCCTTTCTCTTGCCTTTCTCCCTGACCTTCACCTTAGTTATGCCCATTCTCTTCCATGAGAATGGATCACTAATAAACTCTGCTTGCATGCTAATAGACTCATTGATCTGTAATTCTTTACTCCATTGGCAAAAAGAACCAAGTTTCTGGAAGTTTCTCCTGTAACAAAGAATTCCGAATCAGGTCATGGTTCTACTTAATGCAATCATTCAGAAATGCAGACTTATACTGTCTTGTTCATTTTATCAGCCCTTCTGAAAATTGTGTCATTTAAACATCCATGCTCAGGCTCACAGGAAAAGGAAACAGAAAAGGGGGGAGGTATGCCTACTTCTTAAGAGCTCTGGCCCAGAAGTAGTACACACTTTTGCTTGTGTTTCTTAATCATACAGCCACATTCAAGCAAGGGAAGCTTGAAAATGTACCATAGCTGGACAATCATATGTCTGGCCCATTAATTACTATGGAGAAAATAGAAAAGATATTTGAGTAAACAGCAATGTTTGCAAGAAACATATTTGTTCACAAATATTTGAATTTTGGTATTTTTTCTTATGATATAGTCTTAAAAAGGGAGACTAAATATTATTCCTTTTAAATCACAACTACTTCACTCTTGTTCTCTTATTTTTAATTAATCTCTCAGGAACTGGAATGTCTTAGTTTCTTTCAAAAAGAATCCATGAATGATATATTTCCTGAGCCCTTGAATATCAACATTTTTTAAAAAGCTTTCACATATGAGAGGCCAATTCCTTAACTATAGAATTTCTGTGTTACAAAAATTTCCCCTTCTTGCTTCACAGCTATGGCTCCACTGTCTTACAGCATTCAATTATTCAAAATATTGTAGCCCCAGCCAGTGTGTCTCAGTTGGTTGGAACATCATTCTGTAACTAAAGGGTCACAAGTTTGATTCCCAGCCAGGGCACATACCCAGGTTGTGGGTTCAATATCCAGTCTGAGTGCCTATGAGAAGGCAACAAATCTCTCTCTCTCTCTCAATGAAAAAATGTCCTCAGGTGAGGATTAAAAAAAAGAATAGTTTTAAAAATATTTAAAAATTTTGTCCAGTTTTATCAAGATATAATTGACACATAACATTGTAGAAGTTAAAGATGTACAACATGGCTCAATGTCTGTATATATTGTGAAATAATTACAGTAGACCCTCGCTATATTGCGGTTCACTTATCATGGCCTCACTGTATCACAAGATTTTAAAAAATATTATATTTAATTACTTATCACGGATTTTTCGCTATATCGCGGGATTTTGCGGTACTGTATACATATGTTGTTAAAGTTACATAGGTTTAAGTGTTTAGAATAAATTTAAGGTTCCTACTTCACGGGGGAGTTTGTAACGTAATACCCATGATAAGTGAGGGAATACTGTACCACAAGTTTAGTTAATATCCATCGCCTTACATAGTTACAAGGATTGTTTCCCTTGTGATGAGAAATTCTAATATCTACTCTCTTAGCAATAATAGTCCCCTCTTCTCAATGGGGGATACATTCTGAGAACCCTAGTGGGTGCCTGAAACTGTAGATAGTACTGAACTTTATATATACTATGTTTTTTCCTATGCACATGTACCTATGATAAAGTTTAATTTATAAATTAAGCACAGAGATTAACAATAAATAATAGTAAAATAGAATAATTATAATAATACTGTAATAAAAGTTATGTGAATGTGATCTCTCTCAAAATATATTATTATACCCTACTCACCCTTCTCCATTTTATGATGATATGAGATGAAACAATGTCTACAAGATGAGATCAAGTGAGGTGAATGACATAGGCATTGTGACATAGCATTAGGCAGTATGTATGTCAGAAGGAAGATTAACTGCTTTGGGTGATCTAGGATTATTGAGCCACAAGGATGTGAATGGTTGGATGTCAGAAGAAGATGTTGATGGTTAGGAAAATATTTTTCAACTGTTTTAGATTGTTACTAACTGAAACCATAAAAAGTAAAACTGGATAAAAGGGGGAATACTGCATTGTTAACTACAGTCACCCTGCCACACATTACATTCCCAGAACTTATTTATCTTATAACTGGGAATTTGTACCTTTTGACCACATTTTCCAATTTCTCCCATTCTCGACCCCTGCTTCTGACAACCACAAATCTGGCCTCTGTTTCTATGACTTTGGTTTTCTTTAGATTCTTCATATAAGTGAGATTATAAAATATTTGCCTTTCTCTGACTTATTTTTTTCAGCATAATGTCCTCAAGGACCATTAATGTTGTCACAACTGGGAAATTTTCCTTCTTTTTTTAATGGCTGAATAGCATTCCATTGTATAATTTATATATATATATATATATATATATATATATATATATATATATATATACTGAGCACTCACATATGCCAAATATTGCTGTAGATGTTAGAAATATAGATGTGGACAAAGGAGGCGAAAGTCTTTGCTCTCACAGGGGGGACAAGTGGATTATGCTGCGGTTTATCTGCCCTCAAACTTGAGCCATTTTCACCCTGCTCTGGTCCTTGAAATACTGATCACCTGTGGACCACCTTTCTCAGCTGTCTTCTTGGCAAGTTTTCACTTTTTCTCTTCAATGGGAGGCACTGGCAGGAGATTGGAGGGCAGGAGGATAGAAAAGCTGGGACATTTCTTATCTGTTCCCTTCCTGCTCCTGCACCTCATCTCTGATGATAGTTTCATCTCTAGAAATATAGCTTCTTCCAGGAAGACTTTTCCATGGTTCCATTTTTCTCAGTGAAAAAATCTGAAGCTACTTCTCTTTTTTACCCCATGATTCTGCCATTGGTAGAATAATCAGGATCACTGCATGAATTAGATGGAACATGCAAATGGGTTAACCAGAAAAATTTAACGAGGAAACTATTTATAAAATTAAAGACAGGGCTAAGGAACACACAAAAGACAGTGAGACTAACAAAAGGAAGGAGCTGTTATTACTGATAGCCCTGAAAGCATGAGAGAAAAAGTGGTTACTAGAATGAAGTGAGACATATAGCTATGAAAGCAAAGCTTCCAGATAGGTGCTGTCATCATTGGTAGAAAAACACAAACATTACACAAGTTGAGGAGATGAGAGAGTTGGAGGGGAGTAAGTACCCTGACCTCACTCTCCTCTCTCCTCCAGATTTCTTACCATTTTCTAAGCTCATCTGGAAACTAGAAATCAAGGAATTTCAGGTGATGCAGTCTGTATAGGTCCCTGCTGGGAAGTTACATGGGTCTGGGAGACAAATAAAGACTATCAAGCAAAGTGGGTTGATATTTACATTTAATGTTGCCAGTTGTTTCTCATGGGTTTAAACCAGCAATGTCTTCCTTTGAAATTAACTCATTTTTCTGTGTTGATACTTATGGGGTTTCTTTTTTTCTTAAAATTAAAACCTTACTGAAGATTTTCTAAATTTTGAAGTGAGGATACCTCAAACTTTTTTAGTATTTGACTTGATTTTGTTGTTGTTGTTTAGGTTAGACTGATGGGCACTTAGCTAGGCATAACCAGATGGAGACACTTTTAAAGAGTGTTTTAGAATTAGAGCATGAACTGGAGGCTGTGGCCAGAGCTCAGGAAGCTAGATATTTTGTGGGAGTAGAATATCTTGTGGAAGTACACAAAGGCATTTTGGTGACCACAGGCTTCCCCAGAGAGGAATCAGGAGAAGAGAGGATCTCTGTCCCTTGGCAGAGACAGAACTCGACCAGGTGGCATTGGTGCTGAGAGACAAAAAACAGCGTACTGATATGCATGTGAGAAGGTAATTTTCCTTTATATTTTTCTCTTGTGAACTGCGGAGAGGGGAGGAAAATTTGGGGGTGATAGAACATTCTTGAGTAGCGCAGGCACAGAAGTGCGCTGGCCCACTCCCCAACCCTCCTCTTGGGTCGCCCAGGTGTGCATGGGGAAGCGCTCTCATTCACTGGCCCAGGTGCACGGGGCCACGTGTCCAGATGCCCCTTGGACACACCCCAACAGACATAAGATCAGTGCCCCAATGGGCACAGGGAGGGCCCACTGGACACACAGAAGACCGTGCGCAGACACCCCTGGCCAGCTCTAGTGTGTGCAAGGCTGGAGCGCAGACCACTTACCCAAGCTCTGCTGGTGCCTGACCAGGAGGGTGCAAGAACAGCAGGCGGTTGTGGTGCAGGAATGGCAGGCGGTTGCGGCACAGGAATGGCAGGCAGTTGCGGTGGAGGAACAGCGTGGGAACAACAGGCGGCAACGACTCACAGATGCTCACTTCCACTGTGCACCAGTGTCCGGGGCCCCGCCCTGAGAGGTGAGAGACCAACTCCGGAGCGCAGCTCAGTAGCCCTGAGGCTAGCGCTTAGGTTACCTCGAGCACACAGGAGCCTGCGCAAAAGCACTTTGGCCGGCTCCAACAGGTGCCTAAGGAACAGGCCACACCGGCCACCGTGGGCGCACACCGCTGCTGTAAGCAACAGGAACCTCTGGCCCGCCTCATTAGACCAGCTGTGAATGCAGAAAAAGAAAATGACATACAAAGCATTAACTGAGTAAAAACATTCCTTTTATATAGTTTTTCAATTTCTATTTTAGTTTTTTTATTTGTATTTTATTTTATTTTAATTATTTTAAATTTCTTATTTTTAATTTTAAATTTAATTTTAATTTTTACTTTTTAAACAATATATTTTTCTTAAAAAAACTATATCTCTAATTTCTTTCATACAATCTCTCCTTCTCATCCTATCTCTTTAATTCTTGTTTATTTGTTTGTGTGTCTAGTTTAGGATCCTTTTCACACTAAATAAATAGAATATAACTACTATATAAATCTAATACAATACAATCTCACTTTCTTACTATATTCTGCATTCTACCCTCCTTTTCTTCTATCGTTATTAACATACAATGTATATATTACCTACTGTCTTGCATAGTCTCAACTATTTTTAATCTATCATCTCCTCCCTCAAAAATCATATTTTCCTCCCTAAAAACAACTCTTATCTATTCTTCCTATAGTATAAAAGCTCTAATCTCTCTATATTTATATTAATACTGGCTCCTTAGCAGACGATACCAGGATAGAGGGTGGGGCATATTTTTGAGGATGTGGGTCTCCTGCCTGAGCTGTGTGTTTATGTTTTTAACAGCACCTCCGCAAAAGAACTCAAGACAAAGTGGATAGTGTGACTCCCAAATAACTAGCCAGAAGGAAGATCCTACCAAAGAGCATCTGAAATATAACAAGACAGCATAAGCAAATGACAAAAAGGGTATCCCAAGAATATCAGGCTCAGGAGATAAAAAAGACAGCACCACTAAAACCCCCAGATCTCCTATAAAGAATCTCATACCACAAAACAGGGAAGTCAAAGCAGACAAATCCAAAAAACAAATATAAACAAGAAGAATCCAACATGGTAAGACGCAGAAACAACCTCTCAATGAAAAGAGGAATCCCCAGAAAGAGAGGCAGATGGAATAGACATAGCCCAAATGTCAGACATGAAATTCAAAACAACGGTGGTGAAGAAGCTCAATATACTCGACAACCTCAAAAACAACTATGACAACCTCCAAGGAAGTTACCAACAGCTCCAAGAAAATTACAGGGAACTTGCAGAGAGCTACACCAGCATAAAAAAGGATATAGAAACTATTAACAAAAATCAGGAAGGAATGAAGAACACAATCTTTGAACTGAAAAACACAGTAGAATCAATCAAAAGCAGAATAAATGAATCAGAGGCTTGGATTAGTGAACTAGAAGATAATGTAGAAAAAATTCCCAGACAATACAACAAAATGAAAAAAGATTGAAAAAGTACAAAACAGATGTAAGGGAATTACAGGATAGCATGAGGAAAAACAACAACAGAGTCATTAGAATTAAAGAGGGAGAAGAGGAACAAAGGAATAGAAAAGCTGATAGGAGAAATAGTGACAGAAAAATTTTCCAACCTGATGAGATAAAAAGCTATGCAACTATAGGAAGCACAGAAACTTCCAATGAAGAGGAACCCAAAAAAACCTACTTCAAGGCACATCATAATTAAAATGGCAACATTCAAAGACAAAGAGAAAATCCTGAAAGCAGCAAGAGAAAAACAGTAAATAACATAAAAGGGAGCTCCGAGAAGGCTATCGACTGATTTCTAAATAGAAACACGACAAGCCAGAAGGGAATGGTCAAAAATATTTAAAGCGATGAAAAACAAAGGCCTACAACCAAGATTACTCTACCTAGCAAGGCTCTTATTCAAAAGGGAAGGTGAAATAAGGAGTTTCCCAGACAAAGGAAGACTAAAAGAATACATCTCCACCAAACCAGAATTGCAAGAGATGCTAAAAAAAATGTTTTAAGAAAAGAGAAGAAAAAAGAAGAGAGGAACAGAGGTACAAAAGGAAATGAATAAATACATGTCAATAATAACCTTAAATGAAAGTGGATTAAATGCTCCAATTAAAAGACATAGGGTAACGGAATGGATAGGAAAACAGGACCCACATATTTGCTGTCTACAAGAAACACACCGCAAAACAAAAGATTTACACAGACTGAAAGTAAAGGGATATAAAAAAAATATTCCAAGCAAACGGACAGGAAAAAGAAAGTGGGGTAGCAGTTCTCATATTAGACAAAATGGATTTTAAAGCAAGGGCAATAAAAAGAGACAAAGAAGGACATTTCATATACTTAAAGGAACAATCCATCAAGAAGATATAACACTGATAAACATAGAAGTACCCAAGTACATAAAGAAAGTAATAGAAGACCACATGAAGAATATTAACAACAACAAACTCATAGTACGGGACTTCAACACTCCATTATCAACAATAGATAGATATTGGAAGCAAAGAAACACAAAGGATATACAGGCATTGAACAACACACTAAACCGCATGGACTTAACTGATATATATAGAACTTTTCAGCCGAAAGAAGCAAAGTATACATTTTTTTCAAAGGCACATGGGACATTTTCAAAGATAGACCACATGATAGGACATAAAACAAGCCTCAACAAATATAAGAAAATTGAAATTATATCAAGCATCTTTTCAGACTACAATGCCTCAAAACTAAAAATCAACCTCAGGGAAAAAAATCAAAGACACCAAAACTTATGGAGAATGAATAACATGTTATTAAATAATGAATGGGTTAAAAATGACATCAAAGAAGAAATCAAGAAATTTCTAGAAACTAATGATAATGAACACACAATAGCCCAAAACCTATGGGACAGGGCAAAAGCATTCCTAAGAGGGAAGTTCATAGCAATACAGGCATATCTGAAAAGGATAGAAGAATTTCAAATAAAAAATCTAATCCTAAAGCTACAAGAACTAGAAAAACAACAAACAAAGCCTAGGACAAGAAGAAGGAAGTAAATCATCAAGATCAGAGCAGAATTAAATGACATTGAGACCAAACAAACAATTCAAAAGATCAACAAAACTAGGAGCTGGTTCTTCGAAAAAATAAACAAAATCGTCAAGCCTCTAGCCAGTATAATCAAGAAAAAAAGAAAAAAGACCCAAATTAACAAAATTAGAAATTGAAGAGGAGAAATCACGACTGATACCACAGAAATACAAACAATTGTAAGAAATTACTACAAACAACTGTATGGCAAGAAATTTGGCAACCTAGAAGAAATGAACAAATTTCTAGAAACATATAACCTTCCAAAACTGAATCAAGATGAAGTCAGACTCTCAACAGACCAATAACAAAGAAGGAAATTGAAACAGTAATCCAAAATCTCCCTCCACACAAAAGCCCTGGACTGAATGGCTTCACGGGTGAATTTTACAAAACATTTAGGGAAGAACTAACTCCTATCCTCCTCAAACGATTCCAAAAAAAATCCAAGAAGAGGGGAAAATCCCAAACTCTTTCTATGAACCCAGTATTACTCTAACCCCAAAACCAGGTCAGGACACAACAAAGAAAGAAAACTGCAGGCCAATATCACTGATGAACATAGATGCTAAAATCATCAACAGCATATTGGCAAACAGGATCTAGTAACACATCAAAAGGATCATACACCACGATCAAGTGGGATTCATCCCAGTGATGCAAGGATGGTTTAATATTCACAAATCAATAAATATAATACATCACCTAAACAGAATGAAAGACAAAAATCACATGATCATATCAGTAGATGCAGAAAAAGCATTTGATAAAGTACAACACCCATTTATGATGAAAACACTGAGAAAAATGGCAATAGAGGGAGCATACCTTAACATTATTAAGGCTATATATGAGAAACCTGAAGCCAACATCATACTCAATGGACAAAAACTGAAAGAATTTCCTGTGAAATCAGGAACTAGACAAGGATGTCCACTCTCTCCACTCCTATTCAACATAGTGTTGGAAGTTTTAGCCACAGCAATCAGACAAGAAAAAGAAATAAAAGGCATCCAAATTGGGAAAAAATAAGTAAAACTATCGTTATATGCGGATGACATGATAGTTTACATAGAAAACCCTATAAACTCCATTAAAAGACTACTCGATATTATAAGTGAATTTGGCAAAATAGCAGGGTACAAATAAACATACAGAAATCTAAGGCATATCTGTACACCAACAATAAAATTGCAGAAACAGAGACAAAAAAGAAAATACCATTTACTATAGCAACAAGAAAATAAAGTACCTAGGAATAAACTTAACCAAAGAGATAAAAGACCTGTACTCTGAAAATTATGTAATAATGCAGAAAGAAATTAAGGAAGATACAAATAAATGGAAGCAAATACCATGTTCTTGCATGGGAAGAATCAACATCATCAAAATGGCCATACTACCCAAAGCAATTTACAGATTTAATGCAATCCCTATTTAAATACCAGTGACATATTTCACAGACCTAGAACAAATACTCCAAAATTTCATATGGAACCAAAAAAGACCCCGAGTAGCCAAAGCAATCTTGAGACAGAAGAACACAGCAGGAGGAATCACAATAGCAGACATCAAAAAATACTACAAAGCCATTGTGATCAAAACAGTCTGGTACTGGCATAAGAACAGACATATAGATCAATGGAATAGAATATAGAGAGCTGAGAAATAAACCCAGGCCTCCATGGTCAACTAATATTTGATAAAGGGGGAAGTAACATAAAGTGGAGTGAGAAGAGTCTCTTTAACAAATGGTGCTGGGAGAACTGAACAGGGACATGCAAATAAAAAAAGAAACTACACCACCAACTTACGCCACACATGAGAATAAACTCAAGATGGATCAAAGACTTTAATGTAAGCCATGACACCATAAAAGTCCTAGAGGAAAACATAGGCAGAAAAATTTCAGATATCCCTCGTAACAATATTTTCACAGATACTTCTCCTACGGCAAGAGAAATAAAGAAAAAATATATAAAATGGAACTGCATCAAACTAAAGAGTTTCTGCTCAGCAAAAGAAAATATTAGCAAGATGGAAATGATACCAACCATATGGGAAAACATATTTGCCAATGATATCGCAGACAGGGGACTGATCTCCAAAATATATAAAGAGCTTATACAACTCAACATCAAGAAAACAAATAACCCAATTAAAAAATGGGCAAAGGACCTGAACAAACTCTTCTCCAAAGAGGACATACAGAAGGTCCATAGACACATGAAAAAATGCTCAACATCATTAGCCATCAGGGAGATGCAAATAAAAACCACAATGAGATACCACTTTACACCAGTCAGAACGGCCATCATCAACAAATCAACAAACAACAAATGCTGGCCAGGATGTGGAGAAACGGGAACCCTACTGCCCTGTTGGTGGGAATACAGACTGGTGTAGCCCCTATGGAAATCAGTATGGAATTACCTCAAAAAACTAAAAATGGAACTGCCTTTTGAACCAGCGATTCCACTGCTAGGATTATACCTGAAAAATCCTGAAACCCTATTTCAAAAGAACTTATGCACCTCTATGTTCATAGCAGCACTGTTTACAATAGCTAAGAGCTGGAAAAAGCCTAAGTGCCCATCTGTAGAAGAGTGGATCAAAAAACTGTGGTACATTTACACAATAGAATTCTATGCAGCAGAGAGAAAAAAGGAACTCCTGACATTTGCGACAACATGGATGGAACCAGAGAGAATTATGCTTAGTGAAATAAGCCAGGCAAAGAAAGAAAAATATCGTATGATATCACGTAATACAGGAAACTAAAGAACAACATAAACAAACGATCTAAATAGGAAAAGCAGCAGAATAGCAGTCAATAGGGGGGAGGGGGAGGGAGAGAAGGGGGATAAGTAAGGGAAGGGTTTAGTCAAGGAACATTAATATATGACTCATGGACATGGACAATGGGGAGGGATATGATGGTGGGAGAAGGGGTGGGTTGGGTGGGGAAGAACAATGGAGGAAAAATGGAACAACTGCAATTGAAAAACCAAAAAATAAAATGAAAAATAAAAAATAAAAATAAAAATAAAATAACAAAAAAACAAAAACAAAAAAGAATATCTCTCTGATATCTTTTATAATCATAGCAATTGTGAACATTTTTTTAACACTTAAGGGACAAGGACTTAGGTAATGGCTTTATATGTATAGGTTTATTTAATGCTCACAAAACCCTCATGAAATAGACACTATTATTTTACAGATTGAAAACACAGTTTTCAGGGAATTTAAGTAATTTACTCAAGGTCCCACAACTCATCAACGATCATTGTGTTACTGATGTTCTCAAAGTGATATTTCTGCCACTTAAAGTTAGCGTCAATCTATAGCAGTTCCCATTCCCAAACAAAATAGTTGAATTTGGTTGGATTCAGCTGAGAAGAAACTACAAGTGAACTAGGGAAGTAAACTACTCTACGTGTCTTCGTCAGGATGGCTTTTTAAATTAAATAAGACTGATCGGAATTAGAAATCTGGCTTTGTTATCTATTGTTCTCTAATTTAGGGAAAGTTACTTAATCTCGTTGTCCCTCAATTTTCTTATATATAAAACTGGGATTTTTACATAGTGTTGCTTTGAGGATTAGGAGTGCCTGGCCCTGGACAAGTGGTTCAGTAGGTTGAAGAGTCATCCTGTTCACCAAAAAGTTGCAGGTTTGATACCCGGTCAGGGCACGTAATTAGGTGGCAGGTTTGATCTCCGGTTAGGCTGCATATGGGAGGCAACCTATCCATGTCTCCCCCCCCCTTCCTTTTTCTCCCTAAAATCAATAAAACATACTCTCAGGTGAGGACTAAAGAAAAAGAATGATGTTAACTTCCTATCCATGAACACAGTATTCACTTTCACTTATTTCTATCTTCTTTAATTTCTTTGTTCAGGGTCTTATAATTTTCCATATACAGGTCTTTTACATCTTTGGTTTGGTTTATTACTAGGTATTTTATTGTTTTTGAAGAAATTGTGAATGGTATTGTTTTCTTAATTTTCCTTTCTGTTAGTTCATTGTTGGCATATAAAAATGCAACTGAATCTGGATATTAGTTTTGTATCCTGCTACTTTGCTGAAATTATTTATTAAACTTGGTAGTTTTTTTGTGGAATATTTGGGGTTCTCTATGTACAGTATAATGTCATTTGCAATTAAAGACAGTTTTACTTCATTCTTTCCAATTTTGATGCCTTTCATTCCTTCCTCTGGTCTGATTTCAGTGGCTAGGACTTCCAGTACTATGTTGAGTAAGAGAGGTGAAAGCAGACATCCCTGTCTTGACCCAATCTTAAGGGGAGTGCTTGTAGTTTCTCCCCATTGAGTATGATGCTGGCAGCGGGTTTGTCATATATGGGCTTGATTATGTTTAGGTATGTTCCCTCTGTTCCCACTTTGCTGAAAATATTTTTTCTCATAAATTGGTACTGGATATTATCAAATGCTTTCTCTGCATATATTGATATAATCATGTAGTTCTTATCCTTCATTTAGTTTATGTGGTCAATCACATTCATTGATTTGTAAATGTGGTACTAACCTTGCATTTCTGGAATAATTTCCACTTGATCATGGTATATGATCTTTTTTTTTTTTTAATTGTTTTTCAATTACAGTTGTCCCATTTTTTCACCCATTCCCCCCCCACCCAGCTGACCACATCTACCAAGTCATTTCCCACCCCTTTGCCCATGTCCATGAGTCATTTGTAGATGTTCTTTGACTAGACCCTTCCCCTACTTATCTGCCTTCCCCCCCCACCATGATAACTATTATTCTGTTCCTTGTTCAATTTTGTTCATTTGTTTCTGTAGTTCATTAGTCTCCTGTACCAAGTGATATCATATGGTATTTTTCTTTCATTGCCTGTCTTATTTCACTAAGTATAATTCTCTCTAATTCCACCCATGCTGTCGCAAATTGCAGGAGTTCCTTCTTTCTTTCTGCTGTAGAGTATTCTATTGTATAAGTGTACCACAGTTTTTAAATCTGCTCATCTACATATGGGCACTTAGGCTGTTTCCAGAACTTGACTATTGTAAACCGTGCTGCTATGAACATAGGGGTGCATAAATTCTTTTGAATTGAGGTTTCAGGATTCTTCGGGTAGAATCCTAGCAGTGGAATCGCTAATTCAAAAGGCAGTTCCATGTTTGGTTTTTGAGGTAATTCCATACTGATTTCCACAGTGGCTGCACCAGTCTGCATTCCCACCAACAGGGCAGTAGGGTTCCCATTTCTCCACATCCTGGCCAGCATCTGTTGTTTGTTGATGATGGCCATTCTGACAGGTGTAAAGTGGTATCTCATTGCGTTTTTTATTTGCATCTCTCTGATGGCTAGTGATGTTGAGCATTCTTTCATGTGTCTATGGACCTTCTGTGTATCCTCCTGGGGAAGTGTTTTTCTCAGGTCCTTTGCTCGTTTTTTAATTGGACTGTCTGTCTTCTAGGTGCTGAGATGTGTAAGTTCTTATATATTTTGGATATCAATCCCATGTTTGAGGTATCATTGGCAAATATGTTTTTCCATATGTTTGATTTCCCTTACATCTTGCTGATGTTTTCTTTTGCTGAGCAGAAACTCTTTAGTTTGATGTATTCCCAATTGTTTATTTTTTTCTTTATTTCCCTTGCCTTAGATGTAATGCCAAAAATAATGCCACATGGAATATCTGAAAATTTCCTGCTTATGTTTTCCTCTAGGACTTTTATGGTGTCACAGCTTACAATGAAGTCTTTCATCCATCTTGAGTTTATTCTCGTGTGTGGTGTAACTTGGTGGTCTAGTATTATTTTTTTGCATGTTCCTGTCCAATTTTCCCAACACCATTTGTTGAAAAGGCTCTTCTCACTCCATTTTATGCTCATTCTCCCTTTGTCAAATATTAGTTGACCATATCGACCTGCGTTCATTTCTGGGCTCTCTATTATTTTCCATTGGTCTATATGACTGTTATTATGCCAGTACCAGAAGCTACACCATCGTCTCTCGAGACGGACGGCTGCCGACGACGACCAGACTGTTTTGATCACAGTGGCTCTGTAGTATTGTTTGATATGTGGTATTGTGATTCCTCCTACTGTGTTCTTCTGTCTCAAGATTGCTTTGGATATTCAGGGTCTTTTTTGGTTCCATATACATTTTTGAAATATTTGTTCTAGAACTGTGAAATATGTCATAGTTATTTTAATAGGGATTGTGAGGAACCTGTAAATTGCTTTGGCTAGTATAGACATTTTGATGATGTTGATTCTACCCATCCATGAACATGGTATATGCCTCCATTTATTTGTATCTTCCTTACTTTCTTTCTTCAGTGTTATGTAGTTTTCAGAGTATAAGTCTTTTACTTCCTTGGTTAAGTTTATTCCTAGGTACTTTTTTTTTGTCATGTTGCTATAGTAAATGGGATTTTTTTCTAGTTTCTATCTCTGATATCTTATTGTTGGTATAGAGAAATGCCTTTGATTTCTGAATATTGATTTTGTACCCTGCTATTTTGCCAAATTCACTTATTATGTCAAGTAGTTTTTTAGTGGCATCTACAGGGTTTTCTATGTGCACTATCATGTCATCTGCGAATAATGACAGTTTTATTTCCTCCTTTCCAATTCGAATGCCTCTTATTTCTTTTTATTATCTGATTGCTATGGCTAAAACTTCCAACACTATGTTGAATAGTAGTGGTGAGAGTGGACATCCTTGTCTTGTTCCTGATTTCAGGGGGAATGCTTTCAGTTTTTGTCCATTGAGTATGATGTTGGCTTCAGGTTTCTCATATATAGCCTTAATAATGTTAAGGTATGCTCCCTCTATTCCCATTTTGCTGAGTGTTTTCATCATAAATGGGTGTTGTACTTTATCAAATGCTTTCCCTGCATATATTGATAAGATCATGTGATTTTTATCTTTCATTTTGTTTCGGTGGTGTATTATATTTATTGACTCTTGAATATTAAACCATCCTTGCGTCCTTGGGATAAATCCCACTTGATCGTGGTGTATGATCTTTTTGATGTGCTGCTGGATCTTGTTTGCCAATATGTTATTGATGATTTTAGCATCGATGTTCATCAGTGATATTGGCCTGTAGTTTTTTTTTTCTTTGTTGTGTCTTGACCTGGTTTTGGTATTAGGGTAATACTGGCTTCATAGAAAAAGTTTGGGATTTTTCCCTCTTCTTGGATTTTTTGGAATAGTTTGAGTAGGTTAGGCGTTAGTTCTTACCTAAATGTTTTGTAAAATTTGCCTGTGAAGCCATCTGGTCCAGGGCTTTTGTGTGCCAGGAGTTTTTTGATTACTGTTTAAATTTCACTGTTTGTTATCGGTATGTTCAGGCCTTCTACTTCTTAATTCAATTTTGGAAAATCATATGTTTCTAGAAATTTGTCCATTTCTTCCAGGTTGTCAAGTTTTTTGTCATACAGTTGTTTGTAGTAATTTCTTACAATCCTTTGTATTTCTCTGATACCAGTCATGATTTTTCCTCTTTTGTTTCTGGTTTTGTTTATTTGGCTTCTCTCTCTTTTTTTCTTGATGAGCCTGGCTAAAGGCTTGTCGATTTTGTTTATCTTTTCAAAAACCAACTCCTAATTTTGTTGATCTTTTGAATTGTTTGTATAGTCTCTATGTCATTTAATTCTGCTCTGATCTTTATGATTTACTTCCTTCTACTCACCCTGGACTTTGTTGTTTTTGTTTTGGTTCTTGTAGCTGTAAGGTTAGAGTTTTTATTTGATATTCTTCTATCCTTTTCAGGTAGACCTGTATTGCTATGAACTTCCCACTTGGGACTGCTTTGGGTTTCCCATAGGTTTTGGGATGTTGTGTGCTCATTATTATTTGATTCCAGAAACTTTTGATTTCTTCCTTGATGTCATTGTTAACCCATTCATTATTGAATAGCATGTTATTCGTTCTCCGTGAGTTTGAATGTCTTGAGTTTTTTCCTTGAGATTAAGTTATAGTTTCAACGTATTGTGGTCTGAGATGTTAGGTATAATTTCAATTTTCTTGAATTTTTTGAGGTTTTTTTTTTTTTTTGTCCTACTATATGGTCTATCTTTTAAAATGTTCCATGCGCACTTGAAAAGAATGTATATTTTACTTCTCTGTGGTGAAAAATTTGATATATATTCGTTAAGTCCATTTGATTTAGTGTGTTGTTCAGTGCCTCAATATCGTTGTTATTTCTTTGCTTCGAAGGTCTGTCTACTGTTGATAATAGGGTGTTATAGTTCTCTACTATGACTGTGTTGCTGCTGATATTCTTCTTGTAGTCTTCGAAGATTTTTCTTATATATTTAGGTGCTCCTATGTCGGGTGCATATATGTTTACCAGGGTTGTATCTTCTTGATGGATTGTTCCCTTCAGTATTTGAAATGATCTTCTTTGTCTTTTTTTATGGCCTTTGTTGTGAAATCCACGTTGTCTGATATAAGTATGCTACCCCAGCTATTTTTTCATTTCCATTTGCTTGGTATACTTTTTTCCATCTCTTCACTTTCAGTCTGTGTAAGTCTTTTATTTTGAAATGTGTCTCTTGTAGACAGCATATATGTGGGTCATGTTATTGTATCCATTCTGCTACCTATGTCTTTTGATTGGAACATATAATCCAATTACATTTAAGGTTACTATTGACAGGTATTTATTCATTTTTCTGTGTTCCTCTCCTTCTCTCTCTCTTTTTTTGTTTTTCTCTTCTTTTTCTTAAAGCATTGCCTTTAGTATCTCTTGCAATGCTGGTGTGGTGGAGGTGTATTCTTTTAGTCTTCCTTTGTCTGGGAAAGTCCTTATTTCACCTTCCATTTGAAGGAGAGCTTTGCTGGGTAGAGTATTCTTGGTTGAAGGCCTTTGTTTTTCATTGCTTGAAATATTTTTTGCCATTCCGTTCTGGCTTGTAGTGTTTCTGTTGTGAAATCAGTTGCTAGCCTTATCGGAGCTCTCTTGTATGTTATTTACTGTTTGTCTCTTGCTGCTTTTAGGATTCTCTCCTTTTCTTAGAATGTTGCCATTTTAATTATAATTTGCCTTGGAGTTCGCCTTTGGGGTTCATATTCATTGGGAACCTCTGTGGTTCCTGGACTTGCATGACTTTCTCTGTCATAAACTTAGGAAATTTTTTCTGTCATTACTTTTTCAATCAGGTTTTCTCTCCCATGCTTCTCTTCTTCACCTTCTTGTATCCCGATGATTCAAATATTTTTTTGTTTCATGTTTTCCAACAGTTCTATTACAACCTCTTTATTCTTTTTCAATAATTTTTTATTTTGTTGTATTGTCTAGGGATTTTTCTCTACCTTATTCTCTTACTCACCAATCTGATCCTCTACTTTGTTTAGCCTGCTTTTTATTGTTTCTACTCTGTTCTTCAGTTTAGAAATTGTATTCTTCATTTATTCCTGGTTCTTTTTGATAATTTCTATGTCTTTTTTTTTTTTTTTTTTTTTTTAAATTTTATGCTGGTGTAGTTATCAGTAAGTTCCTGTAGCTTCCCTGGAGTTCGTTGTAGTTTTCTTTGAGTTTGTTGAGTTCATTGAGCTTCCTCATTTCTATTGTTTTGAGTTCCATGTCTGATAGATTGCTTGCTTCTATTTCATCTATCCCTCCTTCTGGCAATTCTTCCTTTCCTTTTGGTGGAGGTTGTTCCTGTTTGCTGGGATATATTTTGCCTCCCCTTTTTGGGTGGCTTGTCTTGTTTGTCTCTGCTTCTTAGATTAATATGCTTTTATTTTCTGTTCTTGTGGTGTGACCTTCTGTGGTAGGAATCTGTGTGATTCAGTGGTACAGACTCCTTGATCTCCTTAACTTGATGATCTTGGGATACACTTTATGACTTTTATTTGGACTCTCTAGTAGTATTTTGGTTTTGTTTGTTATTTTTCTTTTTGGTGGGTCCTTCCCTTAACTTAGCTGACTTGTCATTCTGCCCACTTCTCAAAATTGCTTAACTGCCTCTGGCTGACGGCTCTTGGAGTAGAGCAGTCTGCTTATGAGATTTCTCCTGTAGCACTGAGGTTGAGTCTGCCGTGGGTTCTTGTCTACTGCTTCTCTAGTTTTTTTTCTCCAGAACCAGTGTCCAAAGTTTTCCAAAGCTCCTCTAGTTCATTTCACCTTTTTTGGCTGCAGTCCAGGTTGAGCATGGCAAGTGTGCTTTTTTCTGCCAGATGGCTGGCGGGCCAGGAGTTTTTTAATGACAGCTTCAGTTTCACTAGGTGTAATGAGTCTATTCAGATTCTCTGATTCTTTCTAGATTAGTTTTGGAAGACTGTATGATTCTATGAATTTGTCTATTTAATCCAGGTTGTCCAGTTTCTTGGCATATAGTTGTTTATAATATTTTCTTACAATCTTTTGTATTTCTTTGGTGCAAAAGTCAGCATGACTCTGTCTCTGAGAGTGCACTTTTCCTTTCTACTGAAGAGTGTATTTTCCCAGATGGAGCTGAAACACTGATAGACGTCTCCCAGTAGCAGAGTGGAGAAGAGCAGGCAGAGCAGAGTAAGGCAGAGTGGAGCAGACTGGAGTGAAGTAAAGCAGGCAGAACAGAGAATAGAGATCCCTAGACAGAGAGGGATCTAATCTCTTCACAGCTTTGCTGTTCCACAGTCCTTCTGTCTTTTAATTAAGCTGTAACACCATTGAGCTGTTCTTAAAACTGTGCTATCTCACCACTGATGTGTTTTCACTGAATAAAATTTCCTTCTTCATCACAAAACAAATTGGGGATTCCTGTTGGTGTTGAATTCTTGCCAACAACCACCAGTTCACCTCAGTAATTGCCAGATGTAAGAGATGCATAGGGCAAGGTATGGGAAAAGGTCATGGAGTTTCCATGCTCTCTCTTAGTGCACCAGTCTCCCAGCACCTTCACATGTTCACCAACTCATAAGCTCTCTGAATACCATCTTTTCTGGGTTTCTATGGAGGCTTCATTATATAGACATGATAGATTAAATCATTCGTTATTAGGGACTTATCCACCCTTCAGCACCTTCCCTCTCTGGAGGTCATGGTGCATGTGTGGTGGAACTGGAAGTTCAACGTGATTGGTTTTCTATCCTTAGGTGGGGTTCAAAAGTCACCTCATCAACATTATAGGAGACACCTTTGTCACTCTTATCACTTATAAAATTCCAAAGGTTTTAGGAGCTCTGTGCTAGAAATGGAACAAACACCAAATGTATATTTCCCACTATAAATCACAATATCACAGTAACAAAGCCAGTAAATGGAAGAGCTGGGGAATCTAATCCAAGCTCTCTGACTCTAGAACTTACAACCTTAGTTGCTAAGATCTCCCAGGTAGCTGGCTAGAAGAAGGAGAAAACTGTTCTTTCTCTTTTTTTAAGGCTAAACTGGAGTCACTTTTACTAAGCTATGTAATGAAACCAACTAACCTAACTGCAATTTTAGCTGTCCTCAGGAATGGAATTTTAAACCAATCAGTCTGGAGCTCTCTGGTAAATACTAGTGAGGTAATCTACATATAAAATCCCTGCCATCCTCTTCATGCCCAAAGAAATTGTAGAGGCCTAAAAATATCCCTTTTTTCCTTCTGCTAATAACTCCCCTGACACACCCTACTATATATAAAAACCTTCCATTTTGTACAGCCCTGTCTGAGCACCCTTCTAATTGTTAGATGAACTGCTGTCCCATTCATGAATTGCTTAATAAAGCCTATTATTCTCTTCTCTTCTTTTCTCTTCTCTTCTCTTCTCTTCTCTATTCTTAATAGACCCCAGGGCCTCTTACAAGCAGCTCCTTCTGAGAGAGAGGGTACTTAGGGACAAAATCAGATGAAGGTCCAAGGAGGTGTGAAAACAGAGTCAGAATAGGCTCATGAGAGGTAGTTCCTGGCATACACCAGAGATCCAAAAAAAAAGAGAGAGAGAGAGAGAGAGTTGGAATGGGCTCATGAGAGGAGATTTCTGGTGTACACCAGAGACAGTTACTAATACACAAAGTGAGCTTGTTTGTTTGCTTGATAGAGTGGGTTTGTTGCACAGTCCTCTTGATTTGCTTTATTGGATATGTTGCATGGTGCAAGGAAGATTTCCCTGGCTTAAAAAGCCATATGTGGGTGTTATGGTTACTGAATACTTGAAATATTTTGATCATGTCAGACTGGCTTAGTTGGCATGTTTTAAGATTATTCACTTAGGGCATGGCCAGGAAAAGAGCTTCTCAGATGTGGGAATTGCTGAGAACCCAAGTTGAAAGAGACCTAAGCATTCTCCAGTCTCAAGGTGTATTGTAACCTTTATTCTAAAAATGGACTGAGAAAGATTTAACTCCTATAAAACAGGAACAAGTTGGTCAGGACCCTCAGGGCATGGGTTTCAGAGTGTCTCTATAACTTTCTGCTATCTCAGCAGGTAAGAGGGCATGAGATGAGGAAGAAGCTGTCACAGAAACCACATTACTACCTGTGAGCTTAAAGCAATAGGCAACAGAGCTGACTTTCTCCAAAGAGGAGAAACTTCCTTAATTAATAGCTAGTAATGTTGGCTCAAAGTGAATAAGATCATATTTACTTTCTTCAAATATGTACAACTACATAATGCTACATTATAGATTAAATCATTGTCTCTTACCACCCCTCACCTGCTGTACCCCATTAAACACTTCATGGTGACAGGGATTTGATTTTGTTGCTATAGTACTATGCCTAGAACAGTACCTGGCACATTGTTGATCTTCAATAAGTATCTACTGAATGAATGAAGAAAAAGAGAAATGGGTCTTGGAGGAAGAATGGCAAGGGTCCACAACCTTAGTTATGCTTATGAGAAACAAAAGATAGCTGTTAAAAGCACAGACTCTGGTGTTAATCTTCCTGGCTTCAAATCCCATCTCTATCACTTGTTAACTATGAGACCTTGGGCATGTTGTTTAACTTGTGCCTCAATTTCCTTATCTGGAAATGGAGATACTAGTATATGTCTCATAGTGCTGTTGATAGGATTCAATGAACTAATAGGTATAAAATACTTTGAATAGTGCCTGGAAAATAGTAAAGGCAATATAAGTGTTTCTATAATAACAAATAATATTATTTTGGAAACGTTAGTGCAGGAAAATCCAAAGTACATGGAAGAATAAACTCTGAGCAGTTGCTATAATTCAGGTGCTCTGCTCATGATTTACTTATACTACTTCATTGAATCCTTGCTACAATCCTGTGACATAGGTGGCATTGTTATTTCATATTACAGATTAGGACACTGCATCCCAAGCCATGCAGAGATGAAAATGAAACCCTGTATTACATTCAAGCTCTTTCCATTTTACAGTACTGATACTAAACTTCAGATAACAAGGACTATGTATACTTTTACTTATAATTTCATTCTCAGCCTCTAGCAAATAGTGGGAACTCAAAAATAGTCAATGGATTTAAATTAAAGATGAATAAATAAAGGCTTTTAAGAGAAGCAGAAAGGGAAATTACAACCAAAGACTAGGGAAGAACCTAGGAAGACTTTGGAGACTGCCAGTCTGAAGTAAGTCCAGAGCAGACCAGAGTGGGCAATTTGAGCCTGTCTGCACTGGAATTGGCCCTGGGCTGTTACAGCACCCACAGTAAACATTTTGCATTGATGGTCTGTGGCTGGCTATTACAATTATGTTTTTATACTGAAAAGTATAAGTATATAAAATACATTGTAATTAAAAATGTACATGATAATGACAAAGCAAAAATTATCTTTGACCTAATTTTGACCTTCAGTTTTACATACATTCTTTCAGAAATATTTTATGAATTTGACTATATTCATACAAAAAGAAACATTTTGTTTGGCTTTGTGTTTTTTTCACATAGATAATAACATACTGTATGCATTGGTTTACAGTTCTCTTTTTTTTCATTCAACAGTATGTGTTAAAACTCCTTTTCTGTGTTATTGTAGATAAATTTATCTCCTTTTAAATGTTTGACTAGTATATTATATTCTTTGGGTAAAGCATAGTTGAATTTTCTGATCAATACTTCAATGAAAGGAAGATCCTTTCATTCCTCCCTCTCTTTCTGCCTTCCACCCTCCCTTTCATACTTTCTCTCTTTTCCTCCCCACCTGATTTCTTCTTCACAAAGAGTAAAGCATCCTCAAAAATGCCTGTTTATGCTCATGCACAAAAATTTCTCTGGATATTGGCTTGGAAGTGAAATTGTTTGGTTAAAGAAGATGCTCATTTAAAATTTAGTAGATAACTGCCACATAGAGTCAAGAAATTAGTGCTTCCTGAACTCATTGGTTTTTGCTCTTGAATTTTTTTTTTTTTTTTTTTTTTTGCCTATTTCTGTATTATTTTTTCTTAGCCTCTCTGGGAGGTCATTTTTCAAAAATTTCACCCTGTCCTAGCAAAACTAGAAATAAAAAAAATTATCTGGTTATATTAATGTTTAGGAAATTGGAGGATAAGAGAGCGCTCATAGTAGCCACATAACAAGCAGTACAGTCCTGACTTTCTGAGATCAGCTGGGAAAAGGGATCCAGAGACACAGAAATGGATTTGTTAGGGTAGAGACAGGATGGCTACAGTATTTGCCCTTTCCAGTTGAGAATGTACCTATATAAAGTTTTCTTTGGGGTCTTGGATAACTCTATCATGTGTAAACCTTTATTTTATTCCAACGCCAAATCACAAAAATAAAAATAAAAAAAGGAAAGTCATGCATTTTACAGAGAAATGAAATATTCTGAAGAACTAGTGCCATCTACAGTCCTAAAACCAGCCCACAAGTTTTCTTCAGAATTTAAGTTTCTGCCTACTCCTTCTTTTGCTCTAAATATCTGTGTTTTCTAAAACTATAGCAGTAAAAATAACAGTAACAAAAAATGAGTAATAGATAATTTATAATTCATTGTTGGGGTTTTCATGTTTAGTTTTACTCAGATCTGCAGCAATTTTTATTTTGAATATTTTTAATATGTTTTATTGATTATACTGTTACAGTTGTCCCAATTTCCCTTCCCTCTGCTCCCCTCTGCCCGGTGGCCTCCCTCCCTCCAGTTTTCCCCTTCTTTTAGTCCATGTCCATTGGTTGTGCATATAGTTCTTCTCAAACTTTTCCTGTCTACTCCATTCTCACCTACTATGCTTCTTAATTCCTGTACCATCTCCCTCATTTACACCCTTCCCCCTCCCTGCTAACCTCCCCCCCAGTATGTTCCCCATACCTATGTTTTTTTTTCACTCTCAATGCCTATTTAGTTTGCCTTTGTTTCACTTCTGTACCTTCTGTTGTTGGTTCTTGTGATGCAATTTTCATTTCAGTGTTCATAGTTTTGATCCTCCTTTCTCTAAACCAGTCCCTTTAATATCTCATATAATAGTGGTTTGGATCTAATGAACTCTTTCAGTTTTATTTTGTCCTGGAAGCACTTTCTCTGCCCTTGTATTCTGAATGACGATTTCGCTGGATAGAGTATTCGTGGTTGTAGGTTTTTGATTTTCATTATTTTGAATATTTCTTGCCAGTCCCTTCTTGCCAGCAGGGTCTCCCTTGAGAAGTCATCTGATAGTCTAATTGGGACCCCTTTGTACATGATTCTTTTCTTCTCTCTTGCTGCTTTTAAGATTCTCTCTTTATCTTTAATTTTTGACAATTTGATTATAATGTGTCTTGGAGTGTTACTCCCTGGGTGCGGTTTTTCTGGAACTCTCTGTGCTTCCTGGACCTGTAAATGTATTTCATTCCCCAAGTTCAGGAAATTCTGCTTTATTACTTTTTCACATAATTTTTCAATTTCTAGTTCTTCTTCTTCACCCTCTGGCAACCCTATAATCTGTACGTTCGAACTCTTATAGCTGTCCAGGGGGTTTCTGATCCTCACCGCACTTTCCTTGCTTTCTGTTTCCTCTTTCCGCCCTGGTTGATTGTTCCTTCCCTATGTTCCGGTTTGTTGATTTGATCTCTGGAGTTTATTTCCTCACCACTTGTCTCATATGTGTTTTCCTTCTTTTCAGTATAAGTAGCTTTCAATTCTTTCTTGTCTTGTTCCACATCTTTTGTTAATTCTGTAAGCCACCTAATAACTATAGCTCTGAATTGAGCCTCTGAAAGGTTTCTTATTTGTTGATCTGTCAAATTCTTCATCTGTTGCCTGGTGAGCTGCGCCAATGGGATTTCTATAGTTGTTTGCCTCATTTTGATAGATATGTGTTTTGCTTTGTTTCTTGAACAGGCTAAAGGGGGTGGAGCCCATGTACTTGTCACAACACGGCTACTGGTGGGGGCGATCCGCATCCTTTTTTGCCGCCCTGTGGCACTTTGTCGTCACTACCCAGTGACCGGCGGTGATCCGCAACCTTTTTTGTGGCACTGTGGTGCTTTGTGTGGGGGCAGGGGTCCAAGATAAATTCTTGCTATTATTCTCCACTGGGAGACCGGGATTCATCCTCCTGCCCTCTGGGCCTCGCTGTCTGAGGCAATGCAGGTGCTGCCTTTCCCAGCATTGGGGTTGTGAGCTGCCTGGGCTCGACTTCAGCCAGGATGGCTCCCCCTGCCGCTGTCCCTGGTGTTACCACAAACAGCACCACCCGATTGTGCCCCTCCTACCTGTCTGAGGAGCACTGCTGGTTTATAACTTTGTACGTTGGGCTTCTGTGTAGTTTTATTTTCTGGAAATTCTAGTTATCTTTTGTTTTGAGGTAGTTGTATTCCTTTCTAGTTGTAGAGGGAGACTGAGCATGTCAGTCTAAACCTCCATCTTGGCCAGAAGTCCCTAATTTTTAATATTTTTATTTGCATATGTTTGACTACATTAACATGCTTATCACAAAGGGAGAAGATGGCGGAGGAGTGTAGGGAGGCTGTGCTTTCAGGCTCACGAGACCTGTCTGCAGTTTGGGCTAATTGCAGACAGGACATCTCAGTGAGCAGCTGGACACTGGCAGGAGTCGAGCCATGCAACTGCTGGATTAGAGAAAATCCATCTGGGAACAACCTTTTTAGTGAGGATAACAGAGGAAAAGGGGATGAAACGGGATTCCTGATTGGGGTGGCTGCCTGAGCTGCAGCTGGAAGTACACAAAGGTTTTTGGTGACCACAGGCTTCCCCAGAGAGGAGTCTAGAGGAGAGCGGATCTCTGCTCGCTGGCAGAGACAGGACTTGACGAAGTGGCATTGGCATTGAAGGACAGGAGACAGCGTGCTGCTGGGCAAGTGATAGCATAATTCTCCTTTATATTTTTCTCTACTGGACTGCGGAGAGGGGTGGAAAGTTTGAGGGTGGTAGGCCGTTCTTGAGGAGCGCAGGCACAGAGGCACACTCATCCACTCCCCAACCCTACCCTTGGGTCGTGGGGGCTTGCATAGGGGAGTGCCCTCATTCACTGGCCCAGGTGTGTGAGGCCGTGAGCCCAGGTGCCCCTCGGACACTCCCCAACAGATATAAGATCAGTGCCCCAACGGGCACAGGGAGGGCCCACTGAACACGCAGAAGACCATGCGCAGACACCCCTAGCCAGCTGTAGTGGGTGCCAGGCCCCAGGCCAGAATGCAGACCACTTGCTCAGGCTCTGCGCGTACCCTCCCAGATGGGTGAGAGAAGGCGGGCAGCTGAGGAATGGGAACAGTGGGTGGCAGCGACTCAGAGACGCTCACTTCCACTGTGCACAAGTGTCCGGGGCCCCGCCCTAAGAGGAGAGAAACCAACTCCCGGAGCTCGGCTCAGCTGGACTAAGGGCACGGGCGTGTGAGCGCGAAAATACCTTGGCCCGGCTACAATAGGCACCAATTACGGGGCAAGCTCTCGGGCCGCCCCACGAGTGCAGGGGCGCGTGCACAAGGACACCTCAGCTGGCTCCAGTGGGCGGCAAGGGAGCGTGCCGTGCCAGCCACTGCGGGCGCACAACATTGCTGCAAGGAACAAGAACTTCTGAACCGCTACATTAGACCAGCTTGGGAACGCAGAAAAAGAAGACGACACACCAAGGCTGAACTGAGTAAAAACATTCCTTTTTTTTTTCTTTCTTTTTCCCTTCCTTAAACAAAAAGGAAGACGACACACCAAGGCTGAACTGAGTAAAAACATTCCTTTTCTTTTTTTTCTTTTTCCCTTCCTTAAAAAAAAAAAAGGAAAATGGAGGAGAGAAGAGGAGGGGAGGGAGAAGAAGGGAAAGGAGGGAAACGAAAGGAAAAAAAAAAAACCACTATATCTCTAATGTGTTCAATATAATAATCTCTCCTTTTTCATCCTTCCTTTTTAATCATTGTTTATTTGTTTGTGTGTCTCGTTTAGCCCCCCTTTCACTCTAAATAAATAGAATATAATTACTATATAAATCCAATCCAATACAATCATACTTTTTTACTGCATTCTGCATTCTTCCACCCTTTCCTTCTATTTTTATTAACATATAATGTAAATATTACCTACTGGCTTGCGTAGTCTCAACTATTATTAATCTATCATCCTCTCTCTCAAAAATCATATTTTTCCTCCCTAAAAACAACTCTTATCCATTTTTCTTATAGTATAAAAGCTCCAATCTCTTTATATTTATATTACTACTGGCTCGTTGGCTGACGATAGCGAGAAAGAGGGTAGGGGATATTTTTTAGGGTGTGGGTCTCCTGCTTGGGCTGTGCGTTTATGTTTTTAACGGCATCTCCACAAAAGAACTCAAGACAAAGTGAATAGAGTGACTCTCAATCAACTAGCTAGAAGGAAGATCCTATCAAATAACATTTGAAATATAACCAGACAGCATAAACAAACGACATAAAGGGTAAACCAAGAAGATCAGGCTCAGGAGATCAAAGAGACTGCACCACTGAAACCCCCAGATATCCTATAAAGAATCTCACACCACAAAGGTGGAAAGTCAAAGCAGACCATCCCCCCAAAAAACTAAAAACAAACAAGAAGAAACCAACATGGTAAGATGCAAAAATAACCCCTCAATGAAAAGAAAAGAGGAATCCTCAAAAGAGAGGTAGATGAAATAGACATAGCCCTAATGTCACATATGGAATTCAAAACAATGGTGGTGAAATACCTCAATATACTCAACACCCTTAAAAACAACTATGACAACCTCCAAGGAAGTTACCAGCAGCTCCAAGAAAATTACAGGGAACTTGCAGAAAACTACACCAGCATAAAAAAAAAAAAAAGACATAGAAACCATTAACAAGAACCAGGAAGAAATGAAGAATTCAATATCTGAACTGAAAAACACAGTAGAATCAGTCAAAAGCAGACTAAACGAAGCAGAGGATTGGATTAGTGAGTTAGAAGATAATGTAGAGGAAAACTCCCAGACAATACAGCAAAATGAAAAAAAGTTTGAAAAAATATGAACAATATGTAAGGGAATTACAGGATAGCATGATAAGAAAAAATATCAGGATCATCAGAATTAAAGAGGGAGAAGAAAAGGAGCATGGAATTGAAAAACTGATAGGAGAAATAGTGACAGAAAATTTTCCCAACCTGAGGAGAGAAAAGTTATACAAGTTCAGGAAGCACAGAGAGTTCCAATGAAGAGAAACCCCCAAAAACCCACTCTAAGGCACATCATAATTAAAATGGCAACATTTCAAGACAAAGAGAGAATCCTAAAAGCAGCAAGAGAAAAATAGCAAATAATATACAAGGGAGCTCCAATAAGGCTATCAACTGATTTCTCAACAGAAACATTACAAGCCAGAAGGGAATGGTCAAAAATATTTCAAGCAATGAAAAACAAAGGCCTACAACCAAGAATACTCTACCCAGCAAGGCTCTCATTCAAAATAGAAGGTGAAATAAGGAGTTTCTCAGACAAAGGAAGACTAAAAGAATACATCTCCACCAAACCAGCATTGAAAGAGATGCTAAAGGGAATGTTCTAAGAAAAAAGAAGAAAAAAAGGAGAGGAACAGAGGTACAAATGGAAATGAATAAATACATGTCAATAATAACCTTAAATGTAAATGAATTAAATGTTCCAATTAAAAGACATAGGGTAACAAAATTGATAAGAAAACAGGACCCACGTATTTGCTGTCTACAAGAAACACACCTCAAAACAAAAGATTTCCACAGACTGAAAGTAAAGGGATACAAAAAATTATACCAAGGAAACGGACTGGAAAAAAAAGCTGGGGTAGCAGTCCTCATATCAGACAAAATGGATTTCAAAGCAAGGGCAATAAAAAGAGAAAAAGAAGGATATTTCATAATACTTAAAGGAAAAATCCATCAAGAAGATATAACATTGATAAACATATATGCACCCAACATAGGAGCACCCAAATACATAAAGAAAATACTGGAATACCACAAGAAGGATATCAACAACAGCACACTCATAGTAGGGAACTTCAACACTCCATTATCAACAATAGACAGGTCATCGAAGCAGAGAAACAACAAGGATATATAGGCATTGAACAACACACTAAACCACATGGACTTAACTGATATATATAGAACTTTTCACCCCAAAGAAGCAAAATATACATTCCTTTATAATGCACATGGGACTTTTTCAAAGATAGACCTCATGATAGGACACAAAAGAAGCCTCAACAAATTCAAAAAAATTGAAATCATATCAAGCATCTTTTCAGACCACATCGCCTTGAAACTAAAAATCAACCTCAGAGAAAAGAATCAAAGACACCAAAACTCATGGAGAATTAATAATATGTTATTAAATAATGAATGGGTTAACAATGACATCAAAGAAGAAATCAACAAATTTCTAGAAACTAATGATAATGAGCAGACAACAGCCCAAAACCTGTGGGACACAGCAAAAGCAGTCCTGAGGGGGAAGTTCATAGCAATACAGGCATATCTGAAAAGGCTAGAAGAATCTCAAATAAAAAACCTAACAATAAAGCTAAAAGTACTAGGACAACGAAAACAAAAAAGCCTAGGGCAAGAAGAAGAAAAAAAATCATCAAGATCAGAGCAGAACTAAATGACGTAGAGACTAAACAAACAATCCAAAAGATCAACAAAACTAGGAGCTGTTTCTTCAAAAAAATAAACAAAATCGACAAGCCTATAGCCAGTATAATCAAGAAAAAAAGAGAACAAACCCAAATAAACAAAATCAGAAATGAAAGAGGAGAAATCACGACTGATACCACAGAAATACAAATGATAGTTAGAAATTACTACAGACAACTGTATGGAAAGAAATTTGACAACATAGAGGAAATGGAAAAATTTCTAGAAACGTATAACCTTCCAAAACTGAATCAAGAAGAAGTGGAAAGTCTCAGCAGACCAATAATTAAGAAAGAAATTGAAACAGTAATCAAAAATCTCCCTGCACACAAAAGCCCTGGACCGGATGGCTTCACAGGCAAATTCTACAAAACATTTAGGGATGAACTAACTCCTATCCTCCTCAAACTATTCCAAAAAATCCAAGAGGAGGGGAAAATTCCAAACTATTTCTACAAAGCCAGTATTATCCTAATCCCAAAACCAGGTCAAGACACAATAAAGAAAGAAAACTACAGGCCAATATCACTGATGAACATAGATGCTAAAATCCTCAACAAAGTATTGGCAAACAGGATCCAGCAATACATCAAAAAGATCATACATCACGATCAAGTGGGATTCATCCCAGAGATGCAAGGATGGTTTAATATTCGTGAATCAATAAATATATTACATCACCTAAACAAAATGAAAGACAAAAATCACATGATTATATCAATAGATGCAGAAAAAACATTTGATAAAGTACAACACCCATTTATGATGAAAACACTCAGCAAAATGGGAATAGAAGGAGCATACCTTAACATAATCAAGGCTATATATGAGAAGCCTGAGGCCAACATCATACTCAATGGACAAAAACTAAAAGCATTCCCCCTGAATTCAGGAACTAGACAAGGTTGTCCACTCTCTCCACTCCTATTCAACATAGTGCTGGAAGTCCTAGCCACAGCAATCAGAGAAGAAAGAGAAATAAAAGGCATGCAAATTGGAAAAGAAAAAGTAGAACTATAATTATATGCAGATGACATGATAATATACCTAGAAAATCTTATAAACTCCACTAAAAGACTACTCGATATAATAAGTGAATTTGGCAAAATGGCAGGGTACAAAATAAATATATAAAAATCTAAGGCATTTCTGTACACCAACAATAAAATATCAGAGACAGAGACAAAAAGAAAACACCACTCACTATAGCAACAAGAAAAATAGGGTACCTAGGAGTATACTTAACCAAAGAGATAAAAGACCTGTACTCTGAAAATTATGTAACATTGAAGAAAGAAATTAAGGAAGATACAAATAAATGGAGGCAAATACCATGTTCTTGGATGGGAAGAATCAACATCATCAAAATGGCCGTACTACCCAAAGCAATTTACAGATTCAATGCAATCCCTATTAAAATACCAATGACATATTTCACAGACCTAGAAAAAATACTCCATAAATTCATATGGAACCAAAAAAGACCCTGAATAGCAAAAGCAATCTTGAGACAGAAGAACACAGCAGGAGGAATCACAACACCAGATATCAAACAATACTACAAAGCCACTGTAATCAAAACAGTCTGGTACTGGCATAAGAACTGACATATAGATCAGTGGAACAGAATAGAGAGTCCAGAAATAAATCCAAAACTATAAGGTCAACTCATCATCATCATCGGCAGCCGTCCATCTCGAGAGATGATGGCGTAGCTTCTTGAGAGTCTATCTGCACTGCCGAGAATGGCTGTGCAGTCCGACTCGGGAGTGACAATCCCTGCCGCACTTGTTACAGGTAAAGGCAGATGGCTGTTGTTGCTGCTGTTGACAATGCTTCCGCCTCGATCTTTTCTGGACCGCCTCCTCGTTGCGCGCAGCATCTGCGCGTGACGTACCTTGTCTGACCGCGAGCCTCCAGGCTAGGCGTTCGTCTGCTTGAACTTCCCATGTGTTGAGATTGATGGAGCATTGTGTCATGTCCTTTTTGCAGATGTCTTTGAACCGCAGTTTTGGGCGCCCTGTCATCCTCTGGCCTTGTGATAGCTCGCCGTAGAGGAGGTCTTTGGGAATACGGCCTGCATCCATTCTTTTGACATGGCCGAGCCACCTGAGGCATCTCTCACTAAGAACTGCATGCAAACTGCTCATGTTGGCTCGCTTCAGCACCTCGGTGTTGGGAACCTTATCCTGCCAGGCGACATGCAGGACGCGTCGCAGGCACCTCACGTGGAAGCTGTTGAGTTTCCTTTCGTGCCTTGCGTAGGTGGTCCACGTCTCGCTGCCATAGAGGAGAGTGCTGAGTACGCAGGCTTGGTAGATGCGCAGTCTGGTTTTCTCAGTGAGGCTGGAATTGTTCCACACTCGCCGGTTCAGTTTGGCCATAACTGTGGCTGCCCTGGCGATTCTCCAGTTGACCTCCAAGTCAACTGACAGAGAGCTCGAGATGGTGGACCCGAGGTAAGTGAAGTCGTTGACAACCTCCAGGGTGTATCCATCGATGGTGATGCATGGGGGAGTCCCAATGCCTTGAGCCATAACGTTCGTCTTCGTCAGGCTGATGGCTAGTCCGAACTCCTTGCATGCATGGGAAAGGCAAGTGACTAGCTGCTGGAGTCCCTCTTCGGAGTGTGATGTCAAGGCTGCGTCGTCGGCGAAGAGCATCTCACGGATGAGCACCTCTTTGACTTTGGTCTTGGCTCGTAGACGGGCCAGGTTGTGGAGCTTGCCATCGGATCTGGTGTGAATGAAGACACCCTCGCTGCAGTCCTTAAAGGCGTATTGGAGGAGCATGGAGAAGAAGATTCCGAACAGCGTAGGCGCGAGGACGCAGCCCTGCTTTACTCCGCTGCTGACTGGGAAGGCCTCAGAGGTTGCGCTGTTGTAGGACACCGTGCTGTGCATGTTGTCATGAAAGGATATGACCACAGCAAGCAGATATGGTGGACAGCCAATCTTCCGTAGCAAGCTGAAGAGTCCGCTTCGACTGACCAGATCAAACGCCTTCGTGAGGTCGATAAAGACGAGGTAGAGTGGTTTATGCTGCTCGTGACACTTCTCCTGCAGCTGGCATAGGGAGAAGATCATGTCCACTGTTGATCGGCCAGCTCTGAAGCCACACTGGGACTCTGGGTAGACGCGGGAAGCAAGGGTCTGCAGGCGGGCAAGAGCGACCCGGGCGAATTCTTTGCCGACGACGCTGAGGAGAGAGATGCCCCGGTAGTTGTTGCAGTCGCTGCGGTCTCCTTTGTTCTTGTACATGGTGATAATGTTGGCGTCTCTCATATCCTGGGGGATGTAACCCTCCTTCCAGCAGAGACAGAGTAGATGGTGGAGCAGCTGTAGCAGGACTGGTTTCCCGCTCTTTAGGATTTCTGGAGGGATTCCGTCGCTTCCTGGTGCTTTCCCGCAAGCGAGGCGGTCGATGGCTTTGCCGAGCTCTGCCGCAGTAGGTGGGGTGTCTAGCTCCTCCATGACTGGTAGGTCTGGGATGGCGTTAAGAGCATTGTCTGTTACGCTGTTCCTCATTGCGTACAGCTCGAGGTAGTGCTCGGTCCACTGCCGCATTTGCTGTTCCTGGTCAGTGATGACCTCACCTGTCTTGGACTTAAGGGGGGCGATCTTGGAGGGGATTGGGCCTGTTGCCTTCTTGATACCCTCATACATTCCTCGTGCGTTGCCTATATCGGCGGCTTCCTGGATGCTTCTGCACAGGTTTAGCCAATAGGTGTTGGCACAGTGGCGGGCGGTCTTCTGGACTTTGTTCCTGGCAGCCCGTAGAGCTTGAAGTGTACTGGGAGTGGGCGTGGCCTTGTAAGCCAGTAGGGCCTTCCTCTTAGCCTCGATCACAGGTTCCATTTCTTCCCAGTGAGCCTCGTACCAGTCAGCGTTCTTCCGCTCTTTCTTCCCGTAAGCAATAATGGCGGAGTTGTATATGGCATCACGAAGACGTGGCCAATTTGATTCGATAATGTCGTCTGCCGCCATTCCCTCGCCAAGTGCATCTTCCATCCTGTTGATGAATTGCTGGGTCTTAACTGGGTTGCTGGCACAACTGGTGTTGATGCGTGGGTGACCCTTCATCTTGGAGTGGTGCAACCTCTTCGGCGTTATGCGCACCTTGCTTACCACGAGGGCATGGTCCGTGTCGCAGTCTGCACTGTGGTAGCTGCGGGTGAGGAGGGTGCTGCCAATATCCGTTCTTCTGGTGATGACGAGGTCAAGCTGGTGCCAATGGCGGGAGCGGGGGTGCCTCCATGACACCTGGTGGATCTCTTTGCACTTGAAGAATGTGTTTGTCACGCACAGCCGTGGTGACACAAAAGCTCAAGCAGTCGCTTACCATTCTCATTGATCTTTCCTCTCCCAAAGTTTCCGAGGCAGGTGGGCCAGGCCATGTGGTCGGCTCCTACTCTTGCGTTGAAGTCTCCAAGGAGATAAAGAGCGTTACTTCTGGGGATCTTGGATAACGCTTCGTCCAGTGCATGGTAGAACTGTTCTTTCTCTTCGGTGGTGGCGCAGAGGGTTGAGGCGTACGCGCTAAGAATGCTGACTGGGCCGAAAGTTGTTGACAATCGGAGGGTAAGTAATCTCTCTGTGCCTCCTGTGGGTGGCTCTATGGAGTTAACAAGCGTGTTCTTCACAGCGAACCCAACACCGTGCTGTCTTGGTTGGTCCGGAGACTTCCCTTGCCAGTAGAAGGTGTAGTTGGTTTCTCTGATAGTTCCGTTGTCGGCCAACCGGGTCTCCTGTAGAGCCGCAATGTCGATGTTTAGTCGTGCCAGTTCCCTGTCGATGACGGTGGTTTTCCTGGCACCATTGATCCACGGAAGGTCTGCAGTAAGTCCGGGACACATGGTCCTGATGTTCCAGCTAGCGAGGCGAAGAGCTGGAGGCTTCTTTCTTGTTGTTTGCTTGGAATTGCCTGGTGCGAGTGTTTTGTGGCCCACTTTTCAAGAGACGCCTCTCTGATCCCCATGCACCCAGTGGGGCAGGGGAGCCATGGCGAGACGGCACCTAATTGGCTGGGGGCTGCCCAGCTTGAGGCGGGCGGTAGCTGTCCAGTGAGGTGCGATGACCTCTCCCACAGTCAGAGGAGACCCCTGGCGCTCGTTTCCTTCGCCAATCGGATGAGCTTATAACTGGTAACTGTCTCCTCCCGTGTTAAGTCGACATCTTGCGATGACGCTGGAGTGTCCTTCCAGTGAAGCTACAAAGCCTGGGCAGGGTGATATGGAGGGCGAGCTGTTGCCCATGCAGCAGACCCCCAAAATAGCAGGGTACAAAACAAATATACAGAAATCTAAGGCATTTCTGTACACCAACAATAAAATATCAGAGACAGAGACAAAAAGAAATCACCATTTACTCTAGCAACAAGAAAAATAAAGTACCTAGGAATAAACTTAACCAAGGAGGTAAAAGACGTGTACTCAGAAAACTACATAACACTGAAGAAAGAAATTAAGGAAGATACAAATAAATGGAAGCAAATACCATGTTCTTGGATGGGAAGAATCAGCATCATCAAAATGGCCATACTACCCAAAGCAATCTACAGATTCAATGCAATCCTTATTAAAATACCAATGACATATTTCACAGACCTAGAACAAATATTTCAAAAATTTATATGGAACCAAAAAAACCCCGAATAGCCAAAGCAATCTTGAGACAGAACAACACAGCAGGAGGAATCACAATACCAGACATCAAACAATACTACAAAGCCACTGTGATCAAAACTGTCTTGTACTAGAATAAGAACAGACATATAGATCAAATGAACAGAATAGAGAGTCCAGAAATAAATACAGGAACATATGGTCAACTAACAAATATTTGATAAAGGAGGAAGGAACATAAAGTGGAGTGAGAAGAGCCTCTTTATCAAATGGTGCTGGGAGAACTGGACAGGGACGTGCAAAAAAATGAAACTAGACCACCAACTTACACTACACACGAGAATAAACTCAAGATGGATCAAAGACTTAAATGTAAGCCCTGACACCATAAAAGTCCTAGAAGAAAACATAGGCAGGAAAATTTCAGATATCCCACATAACAATATTTTCACAGATACTTCTCTTAAGGCTAGAGAAATAAAGGAAAAAAAATGTCACTACATCAAACTAAAGAGTTTCTGCTCAGCAAAAGAAAACATCAGCAAGATGAAAAGGAAACCAACAGTATGGGAAAACATATTTGCCAATGATATCTCAGATAAAGGGACTCATCTCCAAAATATATAAAGAGCTTAAACCACTCAACATCAAGAAAACAAAAAACCCAATTCTAAAATGGGCAAAGGATCTGAACAAACCCTTCTCCAAAGAGGACATACAGAAGGTCCGTAGACACATGAAAAAATTCTCTACATCAGTAGTCATCAGAGAGATGCAAATAAAAACCACAATGAGACACCACCTCAGACAATCAAAATGGCCATCATCAACAAATCAACAAACAAATGCTGGCGAGGATGTGGAGAAATGAGAACCCTTCTGCACTGTTGGTCGGAATGCAGACTGGTGCAGCCACTATGGAAAACGGTATGGAAGTACTTCAAAAAACTAAAAATGGAACTGCCTTTTGGACTAGCGATACCACTGCTAGGATTATACCCGAAAAATTCTAAAACCCTAATTCAAAAGAACTTATGCACCCCTATGTTCATAGCAGCACTGTTTACAATAGGTAAGTGCTGGAAACAGCCTAAGTGCCCATCTGTATATGAGTGGATTAAAAAACTGTGGTACATTTACACAATGGAATACTATGCCGCAGAGATAAAGAAGGAACTCCTGCCATTTGCAACTACATGGATGGAACTGGAGAGAATTATGCTTAATGAAATAAGCCAGGCAAAGAAAGAAAAATACCATATGATATCACCTAATACAGAAGACTAAAGAACAACGTAAACAAATGAACTAAATAGAACAAGGAGCAGAATAACAGGCAATAGGGGGAGGCGGAGGGAGAGAAGGGGGATAAGTAAGGGAAGGGTTTAGTCAAGGAACGTGTATAAATGACTCATGGATATGGACAACGTGGAGGGATATGATTGCGGAAGAAGGGGTGGACTGGGTGGGAGGGACCAATGGGGAAAAAACGGGACAACTGTAATCGAAACACCAAAAATTAAAATTAAAAAATAAAGAGAGAGAGAGAGAGAGAGAGAGAGAGAGAGAGAAGACCCAAATAAATAAAATCAGTAATGAAGAAGGACAAGTAACAACTGATACCAGAAAAATAAAAAGTTGTAATAAATTAATATGAACAACTTTAATCCAAGATATTGGACCACCTACGATAAAGGGATAAATTTCTAGAAACATACCATCTTCTAAAGCTGAATCAGGAAGAAGCAGAAAACCTGAATAGACCAATAATAACTAGTGAAATTGAAGCAGTAATCAAAAACCTCCTGGCACACAAAATCTCTGGCACAGATGGCCACATTGGTGAATTTTATCAATCATTCAAAGAAAACTAATATCTCTTCTTCTCACACTATGTCCAAATATTCAGAACAGTAAAGACTTCCAATATCTTTATATGAGGCCAGTATTATCCTTATTCCAAAAGCAGGTCAAGACACAACAAAGAAAAAATCTCACGTCAATATCTCTGATAACATAGATGCTAATATCCTCAACAAAATGTTAGCAAACCAAAGACAGCATTTCATCGAAAAGATCATACACTATGACACAGTGAGTTTTATTCCAGGGCTGTAAGGATGATACAATATCTGGAAATCAATAACTGTTATATATCACATAAACATAATAAATGCCATATAGAAAAAACATAATGCTGCCATCATACTTAATGAGCAAAAACTAAAAATGTTTCCCTGAAGAACATGACTGGATGTCTGCTTTCACCACCCTTATTAAACATAGTACTGAAAGACCTAACCACAGCAATCAGGCAAGAAGAAGAAATAAAATGTACCCAAATTAGAAAGGAGGAGATAAAACTGTCTTTATTCACATATAACATGATAGTCTACATAGAAAACTCTATAGGCTCCACCGAAACACTACTCAACCAAATGTATGAATTCATCAAAGTAATGGGATCCCAAGTTAATACTCAGAAATTGATGCTATTTTTTACTACAATAATTAACTATCAGAAAACAAAACTAGGAAAAGAATACCATTTATTTTGCAACAACAACAAAAGAAAGATGAATTTAACCAAGGTGGTAAAAGACCTGTACTCATAAAACATTAGGACACTGAGGAAAGAAATAAAGGAAGACACAGATAAGTGAATAGGAGAATTAACACTATTAAAATGTCCATACTGAGGTAAGATGGCGGAGGAGTGAGGAGAGGTTGCGGTTTCAGGCTCCCGAGACCCTTCTGCAGTTTGGGCTAATTGCAGACAGAATATCTCAGTGAGCAGCTGGACACTGGCGGGAGTCGAGCCAAGGCACTGCTGGATTAGAGAAAATCCATCTGGGAACAACCTGTTTAGTGAGGATAGTGGAGGAAAAGGGGACGAAACGGGATTCCTGACTGGGGCAGCTGCATAAGCTGCAGCTGGAAGTACACAAAGGATTTTTGACGACCACAGGCTGCCCCGGAGAGGAGTCGGGCGGAGAGCGGATCTCTGCCCCGCTGTCAGAGATGAGACTTGACCCAGTGGCATTGGCGCTGAAGGACAGGAGACAACGTGAGGCCGGGCAAGTGAGAACATAATTCTCCTTTTTATTATTCTCTAGTGGACAGTGGAGAGGGGAGGAAAGTTTGGGGGTGGTAGGCCATTCTTGAGGAGCCCAGGCGCAGAGGCGCGCTCATCCACTCCCCAACCCTACCCTTGGGTCGCGGGGGCGCACATAGGGAAGTGCTCTCACTCACTGGCCCAGGTGCACAGGGCCGTGAGTCCAGTTGTCCCTCGGACACTCCCCAACGGATATAAGATCAGTGCCCCAACAGGCACAGGGAGGGCCCACTGAACAGGCAGAGGACCGTGCGCAGATACCCCTAGACAGCTCCCGTGGGCCCAGGGCCCCAGGCCGGAAAGCAGACCACTAGCACAGGCTCTATTTGTGCCCGTCCAGACGGGTGAGGGAAGGCGTGCAGCTGCAGCATGGGAACAGCGGGAGGCAGCGACTCACTGATGCTCACTTCCACTGAGCACAAGTGTCCGAGGCCCCGCCCTAAGAGGCGAGAGACCAACTCCCGGAGCTCAGCTCAGCGGGACTAAGGGCACGGGCAGCACGCAAGCTCGAAAACACCTCAGCCTGGGGACAATAGGCGCCAATCATGGGGAAAGCTCTCAGGCCGCCCTCGAGTACAGGGACACGCGCAGGGACACCTCCGCGCGAATGCGGAACCACTGTGGCCTGGCAACAATAGGCTCCAACCGCGGGGCAAACTCTCGGGCCACCCGAGCGCGCCGGGGCTCACGCGCAAGGGCACCTCAACTGGCTCCAGCGGGCAGCAAGGGAGCGCACCGTGCTGGCAACCGCAGACACACACCATAGCAGCAACCGGGGCGCACACCAGTGCTGCAAAAAACAAAAACCTCTGACCTGCCACACTAGACCAGGTGCGGACGCAGAAAAAGAAGGCAACACACAAAGGTTAAAACGGAGTAAAAACATCGCTTTTTTTTTTTCCAATTTTTTCTCCCTTTTTCTTTCTTTCTTCTTAATTATTTCTTTTCTTTCTCTCTTTCTTTATTCTTTTCTTGGGTTTTTTGGAGTTTTTTTGGGGGGGTGGTTTGTGGTTATCTTTTTTTTCTTCTCTTTCTCTCTTCTTTCTTCTATATTCTTTCTTTTCTTTCTTTCTTTCTTCTATTTTCTTAGGTTTTTTTTGAGGGGGTGTTTTTTTTTCTCCCCTTCCAAAAAGAATAACAAACTTTATCTCTAACGTGCTGCATATAACCTCTCCTTCTCATCCTTTCTCTTTAATTGTTGTTTATTCATTTGTGTGTCTAGTTTAGCCCCCCTATCACTCTAAATAATATAATATAATTACTATATAAACCCAAATACTATACAATCCCACTTTCTTACTATATTATGTATTTTACTATCCTTTTCTTATATTTTTATTAACATACAATGTAAATATTACCTACTGGCTTGCACAGTCTCAACTATTATTAATCTATCAACCCCTCTATCAAAAATTATATTTTTCATCCTCAAAAACAACTCATATATTCTTCTTATAGTATAAAAGCTCTAATCTCTTTACATTTATGTTAATACGGGCTCGTTGGCTGATGATAGCAGGATAGAGTGGGGGATACTTGTTGAGGGTGTGGGTCTCCTGCCTGGGCTGTGTGTTTATGTATTTAACAGCATATCCACAAAATAACTCAAGACAAAGCAGATAGAGTGACTCTCAACCAACTAGCCAGAAAGAAGATCCTATCAAAGAACATCTGAAATATAACCAAACAGCATAAACAAATGACATAAAGGGTAACTAAAGAACATCATGCTGAGGATATCAAAGAGACTGCACCACTGAAACCCCCAGACCTCCGATAAAGAATCTCACACCGCAAAGGAGGGAAGTCAAAGCAGACTAACCCCGCTCCCAAAAAAAAAGAATCCAACATGGTAAGACGCAAAAATAACCCCTCAATGAAAAGAAAAGAGGAATCCTCAGAAAGAGAGATAGATGAAATAGACATAGCCCAAATGTCAGACATGGAATTCAAAACAATGGTGGTAAAGAAGCTCAATATACTCGACATCCTTAAAATCAACTATGACAGCCTTCAAGAAAGTTACCAGCAGCTCCAAGAAAATTACAGGGAACTTGCAGAGAACTACACCACCATAAAAAAAAGACATAGAAACTGTTAACAAGAACCAGGAAGACCTTAAGAATGCAATCTCTGAACTGAAAAACACAGTAGAATCAGTCAAAAGCAGACTAAATGAAGCAGAGGATCGGATTAGTGAGTTAGACGATAATGTAGAGAAAAACTCCAAGACAATACAGCAAAATGAAAAAAGATTGAAAAAATATGAACAAGATGTAAGGGAATTACTGGATAACATGAGAAAAAATAATATCAGGATCATAGGAATTAGAGAGGGAGAAGAAAAGGACCATGGAATTGAAAAACTGATAGGAGAAATAGTGACAGAAAATTTTCCGAACCTGATGAGAGAAAAAGTTATACAAGTTCAGGAAGCACAGAGAGTTTCAATGAAGAGGAACCACAAAAAAAAAACCCACTCCAAGGCACATCATAGTTGAAATGGCAACATTCCAAGACAAAGAGAGAATCCTAAAAGCAGCAAGAGAAAAACAGCAAATAACTTACAAGGGAGCTCCAATAAGGCTATCAACTGATTTCTCAACAGAAACATTACAAGCCAGAAGGGAATGGTCAAAAATATTTCAAGCAATGAAAAATAAAGGCCTACAACCAAGAATACTCTACCCAGCAAGGCTCTCATTCAAAATAGAAGGTGAAATAAGGAGTTTCTCAGACAAAGGAAGACTGAAAGAATACATCTCCACCAAACCAGCACTGTAAGAGATGCTAAAGGGTGTGTTCTAAGAAAAAAGAAGAAAAGAACAAGAGAGGAGAGGAACAGAGGTACAAAGGGCAATGAATAAATACACATCAATAAAAACCTTAAATGTAGGGGGGGACCAAGATGGCCGCGGAGTAGGAACAGTGTTCTCAGCTCGCTCCTGTTAAGGAGACAATCCAGGAGGAACAAACTTGGGGAGGAATGACTGAGTGAGTGGGAATATCTGATAACGTGAACGGGGAAGAGATCGTGGGAGCAGCGTGGAGGGGGGTGGAGGGGTTTATCACAAACTGCAGGCTGAGTCATTCTGAGACTCCGTGCGTTTGCAGTATCAAGCCAGAGAGCTCACTAGCCGGGAGTGAATTCTTGTAGGGAGTTAGGGAGAGGATTTGGCCGAAAAAGCCAGAGGAGGGAGAGAACAGTGAACAACCAGGACTGGGAGAAACTGTGTGATCTGAGTCTAGAGAGAAACATCCTCAGCTGCAACCTCCGACGGAAAGCTCGGCATCCCGGGTGTGCCCAGCACTAGCGCTAGGGCCCTACAGAACAAAGGAGCAGTTTTGGGGCTAGGAGACGGGCCGCACAGAAAAGCTGCTGCGGAACTCCGGACCGGGGGAGAACTGTGTTCTTGAAATCAGTGTTTGCTCTTTAGTCGCGCTAGAATCCCACAGAACAAAAGGCAGGTTTGGGGCTAAGAGAGAAATAGGACGTGCAGGGTGTGTAAGTAGGGAAGAGAGCGGAGGCGGAGGTTCTGGAGGGGAGACGGTTTTAGGGCAAGGAGAAGGGCCCGCAGGGAAGGGCTGCTGCGGAGCTCCAGACCGGCAGAGAGCTCCGGGGAAGGAGAGTGCTGTGCTGACCGACCACACTAGAGTCCCAAAGAAGAAAGGGACGGTGCTGTGGCAGGAAGAAAGATAGAGCCCACAGGCCGATAGACGGGGAAGCCAGCGGAAGCGGTAGCTCAGAATAGAGAAAGTTTTGGGGCAAGGAGAAGAGCACAGGCAGGAAAGCCACTGCAAAGCTCCAGACTAGGGGAGAGGCCCTGGGCAGGAAAGGGCCACTGGGCCCGGCACTTTGACCGACTGTGCCAGAGTCCTGCAGAACAAAAGGACGATCTTGAGACAGGGAGAGAGGTGGGGTGCGCAGGCATATAGACAGGGAAGAGAGCAGAAGCTGTAGCCTGGAAATAGAGACAGGACTGGAGGCAGGGCGTGGATTGCTGGCAGGCACAGGCTGGACCAACATAGCTGGAAGGAGTAGCTGGACAAGCCTGAGGAGGGCTGAGGCTGCCTCAGGAGGGGACAACTAAAGGCAGCTCACAGCAGAGCGGTGGTAGGCCCATGAAAAAAAGACTAGCAACCCCAGAATCAAGCAGAACCCTCCCACAGCCAGCCAACCAACCAGAAAAGATTTGAAACTCATGGAATTTTGAATAGGAGCAGACTCAGGAAGGAAGCAAGGAAAAACCAAAAAACAAACAAACCAAAAATACCCAGAGACTGCATAAAAGTTGAATTGAGTTAAATCCTCATTCTTTTATCTCTCACTCTCTCTCTAACTACCCCTACCGTCAGTCCCTTCTTATTCTCGCTCCTTTTCTCCCCTCCCCTTCCCCCCTTCTCTCCCCTTAGCATTCTCCCCTGCATCCTATTCTCAGTTAATTTTATAATTTTAAGTTCTCTCCCTTTCTCACCCTCTCCTTTCTCTGCGCTACGCACCTTCAACTTTATTAAATTTCTTTCTTTATTTTGTCCCCCTTCAGTCTACATTCATTTTTCTTTCATCTCTTGTTCTTATTTTCCTTCTCTCCCTATACATAATCTCTCTCTCTCCCTATTACACTTTATATTCTAATCTCTTAACATTCAAATTATAATTCTAATCTATCCCCCTCTCCCTTTACTCTCCTATTCTTACCCCTTCTCTTTTTCTACCCCCCCACTTCTTTCCCTACCTCTTGTATTTCTCTCCTTCATCCTATCTTTTGCCAACTCTTCAATTTCAATCCTCCCCTCCCTAATATCTCCTCTTCCTCCTGATTTCCTTCCCTCCTCTGAGCTCTTTTCCTCCCAAATCCTCTTGCTTTCCTATCCCCTATTCTTCTCTCTCTATATTCAGCTTTTATCTCTATCTTGCAACTTTATATCATGTTTTAATCTCCTAATCTTTTTTATAACATATAATTTAAAAAAGAATTTTAATCCAGTCCCCTCTCTTCTACCTCCCCTTCTTCTTTTGTTCTCTCTCCTACCCTTCTCTTCTCTACTTTCTCTCTCTCTTTCCTCTCTCCCTTCCTGTCGTGCTATTTTCTACTCTGTATTTTTATCTTTAAAAAATTCTCTCTCAATCTATTTCCTACATTCTAACCTCCCCAGCCCTCTCTTTCAATTTCTGGCTGTCTGTCTACCTCGATGTCTGTTGTGTCTACCCTACCTCCCACGCTAATCATATAGTATATACCGATTATATAATCCTAATACTATAAACTTCCACTTTCTCTCTCCACACTGTAACCCTCCCCTCCTTTTCAAACAGACAGTGTAAGTGTTAATTGCTCTCTTACATAACCTTGATCCCAATTGCTAATATTAATACTCTATCAACTTCCAGCTCAAAAATTACCCTTCCTTCATTTAAAACGACTCCTTTCTGTTTCTCCTACGAAATAAGAGTCCCAGTATCTCCACAAGTATATTAACACGGGCTCATTTGCAGCCTATAGTGGGATTGTATTTGGGGGAGACATTGGAGGGTGTGGGTTTCTTGCCTGGGTTGTATAATTATGTTTTAGCAGCACCTTCACAAAAGATCTCAAAACAAGGTGGGCAGAGTGACTCTCAATCAACTAACCAGAGAAAAAGATCCACCAAAAAGTAGCTGAAATACAACCAGACAGATTAAAGAAATATCATCAAGGACAACACAGACGGAGATCCAGGAGGACGGAGGAGTAAGTGGAAGCTACACTAACCCCCTCCCAGGACCAGCCAGTGCTGACTCAGCCCCAGTACAGCAGACAGACCATCCCCCTCCAAGTGGTGTCATACTAAGGGGAAATGAAAGCCCTGCCTACAGGAATTAAGTTGCCACACCCACGGTCCTTAAGCCTGACGGCTGATCACAGATTGAGTATAGTAACAACTAAAGAAGAGAGACAAAGGCAGTAGATCCCTGGAAGTCTCCAACAGGCTGCCTAGGGCCAGTCTGGTACATGATCTGACGCTACCAGAGGCAGATCCAGGAAGAACTGATCATTCTAAGAAGCACCAACAAACAAAAGGAATCACAAAATTGGGGAGACAGAGAAACAACCCCCCATCAAAAGGAAAGGTAGAATCCCCAGAAAGAGTGCTAAATGAAATAGAGGGGAGCAAAATATCAGATACAGAATTTAAAACATGGATTATGGAGAAGCTCAATGAGCTCAGCGGAAACTACAAAGAACTCCAGAAAAACTACAGTGAACTTCAGAAGAACTATAAGGAACTTACTGAGAATTATACCAGCATCAAAAAGGACATGGAAGCTATCAATAAGAGCCAGGAGGAAATGAAGAATACAATCTCTGAATTGAAGAACACAGTAGAAGGAATTAAAAGCAGGCTAGAGGAAGCAGGAGATCGGATCAGCGAGCTGGAGGACAACGTACACAAAAACTCCCAGACAATGCAACAAAATGAAAAAAGATTGAACAAGACAGAAGAGGGTCTAAGACAGCTGCAGGACAACATGAAACGTAACAATATCCGTATCATAGGAATTCCAGAAGGAGAAGAAGAAGAGCAAGGGATAGAAAACCTCTTTGAAAAACTAATGACAGAAAACTTCCCTCACATGAGGAGAGAAAGAGTCAGGCAAATCCAGGAGGCACAGAGGGTCCCAATGAAGATGAACCCCAATAGGCCCACCTCAAGACACATCATAATTAAAATGGCAACATCCAAAGACAAAGAGAGAATCCTAAAAGCAGCAAGAGGGAAACAACTAATAACATACAAGGGAGCTCCAATAAGGCTATCCTCAGATTTCTCAGCAGAAACACTACAAGCAAGAAGGAAATGGCAAAAAATATTCCAAGCAATGAAAAACAAAGGCCTACAACCAAGAATACTCTACCCAGCAAGGCTCTCATTCAAAATGGAAGGCGAAATAACGAGTTTCTCAGACAAAGGAAGACTAAAAGAATACATCTCCACCAAACCAGCAATGCAAGAGATGCTAAAGGGTCTTCTCTAAAAAGATAAAGAAACAGAGAGAAACAGAGAAGAACACGAGTACAAAGGGGGAAAATGACAATGAATAAGTACTTATCAGTAATAACCTTAAACGTAAATGGATTAAATGCTCCAATTAAAAGACATAGGGTAGCTGAATGGATTAGAAAGAATGAACCACATATATGCTGTCTACAAGAGACACACCTTAGAACAAAAGAGCTACACAGACTGAAAGTAAAGGGATGGAAAAATGTATTCCAAGCAAATGGACATGAAAAAAAAAGCCGGGGTAGCAATACTTATATCAGACAAAACAGATTTCACAGCAAAGTCCATAAAAAGAGACAAAGAAGGGCATTTCATAATACTTAAGGGAAAAATCCATCAAGATGATATAACCCTTATAAATATATATGCACCCAACTTAGGAGCACCCAAATATGTAAGGAAAATTTTGAAAGACTCCAAGAAAGATATAGACAGCAACACACTCATCGTAGGGGACTTTAACACCCCATTGTCAACAATGGACAGATCTTCAAAGCAAAGAAACACCAAAGATATTGAGGCACTGAACAACACTTTAGATCAAATGGACTTAGTCGATATATATAGAAGTTTACACCCCAAAGAAGCAAAATATACATATTTCTCAAGTGCACATGGAACATTTTCAAAGATAAACCATATGGTAGGACACAAAACAAGCCTCAATAAATTCAAGAAAATTGAAATTATATGAAGCATCTTCTCAGATCACAATGCCTTAAAATTGGAAATCAACCTCAAGGAAAAAACTCAAAAACATTCAAACTCATGGAGAATGAATAACATGCTATTAAATAATGAATGGGTTAACAATGACATCAAGGAAGAAATCAAAAAGTTCCTGGAAACCAATGATAATGAACACACAACAACCCAAACCCTATGGGATACAGCGAAAGCAGTCTTAAGAGGAAAGTTCATAGCAATACAAGCCTACCTAAAAAAGCTAGAAGAATCTCTAATAAAAAACTTAACCCTACAGCTACAAGAACTAGAAGAAGAACAACAAGCAAAACCCAGATCAAGTAGAAGGAAGGAAATCATCAAGATCAGAGCAGAATTAAATGACATAGAGTCTAAAGTAACAATTCAAAAGATCAACAAGAGTAGGAGCTGGTTCTTTGAAAAAATAAACAAAATTGACAAGCCTTTAGCCAGGCTCATCAAGAAAAAAAGAGAGAGAACCCAAATAAATAAAATCAGAAATGAAAGAGGAGAAATCACAACTGATACCCCAGAAATACAAAGAATTATAAGAAATTATTACGAACAACTGTATGGCAAGAAATTTGACAACCTAGAGGAAATGGACAGATTCCTGGAAAACTATAGTCTGCCCAAACTGAATCAAGAAGAAGCAGAAAGTCTGAATAGACCAATAACAGCTAGCGAAATTGAAGCAGTAATCAAAAAACTCCCAGCACACAAAAGCCCAGGACCAGATAGCTTCACAAGTGAATTCTACAAATCATTTAGGAAAGAACTAACTCCTATCCTCCTCAGACTATTCCAAAAGATACAAGAAGAGGGAAGACTCCCAAACTCGTTCTATGAAGCCAGTATAACCCTAATTCCAAAACCAGGTCAAGACATAACAAAGAAAGAAAACTACAGACCAATATCGCTGATGAACATAGATGCAAAAATCCTCAACAAAATATTGGCAAACCGGATCCAGCAACACATTAGAAAGATCATACACCACGATCAAGTAGGATTCATCCCAGGGATGCAAGGATGGTTTAATATTCGCAAATCAATAAACGTGATACACCACATAAACAAAATGAAAGACAAAAACCACATGATCATATCAATAGATGCGGAAAAAGCATTTCATAAAGTACAACACCCATTTATGATAAAAACTCTCAGCAAAATGGGAATAGAGGGAGCGTACCTCAACATAATAAAGGCCATATATGAGAAACCTGAAGCCAACATCATACTCAATGGGCAAAAACAGAGAGCATTCCCCCTGAGATCAGGAACAAGACAAGGATGTCCGCTCTCTCCTCTCCTATTCAACATAGTCTTGGAAGTTCTAGCCACAGCAATCAGACAAGAAAGAGAAATAAAAGGCATCCAAATTGGGAAAGAGGAAGTAAAACTGTCATTATTTGCAGATGACATGATAGTGTACATAGAAAATCCTTTAGACTCCACAAAAAAACTACTCAATCTAATAAGTGAATTCGGCAAAATAGCAGGATACAAAGTCAATATTAAGAAATCGAAGGCATTTTTATACACCAACAATAAAAACTCAGAGATAGAAACTGAAAGAAAAATCCCATTTACCATAGCAACAAGAAAAATAAAATACCTAGGAATAAACTTAACCAAAGAGGTAAAAGACCTGTACACAGAAAACTACATAACACTGAAGAAAGAAATTAAAGAAGATACAAATAAATGGAAGCGTATACCATGCTCATGGATGGGAAGAATCAACATCATTAAAATGTCCATACTACCCAAAGCAATTTATAGATTCAATGCAATCCCTATTAAAATACCAGCAACATATCTCACAGACCTAGAACAAATACTTCAAAAATTTATATGGAACCAAAAAAGAGCCCGAATAGCCACAACAATTTTGAGGCAGAACACAGTAGGAGGAATCACAATACCCGATATCAAACTATACTACAAGGCCACGGTAATCAAAACAGTCTGGTACTGGCATAAAAACAGACATATATATCAATGGAACAGAATAGAGAGCCTAGAAATAAGCCCAGGTTCATATGGTCAACTAATATCTGACAAAGGGGGAAAGAACATCAAATGGAGCGAAAAGAACCTCTTCAACAAATGGTGTTGGGAGAACTGGACAGGGACATGCAAAAAAATGAAACTAGACCACCAGCTCACACCATACACCAGAATAAACTCAAAATGGATCAAAGACTTAAATGTAAGCCCTGACACCATAAAAGTCCTAGAGGAAAAAATAGGCAGGAAAATTTCAGATATCCCACGTAGCAACATTTTCACTGATATATCTCCTAAGGCAAGGGAAATAAAGGAAAGAATAAACAAATGGGACTCCATCAAACTAAAAAGTTTCTGCTCAGCTAAAGAAAACATCAGCAAGATGCAAAGGAAACCAACCATATGGGAAAATATATTCGCCAATGACATCTCAGACAAGGGATTGATCTCCAAAATATATAAAGAACTCATACGACTCAACACCAAGAAGACAGTAAACCCAATTAAAAAATGGGCAAAGGACCTCAACAAACACTTCTCCAAAGAAGACATAGAGAGGGCCCATAGACATATGAAGGTATGCTCAACATCACTAGCCATCAGAGAGATGCAAATTAAAACCACAATGAGATACCACCTCACACCAGTCAAAATGGCAATCATCAACAAATCAACAAACAACTTGTGCTGGAGAGGATGCAGAGAAACGGGAACCCTGGTGCATTGCTGGTGGGAATGCAGATTGGTGAAGCCACTGTGGAAAACAGTTTTGAATTTCCTTAAAAAACTAAAAATGGAACTGCCTTTTGAACCAGCAATTCCATTGCTAGGATTATATCCAAAAAATCCCGAAACACCAATTCAAAAGAACCTATGCACTCCAATGTTCATAGCAGCACTATTTACAATAGCCAAGTGCTGGAAACAACCTAAGTGCCCATCTGTAGATGAGTGGATCAAAAATCTGTGGTACATTTACACAATGGAATTCTATGTAGCAGAAAGAAAGAAGGAACTTCTACCATTTGCAACAACATGGATGAAACTAGAGAAAATTATGCTTAGTGAAATAAGCCAGGCAACAAAAGAAAAATACCTTATGCTGTCACCTATTACAGGAAACTAATGAACAACACAAACAAATGAGCAAAATTGAACCAGAGGTATGTAAACAAGAAGTAGACTAACAGTAACAAGGGGGACGGGGGGGAGGAAAAGAAAGGTGTAAGGGAATGGGTCAAGTTAAAAATATATATATAAATATGAATGACCCACAGACAGGTGCAACTGAGTGGGGACTAAATGTGGGGGAGGGGAGGGACAGGGTGCAGGGAAACAAGAGGGCTAAAAAAGTGAGACAACTGTAATGGAAAAAAAACCAAAATTTTTTAGTGGGGGAAAAATGAAAATATGAAGAATGGAAATGCCAATTCAGTGAATACTAGGACAAAGATTTTCCTTCACGTTGTATATTTTTCTCCCTATTTGATCCCTCCAGAGTTTGGCATTCTAAACAAGTAAGTAATGACATAAGTTCCTTTGCATAGAACTAATAAGACCAGTTGTCAACAGAGGTTCATTTTTTTTTTTTTTTTTTGACCAAGTCTTTGACTGGAATGTCAAGCCTAAAGGAAACATACTTGGGCTCAGATTGTTACCAGAAAGCCCTGAGGAACTGGGAATGACTTTCAAAGGTAATAAAAGCCCGTGAGATAAAAGGCCTGGTACCATGGTTGGTTGTGCGGTCCACAGCAATCTTTCCAGGGAAGGAACGAAGGTTGTTTTCCTGAAAGATGGCTAGAAGTGACCTTAAGGCACAAGGAAAGACCAGAAAGACTTGGAAAAAATAGGTGTGTACAGGCAAGGATGAATGCCAGATATGTGGCACAGCTTCGGTGCCCTGAAGAACAGACTGAAGGTCACCCCATATAATCCTTGGGTAAGTTCCAGCAAAGCAGAACTAAAGATCATAAGTGATCATTTGCTGCTCTTGTTATGTTTATGCAAACGAACAGGATAAATTAAAAATGGACTTAATGTAGTCCCTTTAAAGACAAGGAGGGTAACCTTAGGGAGAAAAATTATTATTCAAGGAAAATCACAATGATCAGTAGTAGAGTATAAAATAGGGCAACTAACTGTCTTAAAAGTTTCTTCTCCAGATTTAGAGACTTGTTTGCGGGTTATGTTACATAAATTAACACGTGTTTTTTGTTTTCAAAGGACATAAGCCTATGATCACATTACCTGAGTGATTATCTGTACACATAAGCCTCACTTAATCCTCTCTGCATCGCTGCCTCCTGAGACTCAACGGTTTGGCTGAACTAAATGGCTGGGTTGGGGAAGAATGGGGTGGTCTGTGGGCTTCACTTTAAAACGGGTTTCTCTTTTCTATCCTAATGGCTTGGACAGAAAAGGCCCAGAGGTCTGAGAGGGGGGAAAACCTAAACTATTTACCTCAGCCCAAACTAAGTATAATGGGCAAAAGGGTTTTGGACAGGCGAGATGTGCCTAGCACACCTTCTTACAAAGAAGCCTTTTTATTTTTTTTTCCCTAATATGGAACATTGAAAAATTAATCCCTGCCTTTTGTCATCTAGTAGTTATGGATTGAATGATGTCTTTTAACCCTTTTCGCCAAATCTGTTGCCCTCAGAACACAACAAGGACACCAGCCTGTTAAACCAAGCACGCCGTTGACCGGAGGCAGCCAACTGACCTGGAGTCTGCACGATCCTTCCCCATGTGGGAGGGCCACCCTCCCCTCCACACCCCCACTCTTGTTAGGGTTTTCTGGACCCAAGGGTAGGTAGGACAACGACCATGTCCAGCTTGAAGCAGCTAGAGGAGCTTGAGACCTTCGCCCATTGTCCTTTACAAGATTACAAAGGGTCCTAATATTTGAGAGGGGGGGGATAGTTAATTTTTACGAACCAGGGGTATGGACTTGGGGGGGATTGCTGGGGGAGGGGGGTGCTGAGTGGAGGGGAACAAGGGGGAGAAAATTGGAACTGTTGTAACAATATAATCAATAAAAAACATTAAAAAAAAACCTTAAATGTAAATGGATTAAATGCTCCTATTAAAAGACATAGGGTAACGGAATGGATAAGAAAACAGGACCCACATATTTGCTGTCTACAAGAAACACACCTCAAAACAAAAGATTTCCACAGACTGAAAGTAAAGGGATATAAAAAAATATTCCAAGCAAACGGACCAGAAAAAAAAGCCGGGGTAGCAGTCCTCATATCAGACAAAACGGATTTCAAAGCAAGGACAATAAAAAGAGACAAAGAAGGACATTTCATAATACTTAAAGGAATAATCCATCAAGAAGATATGACTTTGATAAACATATATGCACCCAACATAGGAGCACCCAAATACATAAAGAAAATACGAGAAGACCACAAAAAGGATATCAACAACAACACATTCATTGTAGGGGACTTCAACACTCCATTATCAACAATAGACAGATCATCCAAGCAAAGAAACACCAAGGATATACAGGCATTGAACAACACACTAAACCACATTGATCTAACTGATATATATATAGAACTTTTCACCCCAAAGAAGCAAAATATACATTCTTTTCAAGTGCACATGGGACATTTTCAAAGATAGACCACATGATAGGTCACAAAACAACCCTCAACAAATTCAAGAAAATTGAAATCATATCAAGCATCTTTTCAGATCACAATGCCTTGAAACTAGAAATCAACCTCAGAGAAAAAAATCAGAGACACCCAAACTCATGCAGATTGAATAACATGCTATTAAATAATGAATGGGTTAACAATGACACCAAAGAAGATATCAAGAAATTTCTAGAAACTAATGATAATGAGCACACAACAACCCAAAACCTGTGGGTCAGAGCAAAAGCAGTCCTAAGGGGGAAGTTCATAGCAATACAGGCATATCTGAAAAGGCTAGAAGAATCTCAAATAAAAAACCTAACCATAATGCTACAAGAACTAGAACAAGAACAACAAACAAAGCCTAGGGCAAGAAGAACGAATGAAATCATCAAGATCAGAGCAGAACTAAATGACATAGAGACTAAACAAACAATCCAAAAGATCAACAAAACTAGGAGCTGGTTCTTCAAAAAAATAAACAAAATTGACAAGTCTCTAGCCAGTCTAATCAAGAAAAAAAGAGATAAGACCCAAATAAACAAAATCAGAAATGAAAGAGGAGAAATCACGACTGATACCTGAGAAATACAAACAATTATAAGAAATTACTTCAGACAACTGTATGACAAGAAATTTGACAACCTAGAAGAAATGGACAAATTTCTAGAAACATACAACCTTCCAAAACTGAATCAAGAAGTGGAAAGTCTCAACAAACCAATAACAAAAAAGGAAATTGAAACAGTAATCCAAAATCTCCCGGCACACAAAAGCCCTGGACCGGATGGCTTCACAGGCGAATTCTACAAAACATTCAGGGAAGAACTAACTCCTATCCTCCTCAAACTGTTCCAAAAAATCCAAGAAGAGGGGAAAATCCCAAACTCTTTCTATGAAGCCAGTATTATCCTATTCCCCAAACCAGGTCAAAACACAACAAAGAAAGAAAACTACAGGCCAATATCACTGATGAACATCGATGCTAAAATCCTCAATAAAATATTGGCAAACAGGATCCAGCAATACATCAAAAAGATCATACATCATGATCAAGTGGGCTTCATTCCAGGGATGCAAGGATGGTTTAATATTCGCAAATCAATAAATATAATACATCACCTAAACAAAATGAAAGACAAAAATCACATGATCATATCTATAGATGCAGAAAAAGCATTTGATAAAGTACAACACCCATTTATGATGAAAACACTCAACAAAATGGGAATAAAGGGAGCATATCTTAACATAATTAAGGCTATATATGAGAAGCCTGAGGCCAACATCATACTCAATGGACAAAAACTGAAAGCATTCACCCTGAACTCAGGAACTAGACAAGGCTGTCCACTCTCTCCACTCCTTTTCAATATAGTGTTGGAAGTCCTAGCCACAGCAATCAGACAAGAAAAAGAAATAAAAGGCATCCAAATTGGGAAAGAGGAGGTAAAACTTTCATTATATGCAGATGACATGATAGTATACCTAGAAAATCCTATAAACTCCACTAAAAGACTACTCGATATAATAAGTGAATTTGGCAAAATCGCAGGGTACAAAATAAATATACAGAAATCTGAGGCATTTCTGTACACCAACAATAAAATATCAGAGACAGAAGCAAAAAAGAAAATACCATTTACTATAGCAACAAGAAAAATAAAGTACCTAGGAATAAACTTAAGCAAAGAGATAAAAGACCTGTACTCTGAAAATTACATAACATTGAAGAAAGAAATTAAGGAAGAAACAAATAAATGGAAGCAAATACCATGTTCTTGGATGGGAAGAATCAACATCATCAAAATGGCCGTACTACCCAAAGCAATTTACAGATTCAATGCAATCCCTATTAAAATACCAATGACATATTTCACTGACCTAGAACAAATACTCCATAAATTCATATGGAACCAAAAAAGACCCCGAATAGCAAAAGCAATCTTGAGACAGAAGAACACAGCAGGAGGAATCACAACACCAGATATCAAACAATACTACAAAGCCACTGTAATCAAAACAGTCTGGTACTGGCATAAGAACAGACATATAGATCAGTGGAACAGAATAGAGAGTCCAGAAATAAACCCAGGCCTCTATGGTCAACTAATATTTGATAAAGGAGGAAGGAACATAAAATGGATTGAGGAGAGCCTCTTTAACAAATGGTGCTGGGAAAACTGGATAGGGACCGGCAAAGAAATGAAACTAGACCACCAACTTACACCACACACGAGAATAAAGTCAAGATGGATCAAAGACTTAAATGTAAGCCGTGACACCATAAATGTCATAGAGGAAAACATAGGCAAGAAAATATCAGATATCTCACGTAACAATCTCTTCACGGATACATCTCCTAAAGCAAGAGAAATAAAGGAAAAAATAAATAAATGGGATTACATCAAACTAAAGAGTTTCTGCTCAGCAAAAGAAAACATCAGCAAGATGAAAAGGAAACCAACCATATGGGAAAACATATTTGCCAATGACATCACAGACAGGGGACTGATTTCCAAAATATATAAAGAGCTGATACGACTAAACATCAAGAAAACAAACAATCCAATTATAAAATGGGCAAGGGACCTGAACAAACACTTCTCCGAAGAGGACATACAGAAGGTCCATAGACACATGAAAAAATGCTCAACATCATTAGCCATCAGGGAGATGCAAATAAAAACCACAATGAGATACCATTTTACGCCAGTCAGAATGGCCATCATCAACAAATCAACAAGCAACTAGTGCTGGCGAGGATGTGGAGAAATGGGAACCCTACTGCACTGTTGGTGGGAATGCAGACTGGTGCAGCCACTATGGAGAACAGTATGGAATTACCTCAAAAGATTAAAAATGGAACTGCCTTTTGAACCAGCGACTCCACTACTAGGATTATACCCGAAGAATCTTGAAACACCAATTCAAACCCTTTCAAATATGAAAAAATGCTCAACATCACTAGCCATCAAAAAGATGCAAATTAAAACCACAGTGAGATATCACCTTATACCTGCCAAAATGTCCATCATTAATAAATGAACAAACAACAAGTTCTGGTAAGGATGTGGAAAAAAGGGAACCCTAGTGCACTGTTGGTGTGAATGCAGGGTGGTGCAGCCACTGTTGAAAACAGTATGGAATTTACTCAAAAAATTTAAAATGGAACTGCCTTTTGAATCAGTAATTCCACTGCTGAGACTATATCTTAAGAATCCCAAAAACACTTCAAGAGAATTTATGCATCCTTATGTTCATAGCAACTCTATTTATAATAGCCAAGATTTGGAAACATCCTAAGTCCCCATTAGTAGATGAGTGGATAAAAAAAAAACAAACAAAAAAAAAAAAACAAACAAACTTGTGGTACATTTACACAATTGTATATTATGCAGCAGTAAAAAAGAAGAAGTTTTTACCTTTTGTGACATTATGAGTGGATATGGAGACTATTATGCTAAGTGAGATAAGCTAGTCTAGGAAAGTCAAGTACCATATGATCTCACTTTTAAGTGGAATCTAATGAACAAAATAAACTAATGAGCAAGGTAGAACCAGAGGCACAGAAACATGGAATAGACCAACACCTATAAGAAGGGAGGGGGATGAGGACTGATTGAAAGAAGGTAAAAGAATCAGTCAAATAATGTATTTGAAGGAACCATGGACATGAACAATGGTGTGGTGATTGACTATGGATGTTGGAGGGGGTGGCCTGGGTGGAGGGGGCAAAGGGGACAAATTGGGACAACTGTAATAGCACAAACAATAAAATATTTTTTAAATCTAGATCTTTGTCATTTCCTAAGGTAAATATAAGTCTTATCTAAATAAAATGAAGCACTAGAAATGGCAAAATTGTTGTCTAGTAGAAAAGAACTGTTGTTTGTTTGCTCTTGTTCAAACAACACGTGGTGTATTTGTAGTTATCCCTTTGTCAGTTGTGGCCTTGAGTGGACTTATGGACCCATCACATTTGCCTCCTCAGGTATTCTACATCATAAACGTTTTCTCTCCTCAGACCTCATCCATCCACACCTGTGCCTGTGGAGGGAGCCAAATAGCATCACTTTCACTAAGAAAACTTCCTCTGTCTGTATGCATGTACAGTAGTTCCTCTCTATATTGTGGTTCACTTATCATGGCCTCACTGTATCGTGGGATTTTAAAAAATATTATATTTAATTATTTACCGCAGATATTTTGCAATATTGAGGGATTTTGCGGTACTATATACGTATGTTGTTAAAGTTATGTAAGTTTAAGAGTATAGAATAAATGTAAGATTCCTACTTCGCAGGGGGGTCTAGAAGGTAATACCCACAATAATTGAGGGAATACTGTATTTGACTTGAGCACTAAATGTTTAATCTAAACTTATGATGGTATTTCAAGCATAATTCTTGGGCAGAGAAGGGTTACTTGAACCTCATAGCCTTCAAGTGCCCTTAAAACCATAGCAAATCATCAGAGTGGGAATATTCTATGAGGCTCCAAAGGGTCTCTTTTCATGAATAGTAAGAGGGAGAGATTGTGGTAGATGTGGTTCAAGAGTTAGGTTTTGGAAACAGTCTAATCCACCTTATCAGAATGTTTAGAGAATAGGAGCTCATTTGCCTTAGGAATTGTTTTCTTTCGTTAATTTTACATGAAAAATTTCTTTTCACTGTAATTATATCTAGTGATTAGAATATCTAGAGTTTTGTTTTTAAGTGTCCAGGACTGTGACAAGAACTGTAGTTTTAGTTGGTTGAAAGGCAAGCCCTCCACCTCTAGGACTATTGATTTAAAGTAGGCATTAAGTGACCAGAGAGAATTAGAAGAAAATGTGTTATAAGCAGCCATTAATGAATCCATAGGGAAGACTGAATTATTTCTCTAGTAACATGGCCCATTTATTTTTAGATAACTTGTGGGTTCCCTATATCTTATAGTTCATGGAAGAAAGAAAGGAAAATGTATGTCTTTTCTTTTTTTACTTTGGGTTTTGAAAAACCTTGCCTTGATGAAGACATAGACTCCATAGAAGTGGAGAAAGCTAAGATGTTCAGTTAGGTAAATACGACTTACTTCCTCATACAACCACATCAAAATTGCAAATGAACTACAGAACAACCTTTATTCAGAACTACCAGAAACTGAATTGAATGGAATTCCTACAACTACAGAATTAAAGAAGAAATCACTTCAAAACTGGTAGTTTTGGGACTTCTGGCCAAGATGGAGGCATAGACAGACATGCTGTCTCCCTCCACAACTAAGAAGGAATACAACTACCTCAAAACTAGAAACAACCAGAAGTTCCAGAAAATCAAACTGCATGGAAGTCCAGCAAAAAAAGATATAAGAAAGAAATACTCATCCAGACAGGTAGGAGGGGGGTGGAACTGGGGTGGAGAGGATGCAGAGTGGTGGCAGCGGCAGCAACAGGCCAGCGGAAAGCACAGTCACGCTTTTTAAAAAGTCAGGAGGGACACCGGGGGAGCGTTCTCAGCTCCTCACTGGACCTCGCAGCTCATGGTCCTAGCACAGGCGAAAATCAAGCCTCATTGCTTCTGACTGTGCACACCAGTGGGGGTTGTGGTGGGAGCAGAAACTGCTGGTCTCATGGCAGAATCTGCTTGTTTAAAGGGCTCCCACAGTCCTAGAACATCCGCAGACCCACCCACTCTGGGAATGATGGCCAGGGCAGCAGCTAGAGGGGCACCAGTCCAGTGCGAATGTGGGAGAGGTGCCTGGAAAAGGGGCAAGTGCTGGGCAGGCAGCATTGTTCCATCTCAGACCCCTCCCCCACATACAGCGCCACAATGTGGTGAAACAGGTTGCCCTGTACTGACGAATCTCTAAGGCTCCACCCCTTACAATGTAACAGGAATGACAGCTCTACCTGGAATATGGAGGCAAACAAACAGAGGAGCCTGTCAGAATGAGGAGACAGAGAAGTATGGCCCAAAAAGGGAAACAGATCAAGGTTCCAGTGGGAGACCTAAGTGACGAGGAGATAGCCAACCTAACACATGAGGAGATAGACAACCTAACATGCAGAATTCAAAACACCGGTGATAAAGATGCTCACAGGCTTGACAGATATGCTTGAGTATGGCAAACTCATAAGAGAAGAAGTGAAGGCTATGCTAAATGAAATGAAGTTAAATCCATACAAAACCAATGGTGAGGGGAAGGAAACCGGGGTTCAAATCAAGAATTTGGAACATAAGGAAGAAAAAACTAGTCAATTAGTGCAGAATGAGGAAGCAAGAATTGAAAGAAATAAGGAAAACTTTCCAAATTTTGCGAAGGGGTTGGATATACAGGTACAGGAAGCACGAAGGGTCCCGGGCGAGCTGGACCCAGAGGGGACCACACCAGGACGCATCATGATTGAGATGACAAAGGTGAAATATAAAGACAGAGTCCTGAGGGCAGCAAGAGAGAGGCGGAGAGTTGCCTACAAGGGGCTGCCTATAGAACTATCAGCTGATTTCTCAGAGGACACTTTATAGGCGGGAAGGGACTGGCAAGCAGTATTCAACGTGATGAAAATCAACCTACAACCAAGATTACTCTATCCAGCAAAGCTATCATTTGGAATGGAAAGGCAGATGAAATGCTTTCCAGACAAGGTGAAGCTAAAGTAGTTCATCATAACCAAGCCATTATTATATGAAATGTCAAAGGGACTTAAGAAAAAGATCATAACTATGAACACTAAAATGACAACAAACACAACTATCAACAACTGAATCTAAAAAATAAACACGAAATCCAACTAAGCAAACAAGAATAGGAACAGAATCATAGGTACAGGGATCATTTGTAGGGTTATCAGCTGGGAGGGGGGAGGGGGAGAAATGGGGAAATGATGCAGGGATTAAGATGCATAATTTGTTGGTACAAAATAAACAGGGAGATGTTAAGAAAAATATAGGAAAGGGTGAAGCCAAAGAACTTATATGCATGACCCATGGACATGAACTAAGGGGGGTGGGATTGCTGGAGGGAAGGGCGGTACTGGGCAGAGTGGAACAAAGAGGGAAAAATTGGAACTACTGTAACAACATAATAAATAAAATATACTTAAACAAACTTGTAGTGTTACTGAACAGAAATGGGTCCTGCTGCCCACTGCCCATAGAGAAATTATGGAGGCAGATATTTGGTGAAAAAAGAAAGGAGTCTTTTACTCAAAAGCTACACAATTTTGGAAGAATAGAAGGCTTCTGCCTCAGAGCTCATTCCCTCCAGAACACCCAGAGATAAACCCCTCCACCATTTGCAAGACCAGTTCAAGTCTATGCTCGGAATTTCTTCTCCCATTTAAAAATACCATCCTTTAGGAAACCACAGGTGGCCACTGCGTGATCATTGAGTGAATCCCCAAGGAAGAGAAAAAAAGACTGAGTCTCTGCCCTCCCTCCTTTTAAATTTTCCAGCGCATAATTTCATTTGTTTTAGAAGTGTCCCATTTCCCATATTAATCTCATCCATTTTCAGGTTAGACTGACAAGACTGACTCACCTCCACCCAGGAACTGGGAGATCTGTCACATATCACAATAGTTTGTCTACCATTGCCTTGGGCAACTTCCTCCTATGGTCCCTCCCCTCTCCTCCTGGCACCATGCTACTATCAACCCCCCCTTTAATATTAAGTGGGTGAAGCTCTAATTCTTCTTTATCTATTTCATGCTGACCTAGGACATAGTCCTACCTATCCTCGAGTTCAGAGAACAAAGGGGCGGGGGGGGAGGGTGGAGTCAAGAATGAAGGAAAGCCTTCATATGAGGGAGGAGGATCTTGTAAAGTCCAAGTCAGTTGGCTGTTCCTGGAAAGTGGTGTACATGATGTACAAATAATGGTATTGCTGGAAAGGTTGACATCCTCATATTTTAGAGGTGACAAATTTGGGAAGAAGATTAGAAGGCATAACCAGAGCCACAAGAAAGGTAGGGACTAATTCTACAGTGTCTCAGATTGAGAAAGATTTGCTTCCTTGGAGGAAGATGGTCAAGGCATGTCACCCCTATCTGAAGCCCTTTTGTACACTATACTGAATTCAAATTAAGCTGAGAGGAATATTATATTCCCCCTCAGAAGAACTGTGGGCATTTTCTCTCTGAAACATTAGGGCAGGAAAAAAAAAAAAGCAATTTTATGTGAAGCCAATAGACTGCCCCATACTTCACTAACTCAAACATTTCGTTGAGCCAAATTGTTGAGTCTCAGGAGGCAGTGATGCTGATGGGATTCTAAAGTGAGGCCTATACTGCATAAACAAGCAACCAGGTAAATGAGGTCATAGGCATACACCCTGTGAAAACAGAAAGAAGAACACAAAGTTTAATTCACATAAGAAACCATAAACCAGTCTCTGAGTCAGCAAGACTGTATTTTGAGAAGGTGTTTCAAGGCAAGGCCTTTTATGGAATAGTATTAATCAGTGACAATTCGACAAATGTTTCTTGTCTGCAAATTGAGTATCTCTGGTGATGTCATCGGATGCTGAGGTAACATCTGTATTATATAGAAAGAAACCAGTTCAGTTTTCAGGTGAAAACAAACCTTTGTGGACAGTCAGCTTCACTAGAGTCCAATATATAGAACTGAGCATTGTGACTCCTTGAAACACGATTTTTCTCCTTAAGATGATATCCATTGTCATCAAAGGGACTGCATTAAATCCAGTTTTTAATTTTTCTTTATTATTTTCATAAATACAACAAAAACAGCAATTAATCACATAGGCTCTTTAAATCTGCTTTGCTGGAACTCACACAAGGAAACTTTAGATTGAGCTTTTCTCAGCCCTTCAGGGCACAGAAGCCAAGACACACACCTGCCATCCCGCTATCTGCAGTACCTGTATTCCTCAAGTCCCTGAGGTTCCCAAAGTGTGCTAAGGTTCCTTTCTTTCTGTCTTTCAGGCAAGCAACCTTCATTCTTTACTTGGAAGTCCTGGCATGAACCACATGACCAAACAAGGTACCAGAAAATTTCTCCTGTGGGCTTTAGTTAGCGTCCAAAGCCTATCTCAGTTCCTCAAGGCTTTCTGGTAACAACCAGAGCCCTGGCATGTCTCCTAAAGGCGTGACATTACAGTCAAAGTCTTGGTTAATGAAACCACAGTTGGAAACTAGTCTTATTGGTTTTATGTGAAGGCTTTTGCCATCACTCACTCATTAAGAATGCCAAATTCTGGAGGGATCAGTTAGGGAGAAAAATACAGAGCAAAAAGAAAAATTCTTCCAGTTTCAATATTTCATCTCCATGCCTTATGCCTTCTCTTGCTAAAACCATACAATTTCTTTCCAACTTAATGTGAAGTTTTAACTATTAGAAACCTCAATTTTCTTACAAAACCAAAACAAAACAATATCTAAAGCAAAGACATACTTTCTAAAAAGGGAGGGGGGCTAGGATTAGCCTTAGAATTTTGTCTTACACCAACCAGTACACCAATTTGTCCTACAGATAACCGCTACTAGGTCACAAACACCCAGATGGCAGAGACAGAGAATTCCCCATGAACACAAAACAGCAGAGTTCAAACCAAGTTCCCACAAGATAAGAAAGCAAACATAGAATAATTAACCAAGAACTGAGGTTTCTTTCTTTTCATGTTGAAACTTTCACAACCTTCTCTATATCTCTATAACATTCTGTACACCTATACTCATTCAGAAATAACCAAAAACTGCTGAACACTGTGCAGTGTGGGAAGCTGCACTTTAAATTACCCATAATGAAATGGGAAGTGTGTTGAGTCTTCAAAAAAATTCACTGAAGCCAAATGTATTCTCTTACAACAATGCCAGCTGGTACACTGATACAGGTGGGTTCCTAGAACACTCACCTAAGGGGGAAGCCTGTACTACAAGAGGTCTGCCCTCCAGAAGATAATTTTGTTCTTTGGGACATCCCCTCCCTTAATAGAAAATGAAATAAAGCAAAAGGAACATTGTCATTTTGCATTGGGGATTGCTGTCCTTTTCCAAAAGAGAAATTTTAAATCCCCTTTAGTAGTGCAGATTCAGCTTTCCCTTTCAGCATCAACCACAGCTGCAGAGTCTGAGGCCTCCTCAGGAAACACCCACTTTATCCATGTGTGGTGGATCAAAGGCTTGATTCTCATTAGCTTTAAGGAAGAGAAGTTGTCAACAGGACCAGTTTATTGCTTGGCTAGCTGCTGTTCAGGGCCTTGAGTCTTTCTGGTCTTCAGTAAGACTCAGTCTCCCTGCTGCAATGGATTTAAAGACTCATCAGATGGATATACAGACATGAAATGAGAAAACTTGTGAAAAATAATTAGTGTTGGCCCTAAATGTTTTATGTATTGCTTAATTTTTGACTTGCACTCCAAATCTAAATGGGCGCTCCTAAAACAGTTTTGGAAGGGTCTCCCATAAACTATTTCAGAAGGGCTTAATTTAAGCCTACTTCTGGGTGCTACCCTAATTCAGAGCAAGGCAGTGGGGAGTGCCTGGTCCCATTTCAGATGTATTTCCTGGCATATTTTTGCCAAGGTTTTCTTTATTGTGTGGTTCATTTTCTCAGTCTTTCCCATAGATTGAAGTCACCAAGCTGCATGTAGTTTCCATTGAATTTGTAGTGCCTATTCAATCTTCTGGGAGATCTCTGATGTGAACAATGGTCCATTGTTATTTTGAATGCTGCAAGGAAGTCCAAAGCTAGGAATTTTTTCTTTATTTTTTATTCTACTTTTTTTCCATTACCATTTAGTCCCTTCTGCACCCCCCGTCACCACACTACTGTTCATGCCGGTAAGTCCTTTTTCTTTTTTGCTCATACCTTCCACCCCCATCCTCTCCTCCTTAGATATCATCCTGCTCTCTATCCATGAGTGTCTATTTTGCTTGTTATTTCAGTTTGTTCATTAGATTTCACATATGAGTGAAATCATGTGGTTTTTGTGTTTCTCTGACTGGCTTATTTCACTTAGCATAATATTCTCCAGGTCCATCTATACAATTGCAAAGGGTGAAATTTTCTTCCTTTTTTTATAGCTGAGCAGTATTCCGTTGTGTAAATGTCCCATAGTTGTTTTATCCACTCACATACTGATGAATACTTGGGCTGCTTCCATATCTTGGTGGTTATAAATAACACTGCAATGAATATAGGTGGGCTTATGTTCTTTCAAATTACAGCAAATAAAAACATCAACAAAATAAAAAATTAATGCACAGAATGGGAGAACATATTTGCCAATACATCTGATAAAGTTTAATATCCAAAATTTATAAAGAACATACAAAATTCAACACCAAAAAAAAACAAACAACCCAATTAAAAATAGACAAAGGACCTGAATAGATACTTCTCCAAAGAGGACATACAGATGGCCAATAGATATATGAAAAGATGTTCAATGTCACTGATCATCAGAGAGATGTAAATTAAAACCACAATGAGATATCATCTCACACCTGTCAGAATGGCTATCAATAAATCAATAAACAACAAGTGCTGGCAACAATGTGGAGAAAGGGGAACCCCTTTGCACTGTCAGTGATAATGCAGATTGGTGTAGTCACTGTGGAAAGCATTATGGAGATACCTCAAAAAACTAAAAATGTATCTACCTTTAGACCCAGCAATCCTACTTCTGGGAATATATCCAAAGGGATTATTTCTTTAAGTAAAAGTTTTGCTACCTCAGTCACCTTCTCAGTTCTAGTGGGGTACACCTCTACCCATCCTGATTAAGTGTCCACAAAAACTAATAAAATTTTGAAATTCCCTCTGGTTTTAGGCATTTTTGTAAAGTCTATTTGCCAGTCCTCAACTGATTATAACCCTTTATATTGTACTCCATTTTTGCTGGGGCACATTCTCTCTTAATATTGTTTATGACGTATATATGATAGGCTTGGATAATCCTTTGAGTGGTCCTTTGAAAACGAGGGCCATTCAAATGTGCCCTAATGAAGCCCTGGCTGCTGTGGCTCAGTGGATTGAGTGTCGGCCTGCGAGTCAAGTGTCACTGGTTTGATTCCCAGTTAGGGCACATGACTAGGTTCCACGTCAGGTCCCCAGTTGGCGGTGCAAGTAAGAGGCAACCACACAGTGATGTTTTTCTCCCTCTTTCTCCTTTCCCCTATCTCTAAAAATAAAATAAACAAATAAATAAATTATTTTTTTTTAATGTGGCTTAATGACGTCCATCAAAGCATCCCTCCCATAATGGGTCCCTTCATGTAGGTGTTTGAGGATGGTATACACTAGAGATTCTGGGAGTAAAATCATACCATGAGTGTTGATCTTCTGCATAGAATTTGGGTCAGTGTTAGAGAATCTCCATCCATGGGCTTGTTCTTTATCTCATTCTGTGTAATGGGGTTTAAATTTTGACAAGCCCAAGCAAGGGATCAATGTTCCTAGGTATGGCTGCCTCCAGCTGCTTATCTGCTTTGTTAGCAGTTTGTTTTCCCTGGCTCATGGGTGAACTGTCCCTTCAGTGTCCTGGGAAATGTATTATGGCAATATGATTTAGTAGATTCACCTGTTCTAGCAATTGTAAAATCTCTTTTACATGTTTGATGCCCTTGTTCCCCGAGGTTAAGAGCCCTCTCTCTTTACATATTGCTCCATGGGTATGGACTACCATGAAGACATATTTGGAGTGCATGTAGATGTTAACCTCTCCCTGGGACAGTACAAGGCTCTAGTGAGGGCTATCAGTTCAGCCCTTTGTGCTGAGGTTTCTGGTGCAAGAGCTTGGACTTCTATTACCTTCTCTATGGTGACTACTATGTACCCTGTTTGTTGTTGTCCATTTTCCACAAATCTGCTCCTGTCTGTGTATAGCTCCCAGTCTGGTGCTGTCAGCACTGGTCTAATAGATCTGTCCTGCTGGAATAAACTTGGTCAATGATTTCTAAGCAGCCATGCTGGAGGGCTGAGTCTCCCTCTGTGTCCAGGAGCAGGGTGGCTGGGTTCAAGCTGGTGATATTCTGTAAGGTAACATTTGGATTGTCTAACGGAATGGCCTGGTATTTTTTCATGTGCCCTTTTGTCAACCAATACCCTCTTTTCTGTTCCAATAGAATCAAGACCTTGTGTGGTGCAAATACCATAGTAGGCTGCTCTAAAGTAAATTTATCAGCTTCCTGTAAGATGTCCTGTAAGATGTCACAGGTAGCTGTTACTGCCTGAAGGCATGGTGGCCATCCCTTTGTCATGTGATCCAATTTTTTTTGAGAGATAGGCTATGGGTCTGAGGATATTTACCATTGTTGGGTTAACAATCCCAGTCTATCCTCTGCCTTTCATGAATGTATAATTTGAAAGACTTCTATAAATTGGGCAATTCTAGTATGGGATATAAAACTAGCTTTTCCTTCAAGATATCAAATGCTACCTGTCAATCCCTTGTCCATTCAAAAGCTTCAGAGTCTAGTCCTTTCAAGGAATTGCACAGTGACTTTACTATGAATCCAAAGTTTAGAATCCAAATTTGGCAGAATTCTGTAATCCCTAAGAACCCACAAAGCTGACTCTGGCTCTCTGGGATTTTTTTTTTTTTTTTTTTTTGTTATTCAATTACAGTTGTTCCATTTTTACCCCATTGCTCCCCCTTCCCAGCCCATCCCTTCTCCCACAATTATATCCCTGCCCGTTGTCCATGTCCATGAGTCATTCATATACGTTCCTTGACCTGACCCTTCCCTTACTTATCCCCCTTCTCTCCCTCCCCCCTCCCCCCTACTGACTACTATTCTAGTCTTTGCCTATTTAGTTCGTTTGTTTGTGTTGCTCTTTAGTTTCCTGTATTGGGTGATATCATATGGTATTTGATTTTTATTGTAACAATGGCTTGCTTTCTATCTGCCATCAACTTTCTAGTGCTCTGTTTCAGGTGAAATACCAGGTATGCCACCTCCTGTTTGCAAATCTGGACCTTGTGAGGTGATACTTTATAGAGTAGTCCCTCTCCATATCATGATTCACTTATCGCAGCCTCACTGTATTGTGGGATTTAAAAAATATATATACTATATCGCAGGATTTTGCGGTACTGTATACGGTACGTAAATGTTGTTAAAGTTATGTAGGTTTAAGACTGTAGAATATGTTTAAGAACATAAGTAGTGTTTATAAAAGTGTGGAAAAGGTTAATAAGGGAGTGGGAGAGGTTAATAAGGGACTGGGAACTGTTTATAAGTGTGTGAGAAGCGTTTATAAAGCCTTAAAATATACATAAATACCGAAATAAATGCAAGGTTTCTACTTCGCAGATTTTCACCTATTGTGGGGTGGTCTAGAACATAATAGCCATGATAAGTGAGGGAATACTATATTCTCTTTTTGCTGAATGATTCAGGACTGTGTTGGTGTTGAGCAAACGGTCCTTATAGGTACCAGTAATTCATTTATGTATTACAAAAGAACTCCAAATTTCAATTGAATATGTCTTTAGCTAATACTTTTCCAAATATAATCAGGAAGTTCTTAAGTCTTTGTGGCAACATGATCCAGCAGTATTGGAGCATGGCTTTAATTTATGGGTCCTGCCATTCAAAGGTGAACAGTAGTTGAGCCTGTTCATCTACTGGGATGCAGAAAAAGGCATCTTTCAAATCTACGACTGAAAATTGTTTGCTATCTCCAGGCACCATAGTCAACAGAGCATAGGGGTTGGGCACCATAAGATAAATGTCCTGAACAATGTCATTTATGGCTCTAAGATCCTGCACAAATCAATATTTGTCAGAGTGAAGCTTTTTGACTGGAAAAATGGGAGTGTGATAGGGGGGCTGGCATGACCAAATTAGCCCTGAATTTAATGATTTTTGTAATATTGGCTGAATCCTGTATAAAGCCTCATTCTTAAGGGGATATTTTTTTCCACAGGATATGCACCCCTTCTTTTAGGTTAATTTTTATGGGTTGGATGTTAACCACTTTACCTGAGGTTCCATCAGCCTAAACAGTTTTATTGACTTGTTCATAGATCTCAGGTGGGAAGAGTTCATGTCTGGCATCTTTGCAGCAAATCAGGAGCTCCTGGAGCAGGAGAGCATGTTGCAGCAGGACCTCAACACATAATTGCTTCTTCTCAGGAAAAAAAAAGTTATTTGTGCATGCAAATTACAAAGTAATCTCAAACCAGCAATGGAATGGGGCAGTCTGGCATGTAGAGAAAACTATACATAAGGTTTTTTCTCCAAGCTGGCATTCTAGAGGTTGTTTTTGAAATTGTCTGGTCGCTCCAGTAACCGTTATTGCATCCAAACTTTTCTTGGTTAATTTTGTATTAAGCACTGAGTATGTAGTGTCCATATCTACAAGGGAATCAGTTGTACCCAGGGCTCCTGTGGGGAAATAGTAATATGTTGGGAGATATGAAAGGGAGCCCCTGGACCTCCTCATTCAGCATGAGAATCCCCTCTCCTTTTTAGCATTTCTTGGTGAGGGTTTTTATCCTATTTTCCCTTTTGAGTTTTGGGCACTCCCTTCTCCAATGGCCCTCCTCCTTGCAATTGGCACATTGATTCATGCCTAGTGGGTTTTTCCTCTTAGGTTCCATCTCTCCTTCTGGTTTATCCACTTTGTTTCTAAGAACACTGTGGCCTGTTTTAACTTCCTTGCTTCATGGGCATTGTGAATTTTAAAGGCTATGTCCACCAACTGGGAGAGATTCATTTCCAATGCCCCATCTAAACCTTGGAGTTTTCTTCTAATATCCAAGCACTTTGTTAAATAGAAGTCATCTTTACCATCTGTACGTTTTCTTGTGCTTGTGAGTCAACATCAGTGTGTTTTCTATAGACCTGATAGATCCTTTCTAAAAATTCAGAAGCATCTTCATTTGGTTTTTGCTGAGGTGCCTGTATCATATTCAGGATCTTTTGCTTAGGCACTCCTTTCTTAAGCCCTTCCAAAATGCACCTTTTCTAATATTCTAGAAGGGCTAGGTACCCACTATTTGAGTCCCAATTTGGCTTCATCAAAGAAATGGCCCCAGCTGGGCTGGGGGGTGGTCCCTTTGGGATTCTCTTGGTGGAGGTGTTGAGCCTCTTCATTATCTTTATTTATTACTAGCCACCTTTCATCCACCATCAGCAGGATGTTAAGGAGAGCTTGTATATCTGCCCAGTTTTGATGATGAGTGGCAAAAATGGAGGTGGTAAAATCTTCCATTTCTTGAGGTACCTCGCTGTATTATGTGTTGGAATTCCTCCAATTCAATAAGTCTGAAGTAGAAAACAGAGTATAGACCCAATAGTAGCCAATGGGCTGGCCTTCCTAAGTTACTCCACCTGTAGCATATTGCCTCAAAGGGAACTGTCTTGCTCTGGATAAGGATACTCTCTGGCCAAATTGGGTGCTTCTATGGTTCTTTGAAGAGGAGACCCCTCCCTCATCATACAGATGTAGGGTTATTGGCTCTCTGTTCTCTATTTCAAGAATATGTAGCAATGGAGGTTGTGACTGAAAAGATTTTCCTGCTACTAATCCTATGTCACCTGGTTCAGGGCATTAATGAAACTTGTTTCCTCACTCTCCTTTTCTTTCTGTGTCCTATCAGATAGGGGTTTTGAGGCCACTTCCTTTCTCTGCACCATGAAGTGGTTCCCTGTCCCTGGTGAAACTCTATTATGTAATAACATAAATGCCTTAAAGTAATGGTTTGCATCCTATTGCCTAACAATTGGCAATATGCTTCAAATTGCATGATGATACAATATTTAGGCAACCACTTAGGGGCCATCCCCACCCCCTTGCAGTCTAAGGTATACATAAGCCACACAGTGTTACAGTAAAGAACCAATTCCTCCTTAGATATTGCATAATGGCTGTACATAGCCCAGTCTGCTAAAATTCAACCCAGTAAGCTCCCTCCAGGAGCCAACACAGAAAAGCTCCTGTTGGCCTGGGCATATAGACCAAAAGCCATGACCAAAGGAATGCAGGTAAATTGAGAACATATAAGCAAAACCCGAACACACAATTTCATTATTTCAAATGAGTGCTCACAAGCAAGCCTTCTACCAATCTATCCCACATGTAGTGGCCCCCCCAAAATGGGCTCCCATAACTCGGTCAGTGTTCACCCAGACCCCAGTTCATGGCCCCAAAACTCATGTGAACCTCACCACCTCCTAGAATCTGTCTCCTTTCCAGACCCATTTCCTTCTACCTGCCAGGCAGTTTTAGGTGGCTGGCACCTTGAACAGATGTGCAGAGAAATTCCCAGAGACAGGGAAACTCCACAGTCCCACTCTTGAGGTCAACCAGCCAAGCCGCATGCAGCTAGGGTCCCACAAGAGCCACCATTACTGTTACCAAACAGAAGTGGGGTCCTGCTGTCCACCACACATAGGCACATTTCAGAGGCAGAGGTATGTTGAAAAAGGAAAGGAGTCTTTTATTGAAAAGCTACACAGTTTTGGAAGAATGGTAGGCTTCTGCCTCAGAGTCCGTCCTCTCTAGAACACCCAGAGAAAAACCCCTCCACCCTCTGCAGGACCAGTTCAAAGCTGCACCTGGAGTCCCTTCTCCCATTTAAAAACACAATCCTTTAGGAAACTGTAGGTGGCCACTCCATGATCATCTAAGTGGATCCCCAAGGAAGAGAAAAAAGGCCAAATATCTTTCCTCCCTCCATTTAAATCTCCTGACACATAAATCCATGCACTCTGAAATTGTCCAGCTTCCCAGCCAATCTATCTTTTTCCAAGTTAGACTAGCAGGTCTGCACATTCTTCCACAATGTCTCCACTCAGAGGTGTGATGCATTATCTTGCTTAATGTTGCCTTAGGCAGCCTCCTCCTATGGTTCCTCCTCTCTCATTCCAGAACCATGACAGTATCAGTAGGAGTGTCAAAAACATTTAACAGGCTGATCCCTTACCCATATGTGGTGAGTAAAAATCAAAAGGGATATCTTGGGGAAAAGGGGTCCCAGCCCCACACCAGAGCCCCCCCCCCATCCCAGGGTTCCAGTGCCAGAAAGATAAATTCCCATAACTTCTGGTTGTAAAAACCAGTGGGGGTTGAGGCTCTGGAAGACAGAAATTGCTGGATTCCCAGGCAGTTTCCCTTAACACTGCAGTGATTGTGACTGATTTGAGAGATACAAATGAAATCTTTTCTTAAATATTGTTACATATATCAGATGCATAGTTTCAAGGCCATAACTACCTGTGCATTTGTACATGACTAATGTTAAGGCATAATGTATAAGCCATCATTTGGTTATAATACATGTTTTGTAATGGCATGTACATTTGATAATGAATTGTATCAGAGATACTGCAAATCCCAAGGCAGTGTTGGTGGAGCTGTTGATTTTCATGAACTCTGAAGTAAGTGTTGTGTTTTTTTTTCATTTACCATTGAAATTGACAGGAAAAATATATTGATTAGAGATGTTGAAGAACTTCAGCAAATGCTACTCCAGTTGCTTATCAAAATATTTTTGCAAGTATTATGAAAAGTATTTATGCCTGGAGCACAGCAATATTGTTTGTGATAACTTACAAATATTTTGCAAAGCCAACTATTGAAGATTTTGATTAATTAATATTAAAGACATTTTTTGGTTGTATTTTTAGCAATATCTGTGTTTCCATTATTTGAAAAGAACATATTTTATTCTTTATGTTTTTATATTTCTTCATTTAATAATTTCTATATTATAGCTAAAAAATTTAAATCATGTATTTGTTATATAAATATAATGAATGAAAACTTGCAATGTATTTATTTATTTATTTATTTATGTTGCGTTTCAGCACATACTAGTAATGAATGTATCTCCTGGACACACACGACCTACACTGTAATTTTTTTTTTTTTACCATGACCTCCACAGGGTTAAAGGCCCCATGAATATACTTACTCAGACTCACTCTCTCTGAGCTCCAGCACCAGGACAGCAGTTCGCAAGGCACCAGGGGCATATGGGAAGGAACTGAAGTATCTGGCATCAGGGAAAGACCTGGGGGGCAACTTTCTCCCAGACAGAAGTGCTGGCAGAGGCCATTGTTCCTCTTCTGAGCCCTCCCCTCCTTTGTAGACACCATATCTGAATTTCTATCAACATGGCTCACACTGTTTGCCTCACCCTGAGGCTCCACCCCTCCCAACTTTTGGGCCCATCCAAGGTGTTTCCAGTGGTTTTTTCACACAAATGTCTTGTCTCAGCATATGCTTCAAATTTTCCTAAATCTTCTCAAACAAGCAGCATCTGGCCTCAGCAAGCCCTGTACTTTCTGCTAAGTGGCCCCAGGCACCAGCAGCAGCTGGCCTTGGCTCCCAGCTTGACCTCATTTGGGCACCTCCAAGTCCAGAACAAGTAGCAGCCATCCAAGGATCACTTTATAGCTCATTCCAGGTGGTCCTGGACATAACACATGCAGTATATGACCTTGACCTGAGCCTCTCAGGAAGCCCCAGTGCCTGTGCACCCAGTGTACAGCTATAGACCACTTTGGAGCATGACCACCTAACCATTTCTACAAATGACACAGTCAAGGAGCAGACTCAGAGGGCACCAGAGCCCTTCTGAAGTAAGTCCTGCTCTGTGAAGTGGGCTCCTGCATAGCTGATTCTCCACAGTGGTTGGAAGCTTGAGGTCATTGACACAGCCAGTCCTAGTAGTTGATAGGCCTGTATAAATGTCTCCCATTGACCTTCCAATATAAACCAAAGCTCAACTACAAGAGGAGGGTGTACACAGGCCACACAGTGGACACACCTCAGGTACTCAAGTTAAGTGATAGGGGAGGCTGTGCCACTGGACCCTATAGGACACCTACTACATTAGGTCATGCTACCAAACCAGGTAGTCAGAGCAGGTCTACCTAATAGAAACAAACACAGGGAGGCTCCAAAATGAGGAAACAAAGAAACATGTATCAAATTAAAGAACAGAACGAAACTCCAGAAAAAGAGCTAAATAAAAGCAAGATAAGCAATCTACTAGGTGAAGAATTCAAACCACTGGTTATAATGATGCTCAATGAACTTAGGGGAAGAGCAGATGAACTCAAAGAGAACTTCAACAGCATAAAAAAAAAGACATGGAAACCATAAAAAAGAAGCCATCAAAAGTGAAGGATACATTAACTGAAATGAAGAACAATTTACAGGGAATCAGCAGTAGAGTGGATGATGCCAAGAATAAAATCAACAATTTAGAATATATATGAAGCAAAAATACCAAATCAAAACAGCAAGAAAAAAAATCCAAAAAATGAGGGTATTGTAAGGAGCCTTTGGTAAAACTTCAAGCATATCAACATTCACATCTTGTGAGTGCTGGTAGGAGAGAGAACAAAAACTTGAGAACCTATTTGAGAAAATAATAACATAAAACTTCCCTCACTTTGTGAAGGAAATAGACATACAAGTCCAGGAAATACAGAGTCCCAAACAAGATGAACTCAAAGAGGCCCACACCACAACACATCATAATAAAAATGCTAAAGGTTAAAGACAAAGAGAGAAACTTAAAATCAGCAAGAGAAAAGCAGCTAGTTACGTACTATATAAGAGAGCTCTCATAAGACTGTCAGTTGATTTCTCAAAAGAAACTTTGTATGCTAGAAGGAAATTGCAAGAAATATTGAAAGTGATAAAAAGCAAAAACCTACAATCAAGAATAACTTATTTAGCAGAGCTATCATTTAGAATTTAAGGACAGACTAAAAGATCTTCTCAGGCAAGAAAAAGCTGAAGGAATTCATCACCACCAAACTGGTATTATATAAAATGTTAAAGAGTCTTTATTCAGAAGTAGATAAAAAAATTAACGATAAATTGGCAATAAATACATAGCTATCAATAATAGAAACTAAAAAACAAAATAGGTAAAGAGGAAGAACAGACAGAATCATAAACAGAGAAAATTTTACTGGTTGCCAGATGGGAGGAGGATTGGGGAGAGGGGTGCAAAAGGTGAAGGGATTAAGAAGTACAAATTAGTTGTTACAGAACAGCCACGAGGATGTAAAGGACAACATAAAGAATACAGTAGCCAAAGACATGGACAATGGTGTAGGGATTGCCTGAGGGAGTTGGGGCTTCTGAGTGCAGGGGACAAAGGAGGATAATTGGGACAACTGTAATATTATAAACAATAAAATATATTTAAAATTTTAAAAGACTCCAGAGAAGTACAGTATTACCATAAATATAAAAAGGCCCTTTAAAGATTAAGTATATATAACAGACAAATATTTAACATTATAATATGTAAAGAGTTCTTACAGATTGATAAGAAAAATATGAACATCAAAACAGACAAAAAGACTAGTTAAAGAAATTATGGTATAAGCATAAAATATAAAATTATGCAGCCATTAAAATCATGTTTTTAACATGAGAAAATGCTCATGATGTCATACTATTAAAATAAGAAGTTAAGCTATAAAGCTTTGTATACTGAGTATGATCTCAGTTTCATAAACCGAAGTATATTTAAAAACTAGAAGAAAATCCACTTAAATTCTTACAATTATTTTTTCTTGGTGCTGGCATGACATATTATCTTTACTTTGTTTTAGGCTTTTTTCTCTCTTCCAAATTTCATGCAGTGAGTATGTGCTACTTTTTAAAAATATGTTTTATTGATTATTCTGTTACAGTTGTCCCAATTTCCCTTCCCTCTGCTCCCCTCTACCAGGTGGTCCCCCTCCCTCCAGTTGTCCCCCCCTTTTAGTCCATGTCCATTGGTTGTGCATATAGTTCTTCTCAACCTCTTCCTGTCTACTCCATTCCCTCCTACTATGCTTCTTAATTCCTGTACCATCTCCCTCATTTACACCCTTCCCCCTCCCTGCTGACCTCCCCCCAATATGTTCCCCATACTTATAGTTTTTTTTTCCACTGTCATTGCCTATTTAGTTTGCCTTTATTTCAATTCCCTGGCTTTTGTAGTTGGTTCTTGTGGTGCAGTTTTCATTTTAATGTTCATGGTTTTGATCCTCCTTTTTCTAAACCAGTCCCTTTAACATCTCATATAATAGTGGTTTGGATCTAATGAACTCTTTCAGTTTTATTTTGTCCTGGAAGCACTTTCTCTGCCCTTCTATTCTGAATGACAGCTTCACTGAATTCATGGCTGTAGGTTTTTTTTTATTTTCATTACTTTGAATATTTCTTGCCAGTCCATTCTTGCCTGCAGAGTCTCTTTTGAGATATCAGCTGATAGTCTAATTGGGACCCCTTTGTACATAATTCTTTTCTTCTCTCTTGCTGCTTTTAAGATTCTCTCTTTATCTTTAATTTTTGACAATTTGATTATAATGTGTCTTGGAGTGCTTCTCCCTGGGTCCAGTTTTTCTGGAACTCTCTGTGCTTCCTAGACATGTAAGTCTATTTCCTTCCCCAAGTTTGGGAAGTTCTACTTTATTATATTTTCACTTAATTTTTCAATTTCTAGTTCTTCTTCTTCACTCTCTGGCAATCTGATAATCTGTATGTTTGATCGCTTATAGCTGTCCCAGAGGTTTCTAATCCTCACCTCACTTTCCTTGCTTTCTGTTTCCTCTTTCCACACTGTTTGTTTGTTCCTTCCCTATGTTCCGGTTTGTTGATTTGATATATGGATTTTATTTCCTCACCACTTGTCTCATATGTGTTTTCGTTCTTTTCAGTATGAGTGGCTTTCAATCCTTTCTTGTCTTGTTCCAAATCTTTTGTTAATTCTGTAAGCCACCTAATAACTATAGCTCTGAATTGAGCCTCTGATAAGTTTCTTATTTGTTCATCTCTCAGGTTCTCCATCTGTTGCCTGGTGAGCTGCGTCACTGGGATTTCTATAGTTGTCTGGCTCATTTTGACAGATTTGCATTTTGCTTTGCTTCTGGTGCAAGCTAAAGGGGGCGGAGCCTGTGTACTCATCACAACTTGGCAACCGGCAATGATCCGCAACTTTTTTTGCTGTGCTGTGGCTCTTTGTCGTCACTACTCAGTGACCAGCGGTGATCTGCAACCTATTTCGCAGTGCTGTGGTGCTTTGTGTGGGGGCGGGGTCCAAGATGGATTCCTGCCATTATTCTCTGCTGGGAGACTGGGATCCGTCCTCCTGCCCTCTGGGCCTCACCATCCGAGACAATGCGAGGGCTGCTTTTCCTAGCTTTGGGGTCGGGAGCTGCTGGGGCTCGACTGCCGCCAGGATTGCTCTCCCTGCTGCTGTCCCTGGTGCTACCGCAGACAGCACCACTCACTTTCACTCTTCCTACCTGTCCAACAAGTGCCACTGATTTATAACTTCATATGTTGGACTTCTGTGTAATTTCATTTTCTGGAATTTCTAGTTATCTTTTGTTTTAAGGTAGTTGTATTCCTTTCTAGTTGTAGAGGGAGACCGAGCGTGTCAGTCTAAGCCTCCATCTTGGCTGGAAGTCTCTGTATGTGCTACTTCTATAATTAAAAAACAAACAAACAAACAATGAAACAGTTTTTTTAAAGACTTTAAACTTGTCTTTGAAACAATTTTTTTTTCCTCTTCAAATTTAAACACAGCCATTTCCTTTAGGAAATGAGGGAAAGCACTTCGACTATCTGGTGGGAGAAATTATATAAAGGCATTTTTTTCTGTGGCATATGGAATACCCCAAAATAAAAGTATTTCAGTAGAGTGTATATAGTCCAGATTGGTCCTTCTTTTGAAAGGCCTAATGTTATTTTTTAATTGCTTCTTTGAGATATAATTTATATACCATAAAATTCACCTATGTAAAGTGTACAACTCGATGTAGTTTTTTTTTAGTATATTGATGGGATTTTGTAGCCATCATCATCTAACTCTAAAACATTTTCATGGCCCTTAAAAGAAAATGCATACCTGTTAGCAATTACTCCTCATTGTCTCTTTTCCCCACCAACTGGCAACCACTAATCTACTTTCTGTTTATATGGATTTGCCTATTGTGACTACTTCATATAAATGGAACCACATAATATGTAAGCTTCTGTGAGCTCTCACTTAGTATAATGTTTCCAAGGTTCATCCATGTTTTAGCATAAATCAGTACTTCATTTATTTTATAGCTTAATAATGTTTAATTGTATAGATATAAATATTTTGCTTTTTCATTCATCAGTTTATGAACATTTGTTTCCAGTTTTGGGCTATTATGAATAATGCTGCTATAAACATTTGTTTACAAGATTTTGCATTAAAATGTTCTCTGTTTTTTTTTTTTTTTTTTACTTATATACTAGGAATGGAATTGTTAAGCCATATGGTATCTCTATAATTAACCCTTTGAGGAGCTACCAAACTATTTTCCAAAGCAGCTTCACCACTTTATATTTCCACATGTTATCGTTCATCTAACAATTTTTTCATATGACCTAAAAATATGTACAAATATGATCATATGTAATAGAAAAAACTAAAAAACCAAAAAAATCAAATACCTATAAATAGGGGACCAGTTAAGTCAGTTATGTTACATTTAGACTATGGCATACTATGCAGCAACAAAGAAGAATTAAGTCCTATGTTCCTTCTGGTAAAAATATCGAGGATATATTAAGTTGGAAAAAGCAAGTTGGGAATTGATGTGCGTAATATTCTTTATTTTTGTAAGGTGTAATTATTACATATATGTTTGTATATGCATATAAGAGCTCTGGAAGTAGACCTAGGAAATTGTTAACAGTGGTTACTGCTAGAGAGTGAGACTGGTATATGTTAATGTTGATCTGAAGTATGACGTGGGGAAGGAAGTTATTTTTCAATTTAAAACCTTCTGTACATTAAATTTTAAGTAATTTATATTATTTTACAATAGTAAAACCTTTAAGAAAGTCTGCATTAGTTGAACTTAGCTTTTCCATTGTTATAGAAAGTTTGATTTTCATTATTTTTTAAAGATTTTATTTATTTATTTTTTGGAAGAAGGGGAAGGGAGGAAGAAAAAGAGGGAGAGAAAAATCAATGTGTGGTAGCTTCTCGCACACTCCCAACTGGGGACCTATCCTGCAACCCAGGCAAATGCCCTGACTGGGAATCAAACTAGCAACCCTTCCATTTGCAGACCTGTACTCAATCCACTGAGCCAAACCAGCCATGGCTGATTTTCTTTATTTGAAGGAGGTATATATTTAGTAGTCTCAACAGCACATGATTATAGTGTAGAACTTGCCTCTACAACCTTCTTTAATCTCTAAAAAGGATACTGGGCCAACTTTTAAGAACTAATCTTTTTTGTTTTTCTACTGTATCCAGATGGGTAAATTTATGCTATCATGAAACATGTTTCCAGGCAAAATGTATGGCTTATAAACATTTAAGTAAAAGCAGAACCCTTGAGATTAAAGTAGGAAAGGTTGGAGAGACAACATCGGGATATATTTGTTGGTAATCTATTTTTAATAAATTTCCTTTTCTGAGAAAAGAGTTCAGCAGAACAGTTTTTTGTATGGCAAAAATTTCTAAAGCCATTTCTGAGTTAAAAAAAAATTACTTGAACAATGTTGGACCATGTGACAACACATAGAATTTGATCATTTAAAATGAGTTAGCTGTGACAGCTATGGGGGAGGAGTTGGGATGGTGGATTTGAGCAAAAAGGCAAAAGGACTCATGGACATAGACAATGGTGTGGTGATTGTGGGGTGGGTATTAGGGGGATAAATGGTAATAAAAAATACAATAAAAATTTAAAATAAAATAAAATGAGTTAGTTGTTGACAGAAAACACACATTTCTGCTCTCTAAAAGATCTGTCATTAAAAGCCCTTTGATATGAATCCCTGTGATGTGGACAGTGTAGGCAATAGGATTGGAAGTAGTTGCCTTTTCAATTAATTGGAAAAAGTGAGCGGCTTTATTTCTCCAATTAAGAGAGCAACATGAGATCAACAGCTTGGTGCCTCAAGTTAGTCAGGATGTAACTTGCTTGGTTAAATATTTTTACAATAGCTTGACTTCTTTAAATTCTTTCAGTTTGATTTACACACCCCTTTCAATTCAGTTACAAGAAACCCAATCAAGTACCTTCTGTGTGCCAGACATGATAATCTCTGCAGTAGATACAATTATGAATAAAACTAGGTTCCCATCCCAAAGGAACTCATATTGGGGCTATATACAGCTAATTTATTCAAGTTACCCCTTTTATTTTAATGCATTTTTATGTGCAAAATACTGGTTATGTTTTTGTTGAACTTTTAAAGGCTTAAGATGCAACTAGAACACTAATTAAGTGGTCTAATTCATTTCAGGGAAACTGTAGCCATCAGCTGGGGAATAGTCAAATGTGGAGCAGAAGCGTGTTCTTTTATGCTGTAGGCCAGAGAATTCAAGCTGTATTCCTCTGCGTCTCTCTGCTTTTCTTTTCAGAAGACCTGGAATCCCCACACCTCAGAAGAGCTGTGTTTCAGCAAAGTTCTCTAAAAGTAAAGTTTTATGAAAGTAATCTTATGTTCCATTAACCTCTTACAGCAAAAGTACAAACACAGACATACACACAAAGAGAAATACATATATTTTGACTGAAAAAAAATTGGCCCTCATCTCTAATATAGAAAGAAATAACTCTGGCTGGTGTGGCTCAGTGACTTGAGCACCGTTCTGTGAACTGGAAGGTTGCTGGTTTGATTCCTGGTCAAGGCACATGCCTGGGTTGCAGGCCGGGTCCACAGTTGGGGGTATTCGAGAGGCAGCCAGCCCATGTTTATCTTTTACATTGTTTCACTCCCTCTCTCTCTCCACCCACCTCTCTAAAAATAAATAAGTTTATTTTATTTTATTTTTAATATGTTTTATTGATTATGCTATTACAGTTGTCCCAATTTCTTTTCCCTCTGCTCCCCTCCACTCAGTGAGCCCCCTTAGTCCATGCCCATTGGCTGTGCATGTAGTTCTTTTCAACATCTTCCTGCTTACTCCATTCCCTCCTACTATGCTTAATTCCTGCATCATCTCCCTCCCTTTCCCCCCTTCTCCCTCCCCACTGACCTCACCCCCAAATGTTCCCCATACCTATAATTCTTTTTCCACTCTCATTGCCTACTTAGTTTGCCTTTGTTTCGATTCCCTAGCTTCTGCTGTTGGTTGTTGTGATACAGTTTTCATTTTAATGTTCATAGTTTTGATCCTCCTTCTTCTAAACAAGTCCCTTTGACATCTCATATAATAGTGGTTTGGATCTAATAAACTCCTTCAGTTTTATTTTGTCCTGGAAGCACTTTCTCTACCCTTCTATTCTGAATGACAGCTTTGCTGGATAGAGTATTTGTGGTTGTAGGTTTTTGCTTTTCATTACTTTGAATATCTCTTGCCAGTCCTTTCTTGCCTGCAGAGTTTCTTTTGAGAAATAAGCTGATAGTCTTATTGGGACCACTTTGCACGTAATTCTCTTCTCTCTTGCTGCTTTTAAGATTCTCTCTTTATTCTTAATTTTTGACATTTTGATTATAATGTGTCTTGGTGTCGTTCTCCCTGGGTCCAGTTTTTCTGGAACTGTCTGTGCTTCCTGGACCTGTAAGTCTATTTCCTTTCCCAAGTTAGGGAACTTCTGCTTCATTATTTTTTCATATAATTTTTAAATTTCTAGTTCTTCTTCTTCACCTTTTGGCAACACTATAATTCGGATGTTTGCTGTCTTATAGTTGTCCCAGAGGTTTCTGAGCCTCTCCTCATTTTCCTCACTTCTTGTTTCCTCTTTCTGTACTGGTTGACTGTTCCTTCCCTATGTTTTGATTTGTTGATTTGATCCCTGGTTTTCTTTCCCTCACCCCTTGTTTCATATGCATTTTCATTCATTGCAGCAGGACTAGCCTTCATTCCTTCCCCATCTTGATTAAGTCCCGCTGTTATTTCTGTAAGCTGTCTTATAACTATAACTCTGAACTGAGCCTCAGAAAGATTATGTATCTGTTCGTCCATTAATCTGTGGATTTGCTTTCTGGTCAGCTGTGTCACTGGTATCTCTATCATTATCCCTGCCATCCTGACAGGTTTGTTTACCTTTCCTTCTTGGGTGGGGCTGTCACACCTTCTATGCTATAGGGGGTGGAGCTTCATGCACTCGTCACTATTGGGTGACCGTTCTCACCACACTGTGGTGCTTTCTGTAGGGGCGGGGGCTCAAGATGGATTCTTGCCATTCACTCTCTCACCAGGAGCCTCCTCCTCCATCCCCACCCCCTCTGGGCCTCACAGTCCGAGGCAATGGGGGTCTGCCTTCACTAGCATTGGAATCTCGAGCTGACGTGTCTGGACTGCAGCCAGGGGTGCTCCCATGGCACTTCTCGCCTCCCCTTAAATATGGGTGTCTGTGCTTATCACGGTCCCGCCACTCATCGCCGCCAGCACAGCTTAATCTCTCTGCACCGGCTTTGCCCCTCCTACCCCTCTGGATGAGCACCACTTGTTTATAACTTCATATGTTGAACTTCCATGTAGCTTTATTTTCTGGAACTTCTGGTTATTTCTGGTTTTGTGGTAGTTGTAGTCCTTCTTAGTTGGGAAGGAAACAGAGCATGTCAGTCTAGGCCTCCATCTTGGCCAGAAGTCCAATAAATAAAATATTTTAAAAGAAAAGAAACCTATGCCAAGAATTACTTCTCCTATAACATATTAATGCTTCTACTAGCTATACCTAAAATCAATTTCATTTTATCAACAACAGCAACAACCATCAAAATGGATGAATTATTCCACGTGAGCACGTTTAACTTATAACAGAAAGTAATAGTATCAACAACACTCTGGGTCTTGTGTATCTCACACAGGTAAATTTATATTAGTGGTGTTGGCCAATAGCAAAATGGTTTTTGATAATCAAATTTGTATGAAGTTAGGTTGGGAAAGTGAATGGTGAATGGGGAACAATTTTCCTCTCAAGAATTGTTTTCTCCAGTAGTGGCCCTTCCTAGATGTGTAAACTTGGGTAAGTTACTTATCCCCTTTAAGCCTCACTTTCCTGTTGTGCAGTGAAGATAATAATCCGTATCTTCTAAGGTTGTTTGGGGAACAGTATATAAGTGAACCTGTTATATAGCAAAGCATTTGAAGGCAGAGTCTGGGGCACCAGAAGTGTATTAGGGATTAACACCTGTGAAAGGTAGGGGAAGGGAGCAGAATGAGGCAGGGGAAGAAGTCAAATGCAAAGCAGACAAAGCTTCAACCAACTATGTAGGGAAATAAAGAGAACATTGCCTATCTGAGGATCCCAGTGTGTCCTTTAAGTCCAAAATCATCAGGCCTTTATAACTCTGCCTTGCTCAGTCACTAAATACAGCCTGCCCCAGGAAGGGGGTGATAACAACCTACCTTCCTCTTTGTAGCTGAGGTAGACCCTGAGAAACCTGATGGCTGGAGGGGCTTTTGGTAGATATATCTCTATGTCTACCGCAGAAAAGTAGCACTCATTGTAAACTCTCATCTGTATAAGCATAATAATTTACAGTATCACTTTCACTGATCCTCAGCCAGCCTTCTCTGTATTTTCTTTCTTTGGTAAATTCTGTTATTTTCCTCTTCATTGCCAACTTTTCTTTATTTTTCATTTCTTTTAAAATATTTTATTGAATTTATTTGGGTTACATTGGTTAATAAAATTATATAGGTTTCAGGTGTGCAATTCTGTAATATACTAAGTCTTCTTCTATCACCATTTATTCCCCTTTATCCTCTTCTACCTGCCTTTACCCACCTTTCCCTCTGATAACCGTCATACTGTTGTCTGTGTCTATGAGGTTTTGTTTTTCTTAATCCCTTCACCTATTTCACCAGCTCCAAAACCACCCTCCCCTCTGATAGCTGTCAGTCTGTTCTCTGTATCTATGAATCTATTTTTTGTTTGGTTATTATGTTCATTAAATTCCACATGTAAGTGAAATTATATGGTATTTGATATGGTATTTGCCTTTCTCTGACTGACTTATTTCACTTAGCATAGTACTCTTCAGGTCCATCCATGACATTGTGAAAGGTAAGTTTTCCTTCTTTTTTATGACTGAGTAGTATTCCGTTTTATAAATGAACCACAACTTTTTTATGCACTCATCTACTGACGGGCACTTGGGCTGTTTCCAGATCTTGTCTATTGTAAATAGCGCTGCAATGAACGTAACTGTGCACATATTCTTTTGAATCAGTGAACCCAGAGTGGAATTGTTGGGTCATTAGGCAGTTCCATTTTTAATTTGTTGAGAACACTCCATACTGTTTTCCATAGTGTCTGCACCAATCTGCATTCCCAGTAACAGTGCCCCTGGTTCCCCTTTTGTCACATCCTCCCTGACACTTGTTTGTTGAGTAATTGATGATAGCCATTCTGACTAGTGCAAGGTGCTCATTTTGGCTTTAATTAGCATTTCTTTGATGATTAGTGACATTAAGCATCTTTTCATATGTCCTCTTTGGAGAAACGTCTATTCAGGTTCTTCGCTTATTTTTAAAATGAATCTTCTGTTGTTTTTTTTTTTTTTTTTTTTTTTTTTTGGTGTTGAGTTCTCTAAATTCTTTATACATTTTGGATAGTAACCCCTTATCAGATGTTTCATTGGCGAATATGTTCTCCCACTCAGTGGGTTGTCTTTTCATTTTGTTGATGGTTTCCTTTGCTGTACAAAAACTTTTTAGTTTGATGTAGTCCCACTTGTTTATTTTTTTGTTTCCTTTGTCCAAAAATATATGTCAGAAATAATATTGCTAAGAATAATGTCAGAGATTTTACTGCCCATTTTCTTCTAGGATTTTTATGGTTTCAAGTCCAACATTTAAGTCTTTAATCCATTTAGATTTATTCTTATGTATGTTGTAAGAAAGTGGTCTAGTGTCATTTTTTTGCAACTGTCTGTCCAATTTTCCCTGCGCCATTTATTGAATAGACCATCTTTACTCCACTGTATGTTTTTGCCTCCTATGTCATATAGTAACAGACGCTATAGACATGGGTTTATTTCTGGGCTCTTTATTCTGTTGCTTTGGTCTATATGTCTGTTTGTATGCCAGTACTATGCTGTTTTGATTACTATGGGCTTATTGTATAGTTTGATATCACGTAGTGTGATACCTCCAACTTTGTCCTTCTTTATCAATATTGCTGAGGCCATTCATTTCTTTTTGTGGTTCCATGTAACTATTTTGATTATTTATTCTAGTTCTGTGAAATATGCCTTTGGCCTTTGGTATTTTGACAAAAATTGTGTTGACTCTTTGGGTAGTATGAACGTTCTAATAATGTTAATTCCTCCTATCCATGAGCACAGTATATATTTTCACTTATTTGTATTGTTTTCAGTTTCTTTCTTCAGTTTTTTATAATTTTCTGAGTACAGGTGTTTTCTTTTTTGGATAACTTTTTTCCTAGATATTTTATTTTATTTTTTACTGTTTTTCAATGACAGTTGTCCCATTTTTCCCCCGTCACTCCCTCCCAGCCCACCCCTTCTCCCACAGTCATTTCACACCTCCTTGTCCATGTCCATGAGTCATTTATACATGTTTTTTTACTAGACCCTTCCCCTACTTATCAACTTCTCCCCTCCCTCCTCATCCATGATAACTGTTATTCTGTTCCTTGTTCAATTTTGTTTATTTGTTTGTCTTGTTCATTAGTCTCCTGCATCAGGTGATATCATATGGTATTTTACTTTCTTTAACTGACTTATTTCACTAAGCATAATTCTCTCTAGTTGCTTCCATGTTGTTGCAAATGGCAGGGGTTCCTTTTTTCTTTCTGCTGCATATATTCCATTGTATAAATGTACCACAGTTTTTTAATCCGCTCTTCTACAGATGGGCACTTAGGCTATTTCCAGCACTTGGCTATTGTAAATAGCACTGCTATGAACATAGGGGTGCATAAGTTCTTTTGAATTGGGGTTTCAGGATTCCTCAGATATAATCGTAGCAATGGAATCGCTGGCTCAAAAGGCAGTGACATGTTTAGTTTTTGAGGAAATTTCATACTGTTTTTTATAGTGGCTGTGCCAGTCTGCATTCTCACCAACAATGCAGGGTTCCCTTTTCTTCACATCCTCGCCAGCACTTGTTTGTCAATTTGTTGATGATAGCCATTCTGACCTGTATGAAGTGGCATCTAACTGTGGTTTTCATTTGCATCTCTCTGATGTCTACTGTTGTTCACCATTCTTTTATATGCCTATGGACCTTCCCTATGTCCTTTTTGGAGAAGTGTTTGTTCAGGTCCTTTGCACATTTTTTTAGTTGGGCTGTCTGTATTCTTAGTGTTGAGTCATATAAGTTCTTTATATATTTAGGACATCAATCCCTTATCTGATATATCACTGGCAAATATGTTCTCCCATAGAGTTGGTTCCCTTTTCATCTTGCTCACGCTTTTTTTTTTTTTTTTTTTTTTTGCTGAGCAGAAACCCTTTAGTTTGTTGTAGTCCCATTTGTTTACTATTTTCTTTATTTCCCTTGCCCTAGGAGATATATCAGTGAAAATATTGCTACGTGGGATATCTGAAAATTTTCTGCCTATGTTTTCCTCTAAGATTTTTATGGTATAATGGCTTACATTTAAGTTTTTTATCTATCTTGATTTTATTCTGGTGTGTGGTGTAAGTTGGTGGTCTAGTTTCATTTTTTTGCATGTCCCTGTTGAGTTTTCCCAGCACAAATTGTTGAAGAGGCTATTTTCACTCCATTTTATGTTCCTTCCTCCTTTGTCAAATATTAGTTGAACATATAGACCTGGGTTTATTTCTGAGCTCTTTATTCTGTTTCATTGATCTATATGTCTGTTCTTATGCCAGTACCAAACTGTTTTGATCACAGTGGCTTCGTAGTATAGTTTGATGTCTGGTATTGTGATTCCTCCTGCTGTGTTCTTTTGTCTCAAGATTGCTTTGGCTATTCGGTGTCTTTTTTTGGTTCCATATAAATTTTTGAAGTATTTGTTCTAGGTCTGTGAAATATGTCAATAGGTATTGCATGGAATCTGTAAATTGCTTTGGGTAGTATGGACATTTTAATGATGTTGTGTTTTCCATCCATGAACATGGTATATGCTTTCATTAATTTGTATCTTTCTTAATTTCTTTCTTTAGTGTTATGTAGTTTTCTGAGTACAGGTCTTTTATCTCTTTGGTTAAGTTTATTCCTAGGTACTTTATTTTTCCTGTTTTTATAGTAAATGGAATTTTAAAAATTCTATCTCTGATATTTTATTGTTTGTGTATAGAAATGCCTTAGATTTCTGTATATTGACCTTGTACCCTGCTATTTTGCCACATTTGCTTATTATGTCGAGTAGTTTTTTAGTGGAGTCTATAGGGTTTTCTATGTACACTATCATGTCATCTGCAAATAATGACAGTTTTACTTCCTCTTTTCCAATTTGGATTCCTTTTATATATTTTTCTTGTCTGATTGCTGTGGCTAGAACGTCCAAGACTATGTTGAATAAGAGTGGAGAGTGTGGACATCCTTGTCTTGTTGCTGATCTCAGGGGGAAGCCTTTCAGTTTTTGTCTATTGTGTATGATGTTGGCTTTGGGTTTCTTGTATATAGGCTTAATTATGTTGAGGTATGCTCGCTCTATTCCCATTTTGCTGAGCGTTTTCATCATAAATGGGTGTATCAAATGTTTTTCTGCCTCTATTGATATGCTCATGTGATTTTTGTCTTTCATTTTGTTTAGGTGGTGTATTATATTTATTGATTTGTGAATATTAAACCATCCAGGCATCCCTGGGATAAATCTCACTAGATAGTGGTATATGATCTTTTTTATGTGCTGCTGGGTCCTGTTTGCCAATATCTTGTTGAGGATTTTAGCATCTATGTTCATCAGTGATATTGTCCTGTAGTTTTATTTCTTTGTTGTATCTTGACCTGGTTTTGGAATTAGGGTGATACTGGCTTCATAGAAAGAGTTTGGAAGTTTTCCTTCTTTTGAATTTTTTGGAATAGTTTGAGAAGGGCAAGTGTTAGTTCTTTCCTAAATGTTTTGTAAAATTTGCCTGTGAAGCCATCCGGTCGAGGGTTTTTGTGTGCTGGGAGTTTTTTGAATACTGTTTCAATTTCACTTTTTATTATCGGTCTGTTCAGGCTTTATACTTCTTCTTGATTCAGTTTTGGAAGGTTATATGTTACTAGAAATTTGTTTATTTCATTTAGGTTGTCAGTTTCTTGCCATACAGTTGCTTGTAGTAATTTTTTACAACACTTTGTGTTTCTATGATATCTGTTTTAATTTCTTCTCTTTCGTTTCTGGTTTTGTTTATTTGGGTCTTTCTTTTTTTTTCCTTGAAGAGCCTGGCTAAAGGCTTGTAGATTTTGTTTATATTTTCAAAGAACCAGCTTCTACTTTTGTTGATCTTTGGAATTGTTTGTTTAGTCTCTATGTCATTTAATTCTGTTCTGATCTTGATAATTTACTTCCTTCTCCTCTCCTTGGGTTTTGTTTGTTGTTGTTGTTTTAGTTCTTGTAGCTGTATGGTTAGCTTTTTTAATTTCAGATTCTTCTATCATTTTCAGGTAGACCTGTATTGCTCTGAACTTTCCTCTCAGGACTGCTTTTGCTGTGTCCCATAGGTTTTTGGTTGTTGTGTTTTCATTATCATTAGTTTCCAGAAACTTCTTTTTTTTTTCAATTAGAGTTGTCCCATTTTTCCCCATTACTCCCCCCACCCAGCCCAACCCTTCTCCCACAATCATATCCCTCCCCGTTGTCCATGTCTATGAGTCATTTGTACACGTTCCTTGACTAAACGCTTCCCTTACTTATCCCCCTTTTCTCCCTCCCACGTCCCCTCTATTGACTCTTATTCTGCTACTTGTTCTATTTAGTTCTTTTTTTTATGTTGTTCTTTAGTCTGCTGTATTAGGTGATATCATATGGCATTTTTCTTTCTTTGCCTGGCTTATTTCACTAAGCATAATTCTCTCCAGTTCCATCCATGTTGTCGCAAATGGGACTTCTTGATTTCTTCCCTGATGTCATTGTTAACACATTCATTATTTAATATCATGTTATTCATTCTCCAAGAGTTTGAATGTCTTCGAGTTTATTCCTTTAGGTTGATTTCCAGTTTAAAGCCATTGTGGTCTGAAAATATGGTTGATATCATTTCAATTTTCTTGAATATTTGGAGGCTTGTTTTGTGTCCTATCGTGTGGTCTATCTTTGAAAATGTCCCATGTGCATTTGAGAAGAATGTATGTTTTGCTTCTTTGGGGTGAAAAGTTTTATATATATCAGTTATGTCTATTTGATGTAGTGTGTTGTTCAATGCATCAATATCCTTGGTGTTTCCTTGCTTCAAAGATCTGTCTTTTGTTAATAAAATGGTGTTAAAATTCCCTAGTATGAGTGTGTTGCTGTTGATATCCTTCTTGTAGTCTTATAGTATTTTCCTTATATATTTGGGTGCTCCTATGTTGGGCACATATATGTTTACAAGGGTTATATCTTCTTGATGGATTGTTCCCTTCAGTATTGCTACCTCAGATTTTTTAAAAATTATTTATTTATTTATTTGTTTATTTATTTATTTTGAGAGAGAGGGGAATGGAGAAATAGAGGGACAGAAGCATCACTGTTTGGTTGCCTCTCACTCGTGCCCCCAACTGGGGACCTGACGTGCAACCTAGTCATGTGCCCTTACTGGGAATCAAACCAGTGACACTTGGTTCGCAGGCCAACACTCAGTCGCCTGAGCCAGAGCAGCCAGGGCTTGCTACCTCAGATTTTTATGTGTGTCCATTTGCTTAAATACTTTTTCAATCCCTTCACTTTCAGTCTGTGCAGATCTTTTGTTTTGAGGTGTGTCTCTTGTCGACAGCACATATGTAGGTCATGTTTTCATATCCGTTCTGCTACCATGTCTTTTGATTGGAACATTTATTTCATTTACATTTAAGATTATTATTGACAGGTATTTATTCATTTTCCTTGGTACTTGTGTTCCTCTCCCTTTCTTTCTTTTTCTTAAAGCATTTCCTTTAGCATCTCTTGCAATGCTGGTTTGGTGGAGATGTATTCTTTTAGTCTTCCTTTGTCTGGGAAACTCCTGATTTCACCTTTCAGTTTGAACGAGTGCCTTGTTCTGTAGAATAGTTTTGGTTGTAGGTCTTTGTTTTTTATTGCTTAAAATATTTTTTTTTGCCATTCCCTTCTGGCCTGCAGTGTTTCTCTTGAGAAATCAGTTCATAGCCTTATTGGAACTCCCTTGTATGTTATTTGCTGTTTTTGTTTTGCTGCCTTTAGGATTCTCTCTTTGTCTTCGAATCTTTCCTTTTTTATTATGATGTGCCTTTGACTGGGCCTTTTTTGGTTCATCTTCATTGGGACTTGTGCTTCCTGTACATGTGAAACTTCTTCTCTCCTCATGTTCAGGAAGTTTTTTGTCATTAGTTTTTCAATCTGGTTTTCTATCTCTTGCTCCTCTTCTCCCTCTGGTATTTCTACGATACAGATATTGTTGCATTTCAAATTTTCCTGGAGCTCTTTTAAACCCTCTTCATTATTTTTCAGCCTTTTTTCATTTTGTTGCACTCTCTGGGAATTTTCCTCAATGTTGTCCTCTAGCTCAGTGATCTGATCTTCTGCTTCCTCTAGCCTGCTTTTAATTTCTTCTACTGTGTTCTTCAGTTCAGAAATTGTATTCTTCATTTCCTCCTGGCTCTTATTGATAGTTTCTTTCTTTCTTTCTTTCTTTCTTTTTTTTTTTAATGCTGGTGTTGTTCTCAGTCAGTTCTTTGTAGCTCCCCTGGAGTCCTGTGTAGTTACCCTGGAGTTTGTTGTAGTTTTCTCTGAGTTTGTTGAATTCATTGAGGTTTCTCATTACCATTGTTTTGAATTCCATGTCTGATAGTTCGCTTGCCTTTATTTCATATATTCTTCCTTCTGGGGATTCCTCTTTTTCTTTTGTTGGGATGTTATTTCTCCTTCTTTCCATTTTGGGTGGCTCTTCTTTTCTTTTCTGTTCTTAGATTGACATGCTTTTATTTCCTACCTTTGTGGTGTGACCTTCTTGTATACGGTTATTGAGATGCTGCCTCCGACTGATGCCATTTGGAGGGCAGTAGTCTGCTTAAGAGATTTTTCACATAACACTGGGGATGATTCTGCCCTGGAATCTAGTCCTATACTCTACCAGCTCTTTCTCTAGAGCCAGCGTCCAAAACTTTTTACACAGTGCCTCTAGTTCACTTCATTCTCCTTTGGCCTCAGCCAGGGTCCAGTGCACTCCCTCACCCAGGTCAGAGGTGGGCTGACCGGTTGTGCACTGGAGCGGGTGCATTGCAGACTCTTCTGCACACTGGCAGGTTCCTGGCAATGGGCGGACTGGTTGCACACCTGGGAAGGTGGGACACGGGCATCTCTGTGCCCTGGGCAGGCAGACTGGGATACTTCCGTGTGTGCTTGCATGACCGGGGTCGGGGGACAGGGTTGGGGAATGGGCAAGTGCTCTTCAGCACCTGTGTTCCTCAAGAATCTTGCCCCACCCCTATGCCTTCCTCACTTGTTGGCAGGAAACAATCTTAGAGAAAACACACACACACACACACACACACACACAATACACTCTTCCTTGCCTCTCAGAGCCAGATGCCACCTGGCCCACTCCTGGCTCTGCGAGCGGGCAGAGCCTCACTCTCCACCCCTGAATCATCTCAAGGGAAACCTAGGGTCACTACAAAATCTTTGAGTACTTCCAGCTGCAGCTCGGCGAGCCAAGTCAGCTAGAACTCGCATCTCACCCCTTTCTCCTTTGCTATCCTCACCAGACAGGTTGCTCTCAGATGGTCTTCTCTGAGCCAGCAGCACCAAGGCTCAGCTCCTGCCAGTATCCAGATGTTAACTGAGATTCTCTGTCAACAATTAGCCTAAATTACAGACAGGTCTCAGCAAGCAAGCACAGCCTCCCCTCACTTCTCCACCATCTTCGATCTCTCTGTTTTCATTTTTCGCTGATTCAATTTATTTACTTCTGTGGCTGGTGTGCAAGCATCTGGTTGGAAGGGTATGTGTGTACATGTGACCTTTTAACTTTGTAGCCAATTAATGCAAACAAAATTTAAGGGATAGCATGCAAAAGCAACCTAACAACAACGAAATCATTTTCTAAATATGTTTACAATTCAAATATCTCTCTTAATAATTTGATTTGTAGTAAATGGCAGAGCACAGCATTTTATACATCAGCTTTTCCATAATTTATCCTCATCTCATTGATGTGCAAGCCTTCGTCTAGGTTGGTGAGTGCAATAGGTGCTCTGGCATAGGGAAGATATTCATTTTAGCCCTGAAAATTGATGTATTCCCTCTCTGATCCACTTGTATAATGCTGCTCTGTCCCTGTGACTAGAGGCTTTTCATCTTTACTAAGTAAGCACTTGTAGTTCCCCTTTTCAGAGTTCTGGGGGCATTTGGAAATTGTATTTTTTCTTATTTAACTTTCTGAGGGACTTATATGTGTACAATTATAATTAAGCTGCACAAATGATTAAATTCCACTGTTGAAACTTCTCAAAAATTGACTCAAGTTTTAGCTTTTGGGGACATGGGGAAGTAGAAAAGAGTGGGAAATGGCAATTCAGGGAGGGTCTTCTACTAGTTGAAAAGATATGTCTCTTACATGGTCACAGGTCAAATGAACCTGAATACACAGAGAGTAAAGAGAACAAGAGGTATTTGAAACTCTCCAACCTTGAGCTAACTTTGAAATTATTTTCCTTGGGAACTTACATTCTTGTGGTGGCTCCTACAGCATCTGTAATGTGGACTCTCTCTCTGGTTTTGTGTGGGGTTGGGGGTGGGAATCTTTATCAACATTGTTCTTTTTGTTCCCATGGAGAATGGAGCAAGAGAAGGCAAGGGAGAGGAAGAAGGTGGTGAGGGGAAGATAACATGGCATATCCAGTCATCTCAATTAGAATCCCAGAGTCTTCAGGCAGTAATATGCTGAGGTTTTGACACTGAGAGGGGCCAGATAGTGATTACCTCCTTTGTAATAACAGACAAGACATGAAGTTTGCTAGTGTGCTGTTCCTGAAGCTTTGTGAAGCCATTGATCTGACTTCAATGAACCATAAACTGCTGATTTTATGTCAGATCACTGGTAGACACTTGAGTGACAGCCTGAGTGGATGTGATGTTACATTTAAATCGTCCTTTTGTTTGCTTTCTACTTGTCAAAACCTCTTGGTAGAACATGTGCTTCCAAGTGCCTGTACAGGCCTAAGTAGAGTTCAAGTGCGAAGAGCAGGAGTTGTCTCATTAAACAGCATGAGTAGCTCTTGGCCTAATTCTATTGGTTAAAAGATGTTCATATTTGGTTAGCCTGATTTTCTCTTTAGCTCAGAAGGACATAGAGTTATGCCCTTTTAAGCTGGGGAGGGTAGAATAAAATCATCCTTCACTCCCCACCACCACACCTGAATCTTACTGGTAGCTGAGATTCATGCCATCTCAGTCACATTTCTGACTGTGTTGGGAATGAAAAAAGGTTTTACTAGGCATGACAAGGTTGAAAAATATTTTGGAATATCAAAAAGGAAATATGAGGGTGAAGATAGAAGAGGACTAAGCGGAGGCTGCGCTTTCTGGCTCCCGAGACTCGTTTGTAGTTTGGACTAATTGCAGACAGAACATCTCAGTGAACAGCTGGACACTGGCAGGAGTCAAGCATTGGCACTGCTGGATTAGTGAAAACCGTCTGGGAATGACCTGTTTGGTGAGGATAGCAGAGGGAAAAGGGAGAGACGGGGTTTCTGACTGGGTTGGCTCCCCGAGCTGCGGCTGGAAGTACACAAAGGCTTTTTGGTGACCACAAACTTCCCCAGAGAGGAATCGGGAGGAGAGCAGATCTCTGCCTGCTGGCAGAGACAGGACTGGGCCAGGTGGCATCTAGTGCTGAAAGACAACTAACAACATATTGCTGTGCATGTGAGAACGTGATTTTTCTTCATGTTTTTCTCTTGTGAACTGCAGAGAAGGGAGGAAAGGTCGGGGGTGATAGGGCATTCTTGAGGAGCGAAGGCGCAGAAGTGTACTTGCCCACTCCCCAACCCTCCCCTTGGGTTGTGCGGCACGCACAGGGAAGTGCCCTCTTCACTGGCCCAGGTGCACGGGGTCTGCGCATCCAGGTGCCCCTCAGAGACACCCAAACAGAAATAAGATCAGTGCCCCAACGAGCGCAGGGAGGGCCCGCTGGGCACGCAGAAGACTATGTGCAGACACCTCTGGCCAGCCTCAGTGGGCGCCAGGCTGGAGCACAGACCAATTGTGCTGGCTCTACTTGTGCCCACCCAGGCGGGTGCAGGAACTGCAGGCAGCTGCGGCTCTGGAACAGCGTGCGGTGGCAACTTACACTCACTTCCACTGTGCACAAGTGTCTGGGGTTGTCCCCAAGATGCGAGAAACCAACTCCCAGGGCACGGCTCGGCAGGCCTGAGGCTAGAGCACAGGCCACCTTGAGCGCACACGTGCAAGAGCGCACAAGCACCCCAGCTGGCTCCAAATGGCACCAAAAGAATGCTGGCCATGGTGGGCACAAACTGCTGCTGCAAGGAAAAGGAACCTTTGGCCTGCCTGAATAGAGCAGCTGTGGATCCAGAAAAAGAAGACGACACACAATGGCTGAACTGAGTAAAAACTTTCCTTTTATATATTTTAAAAATTTTTATTTCTGTTTTAGTTTTTTTATTTGTATCTTATTTGATTTTAATTTTTAAAAATTTCTTATTTTTCATTTTAATTTTTACTTCTCTTTTTAAAATTTTTTTTCTTAAAAAAATCTCTTTAATGTGTTGCATTCCATCTCTCCTTCTATCCTTCCTCTTTAATTTTGGTTTATTTGTTTGTCTAGTTTAGCCTCATTTAACACTAAATAAATAGAATATAACTACTATATAAATCTAATACTATACAATTCCACTTTCTTACTATACTCTGCATTCTTCTCACTTTTTCTTTTACTAGTATTAACATACAATGTAAATATTACATACTGTCTTACATAGTCTTGACACTACTTGCTTCTATTATTAATCTTCATCCCCTCTCTCAAAATCATATTTTCCTCTTTAAAAACAACTCTTATATATTCTTTCTATAGTATAGTATAAAATCCCTAACCTCACTACATTTATATTAATAGTGGCTCATTGGCTGAAGATAGTAGGATAGAGGGTGGGGAATATTTTTGAGGGTGTGGGTTTCCTGCCTGGGCTGTGTGTTTATGTTTTTAACAACATCTTCACAAAAGAACTCAAGGCAAAATGGACAGATCAACTAGCCAGAGGAAAGATCCCACCAAAGAGCATCTGAAATATAACCAGGCAGCATAAACAAATGACATAAAGGGTATCCCAAGAACATCAGGCTTGTGAGATCAAAAAGACTGCACCACTGAAACCCCCAGATCTCCTGTAAAGAATCTCATACCACAAAGGTGGGAAGTCAAAGCAGAAAATCCAAAAAACAAAAACAAACAAGAAGAATCCAACATGGTAAGATGCAGAAACAACCTCCAATGAAAAGAAGAGAGGAATCCCCATAAAGAGAGGTAGATGGAATAGATATAGCCCAAATGTCAGAAATGGAATTCAAAACAATGTTGATGAAGAAGCTCAATATACTTGACAACCTCAAAAACAACCTCCAAGGAAGTTACCAACAGCTCAAAGAAAATTACAGGGAACTTATGGAGAAGTACACCAGCATAAAAAGGACATAGAAACTATTAACAAGAACCGGGAAGAAATGAAGAACACTCTCTGAACTGACAAACATAGTAGAGTCAATCAAAAGCAGGCTAAACGAAGCAGAGGATCAAATCAGTGAGTTAGGGGACAATGTAGAAAAAAATTTCCAGGCAATACAACAAAATGAAAAAAGATTGAAAAAATATGAACAAGATGTAAGGGAATTACAGGATAACATGATAAAAAATAATATTAGGATCATTGGAATAAGAGAGGGAGAAGAAGAGGAGCATGGAATAGAAAAGCTGATAGGAGAAGTATTGACAGAAAATTTTCCCAACCTAATGAAAGAAAAAGATATGCAAGTTCAAGAAGCAGAGAGAGTCCCAATGAAAAAGAACCCCAAAGAACCCACTCCAAGGCACATCATAATTAAAATGGCAACATTCAAGGACAAAAAGAGAATCCTAAAGGCAGCAAGAGAAAAACAGCAAATAACATACAAGGGAACTCTGATAAGGCTATCTGTTAAAGGGTATTTCTTATATGTCCAGCCAGTAGGGTAATCAGCTGAACTTGGGTCCTGGACTCAGGACCCCTGCGGTTGCATGCTTCAACCAAGAAGAACAAGGAAATTAACCTAACTGTTATTCCTTTAAGCAGTGACCTATTCCTTTGAGCAATGACCCGGGGAATAGTGGAAAATTTTAGTCTATACAAGCTGTATTCCTGTCAAAGTTCCTGCACCTGCAGGAACAAGAATGCACCTGAAATGCTTTATAAACCCCCCAATCCCTAAGGTTGGGGCCATCCACCTAAGTCCGGCTTGTGGACGGGTGGGCAGTCGCTGGCCAGCTAATAAAGGCTCTTTAAATTCTAATTTGGTTGTCTTCGACCATTTGGTTCTATCACTTGCTCCACAACATTTGGAGGCCCCAGCGAGATACCCATCCTTGGCTGGGCACAGGTCGTGAAATGGGCCTGTCGCCAAGCCCATCTCAGGGGGAGATCTCTGAGAGACGTTCACCTCAGCTCCGAGTAGGACACTGGTGGGCCGGTGCCCTCCCTATCCTGGTTGACTACATAGAGCCATTCGGATTCCTACCAGTAAGGACTCAGGTAGGGCCATATACATGGAGGGAAAGGTGTATGTGGATGGGCCCAGGGCAGGTGCACCAGGGGAGCCCATGGGAAGGCTGGACACAGCATTACTTCCAGGGCTCAGGAGAACTACCTGATGGTGGGATTGGCCCATATGTTTTGTGTTCTGTGGTTCTATGTCTTGTTCAGTGTCTGTCTTGTTGTCAGTCTCTTCCTAAGTGACATGAGGCAGTTGTCATCGTGTTCGTTGTGTTCGTCCCTTCAAAGTTTTCTTAAGAATTTCCAGAATTTCTGGAGGCGGGCCACCTTCTATGGGATGCCTGACACCCCCGGACAATTGGGGACTTTTTGTGAATTGGAATGGCCAACCTTTCTGGGGGTCTTTTGGCCCTCTGATGGGTCTTTTGATCTTTGAATGGCCTACGGGGTCTGCCTGGTTTGTGCTGGGGGGCCTGGACACCCTGACCAAATTCCTTACATTCAAGTTTGGGTTGACATTTTGAAAGACAAACCTAAGTGGTTTAAAAGCTGTCAGAAGAAGGCCACTGTTTTAGTGGCCTCCAAATCAAAGGATGACCCCACTTCAGGCCCCCCTCCAGTTCTCCTGGACTCACAGGAAAGTCCCCCTCCTGTGAGACCTCCACCACATACCCATGCCTCCCCAGATTCATCTGGGACTGGCAGTGACCCGCCTTTCAGCTCCCCCATACCCGCTCAGGTTGGGACTCCCATCCCCCTCCTGATTCAGGGGATGGGCCTGCACCTCTTTTGCCTTTGCAGGAGGCTTCAGCCCCCGCTGAGGAAACTGGGCACCTCTTCATGGTATATATCCCTTTCTCCACCAGCAATTTATATAATTGGAAGAATCAGAATCCTTCCTCTTCCCAGAAACCCACTGGCCTCATTTCTCTTTTGGAGTCTGTTTTCTTTACCCACTAGCCTACGTGGGATGATTGCCAGTAGTTGTTGCAGACTCTTTTTACTTCCAAAGAGAGAGAGAGTGTAAGGGGAGAGGGACATAAGCTTGTCCTCAGGCTGGTTGGCCAACCATCTGCAGACCTAGTGAGACTAGGTCTGGGATCCAAACAGCGACCAAGGTAAGGAGGCCCTATGTCGGTACTGCCAGATTCTTATTTGCGCACTCCGTGCAGTAGCCCAAAAGCCTACCAATCTTTCAAAAGTCACTAAGGTAAGCCAGGGTCCTAATGAGTCACCAGCTGCCTTTCTTGAGCGCCTTTAGGAGGCATATCGCCTTTATACTCCCATTGATCCTGAGCCACATGAGAATAGGCAGGCCCTAAATATTGCTTTTAGTTCCCAGTCGGCCCCTGATATTCAAAAAAAAAAAAAAAATACAGAAATAGGAGGGGTTTGAAGGAAAGCCCCTGACCGAGTTAGTAGAAATTGCCCAGCGCGTCTTTAACAACCAAGAGAATCCTAGGGAATTGAATAAGAGGATGGCCCAAGTCCTCCTAACCACGGCTGAAGAGCCTACGAAGAAAAGCAGCAGACCCAAGAAAGGTCTTCATTCCGAAGGTCAAGCAGACCCCCCCTTGGGTCGGAACCAGTGTGCCTTCTGTAAAGAGGAAGGCCATTAGAAGAACAAGTGCCCCAAATGGAAGACTTCAGCCCCCTGCACGTCAGTCCTAGTTCAGGGGACTCAGGACTGATGAAGCTGGGGCTCTGCATTTATTGGTCCCCAGGAGCCCAGGGTACGAATGCAAGTAGGGGGCCTATATATAAGCTTTCTTGTGGATACCAGTACCTTCTCAGTACTTCAAGAGGTGCACGGTCCCATATCCCAGGAAAAGACACCCATACAGGGGGACACAGGCAAGACCAAATCATATCCATGGACCCAGGCTAGAATAAAGGACCTTCGTGGCCACACAGTCACCCATTCCTTTCTTGTCATGCCTGACTGCCCATTTCCTCTCCTGGGTCAAGACCTTCTCCACAAACTGAGGGCCACAATTTTATTCCATCACGAGGAGCCAGAAGTGACCCTGGGGCTTGTCCCTGCCTCACTTATGGTCACTTGCCCGCCTTAGGGAAGAATACCTCCTCTTAGTAGACCAGGCACACTCCCAGCCTTTGGACCTCCTGGCTCAGTGGCAACAAGACATCCCTACAGTATGGGCTGAAAACAACTCCCCACCCCGGCCTGGCGGCTCATGTCCCGGCATTTGTTGTAACACTTTTAGAGAATGTGATACCGTGCAGGCAGAGGCAATATCCTATGCCAATAAAGGCCCCGCGGGGAGTTGCAGTTCGTATTTGGTGCCTGCGGGAAGCTGGTATCCTAAAGGCCTGCAAGTCGGCATGGAACACCCCGCTCCTCCCAGTTCAGAACCCAGGCACTGAGGACTACCGCCTGGTACAAGATCTGAGGGAAGTCAATAAATGGGTTGAAACTGTCCATCCTAGGTAGCCAACCCTTATACCCTTCTCAGCCTTCTGCCCCCCTATCTGACCATATACTTGGTTTTAAACTTAAAGAATGCCTTTGTATCCATACCCCTGGTTCCAGTCAGTCAGCCTCTCTTTGTATTTGAATGGACCGATCTGACACTGGGGATTCAGGTCAATTAACATGAACTCATTTGCCTCAGGGTTTTAAAAACTCTCCAACCCTCTTTAATGAAGTGCTCAGCAGGGATCTTGCCCTGTTTTGAGAGGACAATCCACACATCACAGTCCTTCAATATGTAGATGATGTCTTATTGGTGGCGGAGGACAAAGCCAGTTGCCGGAAGCAACAGAAGCATTACTAAAATTACTAGCTCATCTAGGGTACAGGGTATTGGCCAAAAAGGCCAAGTTATGCCAGAAGGAAGTCACTTGCCTAGGATATACATTAAATGGAGGTAGTCAAACCCTGTTTTCCAGAAGAATCCAGACCATTTTACGGATCCTGGCTCCCACTACCAAGCGCCAAGTTGGTGAGTTCCTCGGGGCCATCGGCTATTGCTGTCTATGGATTTTAGAATTTGCAGAATTAGCTAAGCCTCTTTATGCTTGCACAGGGGGAATGAAAGAGGCCTTAGTATGGACTGATGCAGAGGAAGGGGCGTTTCAGGTGCTAAAGGAGGTGCTGGTCACCGCACCTGCCCTGTCGCTACCAAGGCTTGACAAGCCCTTCCAGCTATATGTGGCAGAAAGTAAGAGTGTAGCGAAGGGGGTTCTCACACAGTGCCTAGGGCCTTGGAAGCGACCTGTAGGATACCTTTCTAAGCGGCTAGACCCAATAGCTGCTGGGTGGTCCAATTGTCTATGGGCTGTAGCTGTCACAGCACAGCTAGTAAAAGAGGCTATGAAGCTAACGTTTGGACAGGAGCTACAGGTCATCACGTCACATGCCGTGGAGACCTTATTGAGAAGTCACCCTTACAGATGGCTCTCCAATGCGCGCATTGTACAATATCAAGTTCTGCTCCTCAATCCATACCGTGTCAAGTTCCTTCAGTCAATGGCCCTAAACCCTGCTACTCTCCTCCCAGATGATAATGCACACCAACCTCTCCATAACTGTTTTAATGTACTCACTGCCCTCACCAACTATCGAAAGAATCTCACAGACCTTCCTCTGACTAATCCTGATGCGATCCTGTACATTGACGGTAGCAGCTTCATCTCGGATGGAGTCCGATACGCTGAAGCAGCTGTTGTAACGAGCGACACCATCATCTGGGCCAAAGGTCTGGGGCCTGGCTCATCTGCCCAGAGAGCTGAACTCATTGTGTTAACACAAGCGCTTCGCTGGGCAAAAGGAAAGTGGGTAAATATCTACACAGACAGCTAGTATGCCTTTGCTATGGTGCATGTCCATGGGAGCATATATCAGGAAAAAGGGTTCCTGACATCATAGGGAAAATATATAAGGAAAGCCCAAGAAATCCTTGATCTCCTCCTGGCCATTTAGCTCTTGAAGCATGTTGCTTTAATCCACTGAAAGGGCCACCAGGTAGCTCAGACACCAGAAGCCCAAGGAAATGCCTTCGTGGAACCAGAGGCCAGAAAGGTGGCCCGAAAACCACTGGGGCCTGTAAAGCTCCTTCCCCTGGTTCCACCATGGGTGCTTGGTGGGCCCCCCATGTATTCTTCCAGGGATCAAGAAATTGCTGTCAGAATGCAGGCCCAAGGCACTCAAGGTGGTTGGAAACGCCTCCCAGACACTCGTATTTTTGTCCCAGAGGCCCTTGGGTGAGAACTAATCTGGCAAATTCACCAAAGCACTCACCTAGGGGGGATGAAGCTTGCTGAACTCCTCTAATCAGCCAACTTCATTTCCAGGTTGTTTCAGGAAACAAAGAAGGTGATCCGGTGGTGTCCCCAGTGCGCTGCAGTAAACCCAGCCACCAAGGATCCCAACCTCCTCGCCACCGCCTGCGTGGAGATGCTCCCAGAGAGAAATGGGAAATCGACTTCATTGAAATGCAGCCGGCATGGGGAGGGTACGAATACCTCCTAGTCCTAGTAAATACCTCCTCGGGCTGGGTAGAGGCCTACCCCGCTCGGTCAAAGTCAGCTTCGGTAGTAACAAAAAGTTAATATAAGAAATAATTCCTCAATTCGGCCTCCCTCTAGCCATGGAGTCCCATAATGGCCCGGCTTTCAAAAGCCAAATCACCCAACAACTAAGCAAAATGCTAAGGATTAAGTGGAAGTTGCATTGTATTTACAGGCCCCAGAGTTCAGGACAGGTAGAAAGAATGAATAGGACCCTTAAGGAAACATTAAGCAAGTTGAAATTAGAAACTGGTGGAGACTGGCTAGGACTCCTTCCCTTTGCTCTCTTAAGGGATCGCTGTACCCCTTACTTCCAGCAGTTTATGCCCTATGAAATTATGTTTGGTCATCCACCGCCACTCTTGCCTAAATTGGGACTAGACATTTCTGCTTCTATCACTGACCAGGAGCTTCTTAAGTCCCTATAGGCTTTATCAGAGAGCACTCGAGACCTGCACTCCCTCCTCTGGGTAAATCATCCTGTTCCAATCACAGGGAATCCAGAAGGACCACTGGCTAAGCAAGGCAATCTTGTGTGGGTTAAGCGACGGGACCCTGGAACATTAAAGCCACGGTGAACTGGACCGTACTAGGTGGCACTGAACACCCCAACAGCAGTAAGAATAGCAGGAAAGAAGTATTGGATTCATCGTTCGCAGGTCGGCCAGTGATGCGGGTGAAATATCAAAAGAATAGACTGTAGAGCGCTCTGACCACCCATTTCCGAGCTGCAGCAGCGCTCCCCTTAATCCTTTTCCTCCTCTCCCTTGACTCTGCCATAGGAAACCCTTACCGTTTAACCAACTACACCTGGCAAGTGTCTAGGACCACTGATGGGGCACTAGTAAGCCAAATCAGTTCCCTGGGGACCCTGGTATTTTCTTTTGATCTCTGCGCTCTCTCAGGAGCAAGTTCTACCCCGGTAGTTGGGGGCAAGGATGGGCCAAAAGACCCCCAAGTCCTATGGGCGCCCACCTCGGCACTGGAGTCCTTAACAGGGTAACTGGGCCATGGTGTGGGACCCTGCAGGGGGAAAGGAAACTACAACCACTCCAGGTCTATATGTGCCTATTATCAAAGTCCCCCAAGTGCCAGAACCAAGGGGAATTTTTCTGCCCTAAGTGCGACTATGTAACCTAAGCACCCTGGAAAAAGAAGGACCCCTCCCTTGCTTTTGATCATCCCTGTAGTCCAAGAAAGTGCTCTGTGGGGGCTTTCAACCCTTTCAAGCTATGGCTCCCCAACCCCAGGCAAGATGACTGGAAAGGGGGAAAAACCTGGGGCCTGTGGCTCTATGTATCGGGCCGAAACCCAGGAGTGTTATTTACTATTCAGAGGAGCCGTCTCGCCCGACTAAGTCTTCCTGTGGGGCCCATAGCTGAACTGGGTCTTCCCCCATGGCCGAAGGTGCCCTCGCCCCCACCAACTCCTAATTCCTGGATGGAGGGCAGGGGAGGTTGGGGTTCTACCCCGACCAAGGAAACCATGACCCCTCCTGCCCTGTCCAATGGAAAAAAAAAAAAAAAACTAATCTATAAAACACTACACACTATTTTCCAGTTCCTGAACCAATCCCACCCTAATATGACAAAAGACTGCTGGCTGTGTTTAAACCCTGAGCCCCCTTACTATGTCGGGTTGGGAGCGAACTGCAGTCTAGGAACAGGAGAAGAAGACATCAAAAGCCTTACTCTTCCTCAATTAAGCCAGCAGCTTGACCACTGCTTGTGGGGTCGATCCCCTAGACTTACTTTAGGATCTTTTGAAGGTCAGGGGGCCTGTTTTCTATCCTCAGACTATAAGTTATCTGCTTCCCCTTATAGGGACTCCTGTGCTCAGAAAACTATACTGCCCCCTAGTGACATAGCAGAGGCAGTCCTAGTAGCTCCCCCAGGCACCTGGTTTGCTTGTATGAGTGGTTTAATGCCCTGTGATTCTTCTTTCCTGCTTGAGGCCTCTTCTGGCATGCCTGAACCTTGTATTTTAACACATCTCTTGCCACAGGTCTATTACTATTCTGGAGATCAGGGTAGGGAACATTTAGGACTTGAAGGGCTCAGCCAGTACAAGCATGCTCCTGTCCTAGTCCCAGTACTCCTAGGCTTAGGGGTAGCCGGGTTGGCTGCCATAGGAACATCAGCCATAATGACAGAAAATAAAAACTTCAAAGACCTTAGCGCCCAAATAGACCAAGATTTAGCCACTGTTAAAAATAGTATAAGTAAACTAAAGGATTCCGTAAGCTCGCTTGCTGAAGTAGTCCTACAGAATAGGCTGGGCCTAAATTTATTGTTTCTTAAGCCAGAAGGCCTTTGCTTAGCCTTAGGGGAAGCCTGTTGTTTCTATACTAACCATTCCGGAGTAATAAAAAACAGTCTCAGTCAGCTTGGAAGCAATTACAGGACAGGAGGAAAGACAGAAAACAAACCAAAAAAAATTGGTATGAATGGCTTTTCTCCATGTCCCCTTGGATCACTACACCCCTAACCACGCTCGCAGGTCCTCTCCCCCTTTTACTTCTAGCCCTAACCATTGGTCCCTGTATAATTAACTGCCTCACTAATTATATTAAGAGGTGTATCCAAGCTGTCAAGCTATTTTGTTTAAAAGTCATTATGTCCCCATCGAAGCTCAGAATTCAAAGGTTTGAATCATCTATTACAAACAGTGGGGAATGTTAAAGGGTATTTCTTAGATGTCCAGTCAGTAGGGTAATGAGCTGAACTTGGGTCCCAGGAACCAGACCCCCACGGTTGTATGCTTAAACCAAACAGAACAAGAAACTTGACCTAGCTGTTATTCCTTTGAACAGTGACCTATTCCTTTTAGCAATTACTTGGGAAATAGCAGTGACCTATTCCTTTGAGCAATGACCTGGGAAATAGTGGAAAATTTTAGTCTATACAAGCTGTATTTCTGTCCAAGTTCCAGCACCTGCAGGAACAAGAATGCACCTGCAATGCTTTATAAACCCCCCAATCCCTAAGTTCGGGGCTGTCCACCTAAGTCCGGCTTGTGGACAGGAGGGCAGTCGCTGACCAGCTAACAAAGGCTCTTCAAATTCTAATTTGGTTGTCTCCAATCATTTGGTTCTCACACTTGCTCCACAACACTATCGACTGATTTATCAACAGAAACACTACATGCCAGAAGGGAATGGTCAAAAATATTTCAAGCAATGAAAAACAAAGGCCTACAACCCAGAATACTCGACCCAGCAAGGCTCTCATTCAAACTGGAAGGTGAAATAAGGAGTTTCCCAGATAAAGGAAGACTAAAAGAATACATCTCCACCAAACCGGCATTGTAAGAGATGCTAAAGGGAATGTTTTAAGAAAAAGAAAAAGAAAAAAAAAAAAAGAGAGGAGGAACAAAGCTACAAAGGGAAATGAATAAATACATGTCAATAATAACCTTAAAAGTAAATGGATTAAATGCTCCAATTAAAAGACATAGGGTAATGAAATGCAATTAAAAGACATAGGGTAATGAAATGGATAAGAAAACAGGACCCACATATTTGCTGTCTACAAGAAACACACATCAAAAGAAAAAATTTACACAGACTGAAAGTAAAGGGATTTTAAAAAGTATTCCAAGCAAACTAACATGAAAAATAAGCTGGGGTAGCAGTCCTCATATTAGACAAAATGGATTTCAAATCAAGGGAAATGAAAAGAGACAAAAAAGGACATTTCATAATACTTAAGGGAATAATCCATCAAGAAGATATAACACTGATAAACATATATGCACCCAACATAGGAGCAACCAAATACATAAAGAAAATACTAGAAGACCACAAGAAGGATATTAACAACAATGCACTCACAGGAGAAAACTTTAACACTCCATTATCAACAATAGACAGATCTTCGAAGCAAAAAAACACCAAGGATATACAAGCATTGAACAACACACTAAACCACATAGACTTAACTAGTATATATAGAACTTTTCACCCCAAAGAAGCAAAATATACATTTTTTTTCAAATGCACATAAGACATTTTCAAAGATTGACCACATGATAGGACAGAAAAAAAGACTCAACAAATTCAAGAAAATTGAAATCATATCAAGCACCTTTTGAGAGCACAATGCCTTGAAACTAAAAATCAACTTCAAATAAAAAAATCAAAGACACACAAACTCATGGAGAATAAATACAATGCTATTAAATAATGAATGGGTTAACAAAGACATCAAAGAAGAAATCAAGAAATTTCTGGAAACTAATGATAATGAACACACAACAGCCCAAAACCTATGGAACACAGCAAAAGAAGTCCTAAGAGGGAAGTTCATAGCAATACAGGCATATTTGAAAAGGATAGAAGAATCTCAAATAAAAAATCTAACCCTAAATCTATAAGAACTACAGCAATAACAACAACAAGAAAAATAAAAATAAAAAAAAGCCTAGGGCAAGAAGAAGGAAGGAAATCATCACTATCACAGCAGATTTAAATGACATAGAGACTAAACAATAAATTCAAAAGATAAACAAAACTAGGAGCTGGTTTTGCAAAAAAATAAACAAAATAGACAAGCCTTTAGCCAGGCCCTTCAAGAAAAAAAGAGAGAAGACCCAGATAATCAAAATCAGAAATGAAAGAGGAGAAATCACGACTGATACCACAGAAATACAAAGGATAGTAAGAAATTACTACAAACAACTGTATGGCAAGAAATTTGACAACCTAGAAGAAATGGACAAATTTCTAGAAACATATAACCTTCCAAAACTGAATCATGAAGAAGTAGAAAGTCTCAACAGACCAATAAGAAAGAAGGAAATTGAAACTGTAATCAGAAATATTCCACCACACAAAAGCCCTGGACTGGATGGCTTCACAGGCCTTTTACAAAACATTTAGGGAAGAACTAACTCCTATCCTCCTCAAACTATTCCAAAAAACCCAAGAACAGGGAAAAATCCCAAACTCTTTCTATGAAGCCAGTATTACCCTCATCCCAAAACCAGGTCAAGACACAACAAAGAAAGAAAACTGCAGGCCAATATCACTGATGAACACAGATGCTAAAATCCTCAATAAAATATTGGCAAACAGGATCCAGCAATACATTAAAAAGATCATACACCATGATCAAGTGGAATTCATCCCAGGGATGCAAGAATGGTTTAATATTCACAAATCAATAAATATAATACATCACCTAAACAAAATGAAAGACAAAAATCACGTGATCATATCAATATATGCAGAAAAAGCATTTGATAAAGTACAACACCCACTTATGATGAAAACATGCAGCAAAATGAGAATAGAGGGAGCAAACCTCAACATAATAAAGGCCATATACAACAAACCTGAAGCTAACATCATACTCAATGGACAAAAACTGAAAGCGTTCCCCCTGAAATTAGGAACAAAACAAGGATGTCCATACTCTGTACTCCTATTCAATATAGTCTTGGAGGTTCTAGCTACAGGATTCAGGCAAGGTAAAAAAATAAATGACATCCAAATAGAAAAAGAGAAAGTAAAATTGTCATTATTTGCAGGTGACATAATAGTGTAAGCAGAAAACCGTATAGACTCCACTAAAAGACTACTCAACCTAATAAGGGAATTTGGCAAAATAGCAGGGTACAAAATAAATATACAGATATCTAAGGGTTTTCTGTACCCCAACAATAAAATATCAGAGACAGAGACAAAAAAGAAAATATCATTTACTATAGCAACAAGAAAAATAAAGTACCTAGGAATAAACTTAACCAAAGAGATAAAAGAACTGTACTCTGAAAATTACATAACATTGAAAAAAGAAATTAAGGAAGACACAGATAAATGGAAGCAAATACCATGTTCTTGGATGGGAAGAATCAACATCATCCAAATGGCCATACTACCCAAAGCAATTTACAGATTCAATGCAATCCCTATTAAAATACCAATGACATATTTCACAGACCTAGAACAAATACTTCAAAAATTCATATGGAACCAAAAAAAGACCCCGAACAGTCAAAGCAATCTGGAGACAGAAGAACACAGCTGGAGGAATCACAGTACCAGACATCAAACAATACTACACAGCCACTGTGATCAAAACAGTCTGGTACTGGCATAAGAACAGATATATAGAACAGTGGAACAGAATAGAGTCCAGAAATAAATACAGGAACATATGGTCAACTAATATTTGATAAAGGAGGAAGGAACTGAAAATGGAGTGAGAAGAGCCTCTTTATCAAATGGTGCTGGGAGAACTGGACAGGGACGTGCAAAGAAATGAAACTAGACCACCAACTCACACCACACACGAGAATAAACTCAAGATGGATCAAAGACTTAAATGTAAGCCGTGACACCATAAAAGTCCTAGAGGAAAACATAGGCAGGAAAATTTCAGATATCCCACGTAACAATATTTTCACAGATACCTCTCCTAAGGCAAGAGAAATAAAGAAAAAATTAAACAATTGGGACTACATCAAACTAAAGAGTTTCTGCTCAGCAAAAGAAAACATCAGCAAGATGAAAAGGAAACCAACTGTATGGGAAAACATATTTGCCAATGATATCTCAGACAAGGGACTCATCTCCAAAATATATAGAGAGCTTATATGACTTAACATCAAAAAGACAGACAACCCAATTAAAAAATGGGCAAAGGACCTGAACAAACTCTTCTCCAAAGAGGACATACAGAAGGTCCATAGACACATGAAAAAATGCTCAACATCACTAGCCATCAGGGAGATGCAAATAAAAACCATAATGAAATACCACTTTACACCAGTCAGAATGGCCATCATCAACAAATCAACAAACAACAAGTGCTGGCGAGGATGTGGAGAAACGGGAACCCTGCTGCACTGTTGGTGGGAATGCAGACTGGTGCAGCCACTATGGAAAGCGGTATGGAATTATCTCAAAAAACTAAAAATAAAACTGCCTTTTGAACCAGCGATTCCACTGCTAGGGTTATACCTGAAAAATCCTAAAACCCTAATCAAAAGAACTTATGTACACCTATGTTTATAGCAGCGCTGTTTACAATAGCTAAGTGCTGGAAACACCCTAAATGCCCATCTGTAGATGAGTGGATCAAAAAACAATGGTACATTTACACAATGGAATACTATGCAGCACAGAGAAAGAAGGAACTTCTGCCATTTGCGACAACATGGATGGAACTAGAGAGAATTATGCTTAGTGAAATAAGCCAGGCAAAGAAAGAAAAATACCATATGATATCACCTAATACAGGAAACTATAGAACATAAACAAATGAACTAAATAGAACAAGGAGCAGAATAACAGTCAATAGAGGGAGGTGGGAGGGAGAAAAGGGGGTTAAGTAAGGGAAGGGTTTAGTCAAGGAATGTATATAAATAACTCATGGACATGGACAATGGGGAGGGATATGATTGCAGGAGATGGGGTGGGCTGGGTGTGATTGAGCAATGGTGGAAAAATGGGACAACTGTAATTGAAAAACCAAAAAATAAAATAAAAAAAGGAAATAGTAAAATAATCACTAGAATTAGTCTGATATATTCTTTCCATGTTAGAGTCCTAAATCAGAACTCATGTGGACACAATATGTGAAGTAGTGCCCTAGAAAGGGTGTGGCATGAGAAAAAATTGAGACTTATGAGTTCTTGGAAATTATTTCTTGGTGGTTTTCAGTCAGTCATTATTTTTATTCAGTGACTACAAATTGAGCGCCCACTAGATACTAGGTATGGTACTTAGTGTTAAGCATACATGCATTAGTGAATTAGAATGACATGGCGCTATCCTTAAAACACAGTTTAGGAGGGAGATAAGGACCAAATAATTTTAATGAAGAATATTAGATGTGGTGATTGAAAGAGAGAGGCAGTGTAATGTGGTAGAAAATATATGGGCTTTGGAGTCTGGTATATCTGCAACTGAATTCAAATAAACTTTTTTTTAACTGTTTTTGAACAAATTGTTTTTTTCCTTTGTGCCTTAGTCTTTTCTTTAGTAATGTGGTGATAATAGGCGATTATAATAGTGTATATCTCAAAGGACTGTCACCAGAATAAAATGGGAATATGCATACAGACATCTGGCCTAGGGCTTGACAATAATAGGTACTTAATTGCAGAGGGAAGGAAGAGTGCAAAAATGGTGGTAGTGGAAAGCACAGTGACAAGTATATGGAAGATCATGAACAAAGGTGAGGGTTCATGGCCAGTTTGGAGATTGTTTCAGTAATGGAAGTGAGAAATGATGTCTAAGACTACAGTGGTGGTAATGAGGAGGAGGAGAAAGAAACAAGTTCTTATGTTACAGAGATAGAATAGATGGATATGGGAGTGAGAGAAATGATAACCTCCATGATTCTGATTGTGATGATTGGATGGATAATGGTTCTCTTTATATATTAGGGAATAAGAGAAGGAAGGATTGGGGGTAAAATAAATATGAAATGTCTGCGGGAAAACCCAGTGTGTGTGAGATGTCCAGTAAGTATGCAATTTGACACATAAGAGTTCAGTGGAGAGGTCAGGTCCAAAGATCCAGGTTTGGAAATTATTAGCACATAGATTAAAATTTTAGCTCTGAAATCTTTCATGAAGAGAAAATGAAATGAGAAGGGAAGAGTCAAGCACAGACTCACAGAACACAATTTTTTCAAACTCTACCTCCAATGTTCAATACTCTTCCTACTTTTCCACATAGAATGTGTGGGGGTCTTTATGATGTTTGTAAAATTTTTCTTTTATGTGATTGACTTATGAGTCTCCCTCAAAGTGAACATTTCAATTATGTCTGCATTTTTTTCTTTGGAAAATGGGATCACAGAAGTATAGTGAACTATTGTGAAATTGTCGAAGTCACCCATCCAGCAACAAACTCAGGATTCCTTCTTACCCACCTATCCATGTCAATTCTTTAACTCTGTGTGGTCCTTTCTGGAAAGGTGATGTCCAATTACTTAAGTCTGGATATGACATTGTGACGAACCTGTGCCTTGATCTCCTTGTCTGTAAGGATATGTTGTTATTTAGGGTTGTTCTTGTTGGCAGGGGAAGGCAAAAGGTAAGGAAAAAAAAGTTCTACTTTTCAGCATGAATTGTCACTGTAGACAGAGGAAACAAAAGGAAATCTGTGGGAGATGATGACATTGTGCTGTTAGGAAGCAAAGAAAGAGGAGTTGAAGAGAGTGGAGCTAAAAGAAGGGGACAAGTTATTGGAGTAAAAAGACACTGAGGAAAATAGTGTTCAAAGAAATCAGCAGGAAGCGAGAATCTCATGAGGCAAGAGATAAAATTGGAGGAGGTTGTGAATAGATGTTTCTATGGAAAGAGCCTTGTTTATTTCCCCTCTTCTTTTATTTTTCTTTTAAATTTTATTTTTTTGTTTTCCTATAACAGTTGTCCCATTTTTTCCCCATTGCTCCCCCGCACCCAGCCCACACCTTCGCCCACAATCATATCCCTCCGCGTTGTCCATGAGTCATTTATACACGATCCTTGACTAAACCCTTCCATTACTTATCCCCTTCTCTCCCCCCTCCCATTAACTGTTATTCTGCTCATTGTCTATTTAGTTCATTTCTTCATGTTGTTCTATAGTTTCCTGTATTAGATGATATCATATGGTATTTTTCTTTCTTTGCCTGGCTTATTTCACTAAGCATAATTCTCTCTAGTTCCATCCATGTTGTCACAAATGGCAGAAGTTCCTTCTTTCTCTGTGCTGCATAGTATTCCATTGTGTAAATGTACCATTGTTTTTTGATCCACTCATCTACAGATGGGCATTTAGGGTGTTTCCAGCACTTAGCTATTGTAAACAGCGCTGCTATAAACATAGGTGTACATAAGTTCTTTTGATTAGGGTTTTAGGATTTTTCAGGTATAACCCTAGCAGTGGAATCGCTGGTTCAAAAGGCAGTTTTATTTTTAGTTTTTTGAGATAATTCCATACCGCTTTCCATAGTGGCTGCACCAGTCTGCATTCCCACCAACAGTGCAGCAGGGTTCCCGTTTCTCCACATCCTCGCCAGCACTTGTTGTTTGTTGATTTGTTGATGATGGCCATTCTGACTGGTGTAAAGTGGTATTTCATTATGGTTTTTATTTGCATCTCCCTGATGGCTAGTGATGTTGAGCATTTTTTCATGTGTCTATGGACCTTCTGTATGTCCTCTTTGGAGAAGAGTTTGTTCAGGTCCTTTGCCCATTTTTTAATTGGGTTGTCTGTCTTTTTGATGTTAAGTCATATAAGCTCTCTATATATTTTGGAGATGAGTCCCTTGTCTGAGATATCATTGGCAAATATGTTTTCCCATACAGTTGGTTTCCTTTTCATCTTGCTGATGTTTTCTTTTGCTGAGCAGAAACTCTTTAGTTTGATGTAGTCCCAATTGTTTAATTTTTTCTTTATTTCTCTTGCCTTAGGAGAGGTATCTGTGAAAATATTGTTACGTGGGATATCTGAAATTTTCCTGCCTATGTTTTCCTCTAGGACTTTTATGGTGTCACGGCTTACATTTAAGTCTTTGATCCATCTTGAGTTTATTCTCGTGTGTGGTGTGAGTTGGTGGTCTAGTTTCATTTCTTTGCACGTCCCTGTCCAGTTCTCCCAGCACCATTTGATAAAGAGGCTCTTCTCACTCCATTTTCAGTTCCTTCCTCCTTTATCAAATATTAGTTGACCATATGTTCCTGTATTTATTTCTGGACTCTATTCTGTTCCACTGTTCTATATATCTGTTCTTATGCCAGTACCAGACTGTTTTGATCACAGTGGCTGTGTAGTATTGTTTGATGTCTGGTACTGTGATTCCTCCAGCTGTGTTCTTCTGTCTCCAGATTGCTTTGACTGTTCGGGGTCTTTTTTTGGTTCCATATGAATTTTTTATTTATTTATTTATTTATTTATTTATTTTTTTATTTTGGTTTTTCAATTACAGTTGTCCCCTTTTCCCCCAATTTCTCTCCCCCACCCAGCCCACCCCCTCTCCCGCAATCATATCCCTCCCCGTTGTCTATGTCCATGAGTCTTTTATACAGGCTCTTTAATTAAACCCTTCCCTTACTTATCCCCCTTCTCTCCCTCTCCCCTCCCCCCTATTGACTGCTATTCTGCTCTTTGTTCTATTTAGTTCCTTTGTTTGTGTTGTTCTTTAGTTTCCTGTATTAGGTGATATCATATGGTATTTTTCTTTCTTTGCCTGGCTTATTTCACTAAGCATAATTCTCTCTAGTTCCATCCATGTTGTTGCAAATGGTAGGAGTTCCTTCTTTCTTTCTGCTACATAGTATTCCATTGTGTAAATGTACCACAGTTTTTTGATCCACTCATCTACAGATGGGCACTTAGGTTGTTTCCAGCACTTAGCTATTGTAAACAGTGCTGCTATGAACATAGGAGTGCATAAGTTCTTTTGAATTGGTGTTTCAAGATTCTTCGGGTATAATCCTAGTAGTGGAGTCGCTGGTTCAAAAGGCAGTTCCATTTTTAATCTTTTGAGGTAATTCCATACTGTTCTCCATAGTGGCTGCACCAGTCTGCATTCCCACCAACAGTGCAGTAGGGTTCCCGTTTCTCCACATCCTCGCCAGCACTTGTTGCTTGTTGATTTGTTGATGATGGCCATTCTGACTCGTGTAAGGTGGTATCTCATTGTGGTTTTTATTTGCATCTCCCTGATGGCTAATGATGTTGAGCATTTTTTCATGTGTCTATGGACCTTCTGTATGTCCTCTTCGGAGAAGTGTTTGTTCAGGTCCCTTGCCCATTTTTTAATTGGGTTGTTTGTTTTCTTGATGTTGAGTCGTATCAGCTCTTTATATATTTTGGAAATCAGTCCCCTGTCTGTGATGTCATTGGCAAATATGTTTTCCCATATGGTTGGTTTCCTTTTCATTTTGCTGATGTTTTCTTTTGCTGAGCAGAAACTCTTCAGTTTGATGTAATCCCATTTATTTATTTTTTCCTTTATTTCTCTTGCTTTAGGAGATGTATCCGTGAAGAGATTGTTACGTGAGATATCTGATATTTTCTTGCCTATGTTTTCCTCTAGGACTTTTATGGTGTCACGGCTTACATTTAAGTCTTTGATCCATCTTGAGTTTATTCTCGTGTGTGGTGTAAGTTGGTGGTCTAGTTTCATTTTTTTGCAGGTCCCTATCCAGTTCTCCCAGCACCATTTGTTAAAGAGGCTCTTCTCACTCCATTTTATGTTCCTTCCTCCTTTATCAAAGATTAGTTGACCATAGAGGCCTGGGTTTATTTCTGGACTCTCTATTCTGTTCCACTGATCTATATGTCTGTTCTTATGCCAGTACCATACTGTTTTGATTACAGTGGCTTTGTAGTATTGTTTGATATCTGGTGTTGTGATTCCTCCTGCTGTGTTCTTCTGTCTCAAGATTGCTTTTGCTATTCGGGGTCTTTTTTGGTTCCATATGAATTTATGGAGTATTTGTTCTAGGTCTGTGAAATATGTCATTGGTATTTTAATAGGGATTGCATTGAATTTGTAAATTGCTTTGGGTAGTATGGCCATTTTGATGATGTTGATTCTTCCCATCCAAGAACATGGTATTTGCTTCCATTTATTTGTTTCTTCCTTAATTTCTTTCTTCAATGTTATGTAATTTTCAGAGTACAGGTCTTTTATCTCTTTGGTTAAGTTTACTCCTAGGTACTTTATTTTTCTTGTTGCTATAGTAAATGGTATTTTCTTTTTTGTCTCTGTCTCTGCTATTTTATTGTTGGTGTACAGAAATGCCTTGGATTTCTGTATATTTATTTTGTACCCTGCGATTTTGCCAAATTCACTTATTATATTGAGTAGTCTTTTAGTGGAGTTTATAGGATTTTCTAGGTATACTATCATATCATCTGCATATAATGAAAGTTTCACTTCCTCTTTCCCAATTTGGATGCCTTTTATTTCTTTTTCTTGTCTGATTGCTGTGGCTAGGACTTCCAACACTATGTTGAAAAGGAGTGGAGAGAGTGGACAACCTTGTCTCGTTCCTGAGTTCAGGGGGAATGCTTTCAGTTTTTGTCCATTGAGTATGATGTTGGCCTCAGGCTTCTCATATATAGCCTTAATTATGTTAAGATATGCTCCCTTTATTCCCATTTTGCTGAGTGTTTTCATCATAAATGGGTGTTGAACTTTATCAAATGCTTTTTCTGCATCTATTGATATGATCATGTGATTTTTGTCTTTCATTCTGTTTAGGTGATGTATTATATTTATTGATTTGCGAATATTAAACCATCCTTGCATCCCTGGAATGAAGCCCACTTGATCATGATGTATGATCTTTTTGATGTGTTGCTGGATCCTGTTTGCCAATATTTTATTGAGGATTTTAGCATCGATGTTCATCAGTGATATTGGCCTGTAGTTTTCTTTCTTTGTTGTGTCTTGACCTGGTTTGGGGATTAGGATAATACTGGCTTGATAGAAAGAGTTTGGGATTCTCCCCTCTTCTTGGATTTTTTGGAACAGTTTGAGGAGGATAGGAGTTAGTTCTTCCCTGAATGTTTTGTAGAATTCGCCTGTGAAGCCATCCGGTCCAGGGCTTTTGTGTGCCGGGAGATTTTGGATTACTGTTTCAATTTCCTTCTTTGTTATTGGTCTGTTGAGACTTTCCACTTCTTCTTGATTCAGTTTTGGAAGGTTGTATGTTTCTAGAAATTTGTCCATTTCTTCTAGATTGTCAAATTTCTTGTCATACAGTTGTCTGAAGTAATTTCTAACTATCATTTGTATTTCTGAGGTATCAGTCGTGATTTCTCCTCTTTCATTTCTGATTTTGTTTATTTGTGTCTTCTCTCTTTTTTTCTTGATTAGACTGGCTAGAGGCTTGTCGATTTTGTTGATTTTTTCGAAGTACCAGCTCCTAGTTTCATTGATCTTTTGGATTGTTTGTTTAGTCTCTATGTCATTTAGTTCTGCTCTGATCTTGATGATTTCATTCCTTCTTCTTGCCCTAGGCTTTGTTTGTTGTTGTTGTTCTAGTTCTTGTAGCATTGTGGTTAGGTTTTTTATTTGAGATTCTTCTAGCCTTTTCAGATATGCCTGTATTGCTATAAACTTCCCTCTCAGGACTGCTTTTGCTGTGTCCCACAGGTTTTGGGTTGTTGTGTGCTCATTATCATTAGTTTCTAGAAATTTCTTGATTGCTTCTTTGATGTCATTGTTAATCCATTCATTATTTAATAGCATGTTATTCAATCTCCATGAGTTTGGGTGTCTTTGATTTTTTCCTCTGAGGTTGATTTCTAGTTTCAAGGCATTGTGATCTGAAAAGATGCTTGATATGATTTCAATTTTCTTGAATTTGTTGAGGCTTGTTTTGTGACCTATCATGTGGTCTATCTTTGAAAATGTCCCATGTGCACTTGAAAAGAATGTATATTTTGCTTCTTTGGGGTGAAAAGTTCTATATATATCAGTTAGATCCGTGTGGTTTAGTGTGTTGTTCAATGCCTGTATATCCTTGGTGTTTCTTTGCTTTGATGATCTGTCTGTTGTTGATAATGGAGTGTTGAAGTCCCCTACTATGAGTGTGTTGTTGTTGATATCCTTTTTGTGGTCTTCTCCATATGAATTTTTGAAGTATTTGTTCTAGGTCTGTGAAATATGTCATTGGTATTTTAATAGGGATTGCATTGAATCTGTAAATTGCTTTGGGTAGTATGGCCATTTGGATGATGTTGATTCTTCCCATCCAAGAACATGGTATTTGCTTCCATTTATCTGTGTCTTCCTTAATTTCTTTTTTCAATGTTATGTAATTTTCAGAGTACAGTTCTTTTATCTCTTTGGTTAAGTTTATTCCTAGGTACTTTATTTTTCTTGTTGCTATAGTAAATGATATTTTCTTTTTTGTCTCTGTCTCTGATATTTTATTGTTGGGGTACAGAAAACCCTTAGATATCTGTATATTTATTTTGTACCCTGCTATTTTGCCAAATTCCCTTATTAGGTTGAGTAGTCTTTTAGTGGAGTCTATACGGTTTTCTGCTTACACTATTATGTCACCTGCAAATAATGACAATTTTACTTTCTCTTTTTCTATTTGGATGTCATTTATTTTTTTACCTTGCCTGAATCCTGTAGCTAGAACCTCCAAGACTATATTGAATAGGAGTACAGAGTATGGACATCCTTGTTTTGTTCCTAATTTCAGGGGGAACGCTTTCAGATTTTGTCCATTGAGTATGATGTTAGCTTCAGGTTTGTTGTATATGGCCTTTATTATGTTGAGGTTTGCTCCCTCTATTCTCATTTTGCTGCATGTTTTCATCATAAGTGGGTGTTGTACTTTATCAAATGCTTTTTCTGCATATATTGATATGATCACGTGATTTTTGTCTTTCATTTTGTTTAGGTGATGTATTATATTTATTGATTTGTGAATATTAAACCATCCTTGCATCCCTGGGATGAATTCCACTTGATCGTGGTGTATGATCTTTTTGATGTATTGCTGGATCCTGTTTGCCAATATTTTATTGAGGATTTTAGCATCTGTGTTCATCGGTGATATTGGCCCGTAGTTTTCTTTCTTTGTTGTGTCTTGACCTGGTTTTGGGATGAGGGTAATACTGGCTTCATAGAAAGAGTTTGGGATTTTTCCCTGTTCTTGGGTTTTTTGGAATAGTTTGAGGAAGATAGGAGTTAGTTCTTCCCTAAATGTTTTGTAAAATTCGCCAGTGAAGCCGGTCCAGGTCTTTTGTGTGCCGGGAGATTTTGATTACTCTTTCAATTTCCTTCTCTATTATTGGTCTGTTGAGACTTTCTACTTCTTCTTGATTCAGTTTTGGAAGGTTATATGTTTCTAGAAATTTGTCCATTTCTTCTAGGTTGTCAAATTTCTTGTGATACAGTTGTTTGTAGTAATTTCTTACTATCCTTTGTATTTCTGTGCTATCAGTCGTGATTTCTCCTCTTTCATCTCTGATTTTGTTTATTTGGGTTTTCTCTTTTCTTTTTCTTGATGAGCCTGGTTAAAGGCTTGTCAATTTTGTTTAGTTTTTCAAAGAACCAGCTCCTAGTTCTGTTGATCTTTTGAGTTGTTTGTTTGGTCTCTATATCAATTAATTCTGCTTTGATCTTGATGATTTTCTTCCTTCTTCTTGCCCAAGGCAATTTTGTTGTTGTTGTTGTTGTAGTTCTTGTAGCTGTAGGTTTAGATTTTTTATTTGAGATTTTTCCTTTTTTTTTTTCAGATATGCCTGTATTGCTATGAACTTCCCTCTTAGGACTGCTTTTGCTGTGTCCCATAGGTTTTGGGCTGTTGTGTGTTCATTATCATTAGTTTCCAGAACTTTCTTGATTTCTTCTTTAATGTCATTGTTAACCCATTCATTATTTGATAGCATGTTATTCATATTCCATGAGTTTGGATATCTTTGATTTTTTTCTCTGAGGTTGATTTCTAGTTTCAAAGCATTGTGGTCTTAAATGATGCTTGATATGAATTCAATTTTCTTGAACTTGTTGAGGCTTGTTTTGTATTCTATCATGTGGTCCATCTTTGAAACTGTCCCATGTGCATTTGAAAAGAATGTATATTTTGCTTCTCTGGTGTGAAAAGTATATATATATATATATATATATATATATATATATATATATATATATATATATATCAGTTAAGTCCATGTGATTTTGTGTGTTGTTCAATGCCCATATATCCTTGTTGTTTCCTTGCTTTGAAGATCTTTCTGTTGTTGATAATAGAGTGTTAAAGTCTCCTACTATGAGTGTGTTGCTGTTATCATCCTTCTTGTAGTCTTCTAGTATTTTCTTTATGTATCTGGGTGGTCTTATGTTGGGAGCATGTTGTGGAGCAAGTGCAAGAACCAAACTGTCAGAGACAATCATATTAGAATTTAAAAAGCCTTTATTAGCTGGCCAGCAACGGCCCACCCGTCCACAAGGTGGACTTAGGTGGACAGTCCCGACTTTAGGAATTGGGGGTTTATAAAGCATTTCAGGTGCATTCTTGTTCCTGCAGGTGCTGGAACTTGAACAGAAATACACCTCGTATGGACAAAAAATTTCCCATTATTTCCCAGGTCATTGCTCAAAGGAATAGGTCACTGCTATTCTCCAAGTCACTGCTCAAAGGAATAGGTCACTGCTCAAAGGAATAACAGTTAGGTCAAGTTTCTTGTTCTGCTTGGTTTAAGCACACAACTGTAGGGGTCTGTTTCTGGGACCCAAGTTCAGCTGATTACCCTACTGGCTATTCTTTTAAGAAGTACCCTTTAACATTCCCCACTGGTTGTAAAGGACAGTTCTAAGGCTTGAAACCTGAGTTCGATGGGGACATAATGACTTCTAAACACTAATAACTTGACAGCTTGGATACACCACTTAATATAATTAGCGAGGCAGTTAATTATACAGGGACCAATAGCTAGGGCCAGAAGTAAAAGAAGGAGAGGACCTGCGAGCGCAGTTAGGAGTGTAGTAACCCAAGGGGACATGGAGAAAAGCTGTTCATACTAATTTTCTCTTTGTTTTCTGTCTTCCTCCCTGTCCTGTAACCGCTTCTGAGGCTGACCGAGACTGTATCTTATTACTCCAGAATGGTTAGTATAGAAAAAACAGGCTTCCCCTAAGGCTAAGCAAAGGCCTCCTTGCTTAAGGAACAATAGATCTAGGCCCCACCTATTCTGTAGGACTGCTTTAGCAAGTCGTCGTCGTCGGCAGCCGTCCGTCTCGAGAGACGATGGTGTAGCTTCTTAAGAGTCTATCTGCACCGCCAAGAATGGCTGTGCAGTCCGACTCGGGAGTGACACGGTATCTGTCTCCTCCCGTGTTGAATCGACATCTTGCGATGACGCTGGAGTGTCCTCTCCAGTGAAGCTGAAGCTACAGAGCCTGGGCGGGGTGATATGGAGGGTCTGCTGTTGCCCATGCAGCAGACCCCCCCTCTCTTCGCAGCTGAAGGGTCCAAGGGAAAGACGGAGTCAATACAGCTTGGCTTCAGGTGCGCCGCAGGAGTTGCCGGTGTTGACTACAATGTCAAACCGCCTTAGGGACTCCGGCTCCGGATTTTCTGTCGGGGTTTACTCCCCTAGCCTTCCCCTAAAGAGGTATGCCACAAGGCAGCGGAGGTTTTTTGGAGTCAGAGTTTTCCTTCTCTGGTGTACCCTGACTGGAAGATCGAACCAGCGACACTTAGCTCGCAGGCCGACGCTCAATCCACTGAGCCAAACCAGCCAGGGACGCTTTAGCAAGTAAGCTTAAGGAATCCTCTAGTTTGCTTATACTATTTTTAACAGTGCCTAAATCTTGGTCTATTTGGGCGCTAAGGTCTTTGAAGTTTTTATTTTCTGTCATTATGGCTCATGTTCCTATGGCAGCCGACCCAGCTACCCCAAAGCCTAGGAGTACTGGGACTAGGACAGGAGCATGCTTGTACTGGCTGAGACCCTCAAGTCCTAAATGTTCCCTACCTTGACTTCTAAAATAGTAATAGACCTGTGGATATAGATGTGCTAAAATACAAAGTTCAGGGGAGCCAGAAGTGGTCTCAAGCAGGAAGTGGAGGGAAAAGACACATGACGTTAAACCACTCCTGCAAGCAAACCAGGTGCCTGGGAGAGCTACTAGGACTGCCTCTGTTACGTCGCTAGGGGGCAGTATAGTTTTCTGAGCACAGGAGTCCCTATAAGGGGAAGCAGATAACTTATAGTCTGAGGATAGAAAACAGGCCCCCTGACCTTCAAAAGATCCTAAAGTAAATCTGGGGGACCAACCCCACGAGCAGTGGCCAGGCTGCTGGCTTAATTGAGGAAGAGTAAGGTTTTTGATGTCTTCTTCTCCTGTCCTTAGAATGCGGTTTGCTCCTAAACCGACATAGTAAGGGGGCTCAGTGTTTAAGCATAGCCAGCAGTCTTTTGTCATATTAGGGTGGGATTGGTTCAGGAACTGGAAAACAGTGTATAGTGCTCTGTAGATTTGTTTTTGTCCTTTTTGATTCTACGGGGTAGAAGGGGTCATGGTTTCCTTGGTCGAGGTAGAACACCGACCTCCCCTACCCTCTGTCCCAGCTTTAGGAATTAGTTGGGGCAAGGGCACCTTCAGCCGTGGGGGAAGACCCAGTTCAGCTATGGGCCCACAGGGAGGCTTAGTCGGGGGAGAGGGCGCTTCTGAACAGTGAATAATACTCCCGGATCTCGGCCTGATATATAGAGCTTCAGGGCCCAGGTTTATCCCCCGTCCCATTCATCTTGCCTGGGGTTGGGGAGCCATGGCTTGAAAGGGTTGTGAGCCCCCACAGAGCACTCCCTCAGACTACAGGGATGATCAAAAGGAAGGGAGGGGTCTGTCTTTTTTCCAGGGTGCTAAAGTTACATAGTCGCACTTAGGGCAGAAAAATTCCCCTTGGTTCTGGCACTGGGGGGACTCTGTCAAGGGGCACATATAGACCTGGACTGATTGTAGTTTCCTTTCCCCCTGTAGGGTCCTGCACCCTGGCCCAGTTACCCTGTTAAGGACTCCAATGCCGAGTTGGGCGCCCATAGGACTTGGGGGTCTTTCAGCCCATCCTTGCCCCCAACTATTGGGGTAGAACTTTCTCCCGAGGAGAGTGCAGAGATCAAAGGAAAACACCAGGGTCCCTGGGATACTGATTTGGCTTACTTGTGCCCCATCAGTGGTCCTAGACACTTGCCAGGTGTAGTTGGTTAAACAGTAAGGGTTTCCTATGGCAGAGTCAAGGGAGAGGAGGAAAAGGATTAAGGGGAGCACTGCCGCACCTGCACCTGGAGAGGGTGGTTGGAGCACTCTACAGTCCATTCTTCTGAAATTTCGCTGGCGTCACTGGCCGGTTTGACCTGTGAACAATGAATCCAATACTTCTTTCCTGCTACTCTTACTTCCATTGGGGTGCTCAGTACCACCTGGTACGGTCTAGTCCACCGTGGCTCTAACGTTCAAGGGTCCTGTCGCTTAACCCTCATGAGATCCCCTTGCTCAGCTAGTGGTCCTTCTGGATTCCCTGCGATTGGAACGGGATGATTTACCCGGAGGAGGGAGTGCAGGTCTCGAGTGCTCTCTGATAAAGCCTATAGGGACTTAAGAAGCTCCTGGTCAATGATAGAAGCAGAAATGTCTAGTCCCAATTTAGGCAAGAGTGGCGGTGGATGACCAAACATAATTTCATAGGGCATAAACTGCTGGAAGTAAGGGGTACAGCGATCCCTTAAGAGAGCAAAGGGAAGGAGTCCTAGCCAGTCTCCACCAGTTTCTAATTTCAACTTGCTTAATGTTTCCTTAAGGGTCCTATTCATTCTTTCTACCTGTCCTGAACTCTGGGGCCTGTAAATACAATGCAACTTCCACTTAATCCTTAGCATTTTGCTTAGTTGTTGGGTGATTTGGCTTTTGAAAGCCCGGCCATTATCAGACTCCATGGCTAGAGGGAGGCCAAATCGAGGAATTGTTTCCTGTATTAACTCTTTAGTTACTACTAAAGCTGACTCTTACCAAGTGGGGTAAGCCTCTACCCAACCCGAGAAGGTGTCTACTAGGACTAGGAGGTATTTGTACCCTCCCCGTGCCAGCGGCATTTCAGTGAAGTCAATCTCCCATTTCTCTCTGGGAGCATCACTGGGCAGGCCGTGGCAAGAAAGTTGGGGGTCCATGGGGACTGGATTGACTGCCTCACACTGGGGACACCGTCGGCTCACCTCCTTTGCCTCCTGAAACAACCTGTGGATGAAGTAGGCTGATTGGAGGAGTTTGATAAGCTTCGTCCCCCCTAGGTGAGTGCTTTGGTGAATTTGCCAGATTAGTTCTCACCCAAGGGCCTCTGGGACCAGAATGCCAGTGTCTGGGAGGCGTTTCCAACCACCTTGAGTGTCTTGGGCCTGCATTCTGACAGCAATTTCTTGATCCCTGGTTGAATACACTGGGGGCCCGCCAAGCACCCGAGGTGGAACCAGGGGAAGGAACTTTAGGGGTCCCACTGGCTGAAGGGCCACCTTTCTTCCCTCTCGGTCTGTGAAGGCATTTCCTTGGGCTTCTGGTGTCTGAGCTACCTGGTGCCCCTTGCAGTGGATTGCAGCAACCTGCCTCAGGAGCCAAATTGCTGTGAGGAGATCAAGGATTTCTTAGGCATTTTTTATACCTTTTCCCTCTGATGCCAGGAGCCCTCTTTCCTGATATATGCTCCCATGGACGTGTACCCTAGCAAAGGCATACCGGCTGTCTGTGTAGATATTTACCCACTTTCCCTTTGCCCAGCGAAGCGCTTGCATTAACACAATGAGTTCAGCTCTCTGGGCAGATGAGCCAGGCCCCAGAGCTTTGGCCTAGATGACGGTGTTGCGTATTACAACAGCTGCTCTGGTGTATCGAAATCCTTCCTGAACAAAGCTGCTACTGTCAGTGTACAGGACCACATCAGGATTAGTCAGAGGGAGGTCTGTGAGATCCTCTCAGTAGTTGGTGAGGGCAGGGATTACATCAACACAGTCATGGAGAGGTTGGTGTGGGTTATCATCCGGGAGGAGCATAGCAGGGTTTAGGGCCATTGACTGAAGGAACTTGACACGGTATGGATTGAGGAGCATAACTTGATATTGTACAATGCGCGCATTGGAGAGCCATCTGTAAGGGTGACTTCTCAATAAGGTCTCCACGGCATGTGATGTGATGACCTGTAGCTCCTGTCCAAACGTTAGCTTCGTAGCCTCTTTTCCTAGCTGTGCTGTGGCAGCTATAGCCCGTAGACAATTGGGCCACCCAGTCGCTATTGGGTCTAGCCGCTTAGAATAGTAAGCTACAGGTCGCTTCCAAGGCCCTAGGCATTGCGTGAGAACCCCCTTCCGTATAACCTTATTTTATGCCATATATAACTGGAAGGGCCTGTCAAGCCTTGGTAGCGCCAGGGCAGGTGCAGTGACAAGTGCCTCCTTTAGCGCCTGAAACTCCCCTTCCCCTGACTCAGTCTATACCAAGGCCTCTTTTGTTCCCCCTGTGCAGGCATAAAGAGGATTAGCTAGTTCTGTAAATCCTAAAATCTATAGGCGGCAATAACATATGGCCCCGAGGAACTCACAAACTTGGTGCTTGGTAGTGGGGGCCGGGATCTATAAAATTGCCTGGATTCTTCTGGGGGACAGGGTCCGGCTACCTTCATTTAATGTATACCCTAGGTAAGTTAATTCCTTCTGGCATAACTGGGCCTTTTTGGCCAATACCCTGTACCCTAGATGGGCTAGTAATTTTAGTAATGCTTCCATTGCTTCCCAGCAACTAGCTAGGTTCTCAGCCTCCAATAAGATGTCATCTACATATTGAAGCACTGTGATGTGTGAATTGTCCTCTCGGAAGGGGGCAAGATCCCTGCTAAGTGCTTAATCAAAGAGGGTTGGAGAGTTTTTAAAACCCTGCAGCAAATGAGTCCATGTTAATTGACCTGATTCCTGTTGTGGGGTCAGTCCATTCAAATGCAAAGAGGGGCTGACTGACGGGAGCCTGGGGTATGGAGAAAAAAGCATCTTTTAAATCTAAAACTGAGTATACCATCTGATGGGGAGCAAAAGGCTGAGAAGGGTATAAGGGTTGGGCACCGTAGGATGTACAGGACTTCCCTCAGATCTTGTACCGGGCGGTAGTCCTCAGTGCCTGACTTCTGAACTGGGAGGAGCAGGGTGTTCCATGCCAACTTGCAGGCCTTTAGGATACCAGCTTCCCGCAGGCGCTGAATATGAAATGCAACTCCCTGCCGGGCCTTTATTGGCATAGGATATTGCCTCTGCCTGCATGGCACTGCATTCTCTAAAAGTTACAACAACTGCCAGGACATGAGCTGCCACGTAGGGGGGTGGGGATTGTTCTCAGCCCATACTGTTGGTATTTCTTGTTGCCACTGAGCCAGGAGGTACGAAGGCTGGGAGTGTGCTTGGTCTACTAAGAGGAGGTATTCTTCCCTAAGCGGACAAGTGACCATAACTGAGGCAGGGGCAGGCCTCAGGGTCACTTCCGGCTCCTCCTGATGAAATGAAATTGTTGCCCTCAGTTTGTGGAGAAGGTCTCGACCCAGGAGAGGAAACGAGCAGTGAGGCATAACAAGAAAGGAATGGGTGACTGTGTGGCCACCAAGGTCCATTATTCTAGCCTGGGTCCATGGATATGATTTGGTCTTGCCTGTAGCTCCCTGTATGGGTATCTTTTCCAGGGATATGGGACCATGCGCCTCTTGAAATACGGAGAAGGTCACACCGGCATCCACAAGAAAGCTTATATATAGGCCCCCTACTTCCATTTGTACCCGGGGCTCCTGGGGGCCAATAAATGCAGAGCCCCAGCTTCATCAGTCCTGAGTCCCCTGAACTAGGACTGACGTGCAGGGGGCTGAAGTCTTCCGTTTGGGGCACTTGTTCTTCCAAAGGCCTTCCTTTTTACAGAAGGCACACTGATTCCGACCCAAAGGGGATCTGCCTTGACTTTTGTCATGGGGGCCTTTCTTGGGTCTACTGCTTTTTTTCATAGGCTCTCCAGCCATGGTTAGGAGGACTTGGGCCATTCTTTTATTCAATTCCCTAGGATCCTCTCAGTTGTTAAAGACGCGCTGGGCGATTTCTACTAACTCGGTCAGGGGCTTTCCCTCAAACCCCTCCAATTTATGTATTTTCTTTCGAATATCAGAGGACAACTGGGAAGTAAAAACAATATTCAGGGCCTGCCTATTCTCAGGTGCCTCAGGATCGATGGGAGTATAAAGGCGATATGCCTCCTAAAGGCACTCAAGAAAGGCAGCTGGTGACTCATTAGGACCCTGGCTTACCTCAGTGAATTTTGAGAGATTGGTAGGCTTTCGGGCTGCTTCACGAAGTGCAGGAAGGGGAATTTGGTGGTACCGGCCTAGGGCCTCCTTACATTGGTCACTGTTTGGATCCCAGGTCGGCTGGGCTAGAGGGAAGATGAGCTCTAGTCTCACTGGGTCTGCAGATGGTTGGCCATCCAGCCCAAGGATGAGATTCCGTCCATCTCCCCTCACCCTCTCTCTCTCTTTGGAAGTAAAGAGAGTCTTTAACAACTGCTGTCAATCACCCCAGGTAGGCTAAAAGAGAAATGAGGCCAGTGGGGTTCTAGGAAAAGGAGGGATTCTGATTTTTCCAATTATATAAATCGCTAGTTGAGGAAGGGATAGGTACCATGAAGTGGTTCCCAGTTTCCTTGGCGAGGGCCGAAGCCTCCGGCAAGGGCAAAAGCGGCGTAGGCCCATCCCTTGAGTCAGGAGGGGGATGGTCGTCCCGACCCGAGTGGGTATGGGGGGGACTAAAAGGCGGATCTCTGCCAGTCCCAGATGAATCTGGGGAGGCACAGGGATACAGTAGGAGTCTCACAGGAGAGGGACTTTCCTGTGAGTCCAGGAGAACTGGAGGGGGGCCCAAAGTGGGGCCATCCTTCAGTTTGGAGGCCACTAAAACAGCAGCCTTCTTCTGACAGCTTGTTAACCACTTAGGTTTATCTTCTCAAATGTCAATCCAAACTTGAATGTATGGAATATGGTCAGGGTGCCCGGGCCTCCTGCTACAAACCTGGAGGACCCCATAGGCCATTCGAAGACCAAAAGACACATCAAAGGGCCAAAAGACCCCCAGAAAGGTTGGCCATTCCAATTCACAAAATGTCCACAATTTTCCAGGGTTGTCAGGTGTCCCATAGAAGGAGGCCCGCCTCCTAAAATCCTGGAAATTCTTAAGAAAACATTGAAGGGGCGAACACGATGAACATGACGATGACAACTGCCCCATGTCGCTTAGGAAAAGACTGACAACAAGACAGACACTAAACAAGACACAGAACCACAGAACACAAAACCAATTGGCCGAACCCACCGTCATGTAGTTCACCCAAACCCTGAAAGTAATGCTGCATCCAGCCTTCCCGTGGGCTCCCCTGGTGCACCTGCCCTGGGCCCATCCACATACACCTTTCCCTCCATGTATATGGCCCTATCTGAGTCCTTACTGGTAGGAATCCGAATGGCTCTATGTGGTCAATCAGGATAGAGAGGGCACCGGCCCGCCAGTGTTCTACTCGAGGCTGAGGAACGTCTCTCAGAGATCTCCCCTAAGATGGGTCTGGCGGTGGGCCCGTCTCACGACCTGTGCCCAGCCAAAGCTGGGTATCTCGCTGGGGTCTCCAAATGTTGTGGAGCAAGTGTGAGAACCAAACGGTCAGAGACAATCAAATGAGAATTTAAAGAGCCTTTATTAGCTGGCCAGTGACTGCCCACCCGTCCATGAGCCCGACTTAGGTAGGCAGCCCCAACCTTAGGGATTAGGGGGTTTATAAAGCATTTCAGGTGCATTCTTGTTCCTGCAGGTGCAGGAACATGGACAGAAATACAGCTTGTATAGACAAGAAAATTTCCACTATTTCCCAGGTCATTGCTCAAAGGAATAGGTCATTGCTATTCCCCAAGTCATTGCTCAAAGTAATAACAGTTAGGTCAAGTTCCTTGTTCGGCTTTGTTTAAGCATACAGCCGTGGGGGTCTGGTTCCCGGAACCCAAGTTCAGCTGATTACCCTACTGGCTATACATCTAAGAAATACCTTCTAACAGTGCATATATGTTTATCAGTGTTATATCTTCTTGATGGATTGTTCCCTTAAGTATTATGAAATGTCCTTCTTTGTCTCTTTTTATGTCCCTTGCTTTGAAATTCGTTTCGTGTGATATGAGTATTGCTACCCCAGCTTTTTTTTCATGTCCGTTTGCTTGGAATACTTTTTTATATTCTTTTACTTTCAATCTGTGAAAATCTTTTGTTTTGAGGTATGTTTCTTATAGACAGAAAATATGCTGGTCCTCTTTTCTTATCCATTCCATTACCCTATGTCTTTTAACTAGAGTATTTAATCCATTTACATTTAAGGTTATTATTGACATGTATTTATTCATTTCCCTTTGTACCTCTGTTCCTCTCCTTTTTTTTTTTTTCCTTCTTTTTCTTAAAATATTCGCTTTAGCATCTCTTGCAATGCTGGTTTGGTGGAGATGTATTCTTTTAGTCTTCCTTTGTCTGGGAAACTCCTTATTTCACCTTCCATTTTGAATGAGAGCCTTGCTGGGTAGAGTAGTCTTAGTTGTAGGCCTTTGTTTTTCATTGCTTGAAATAGTTTTGACCATTCCCTTCTGGCTTGTAGTGTTTCTGTTGAGAAATCAGTCGATAGCCTTGTCGGAACTCCCTTGTATGTTGTTTGCTGTTTTTCTCTTGCTGCTTTTAGGATTCTCTTTGTCTCTGAATGTTGCCATTTGAATTATGATGTGCCTTGGAGTGGGCCTTTTGACATTCCTCTTCATTGGGACTCTTTGTGCTTCTTGAACTTGCATGACTTTTTCTCTCATCAGGTTGGAAAATTTTTCTGTCATTACTTCTCCTATCAGCTTCTCTATTCCTCATTCTTCTTCTCCTTCGCCCTCTTTTATTCCAATGATCCAGATATTATTTTGTCTCATGTATTCCGGAAATTTCCTTAGATCTTCTTAATACTTTTTCAATATTTTTTCATTTTGTTGTATTGTCTGGGAATTTTTTTCTACATTGTCCTTTATCTCACTTATCCAACCCTCTGCATCGCTTAGCCTGTTTTTGCTTAATTTTACTGTTTTTTAATTCAGAGATTGTATTCTTCATTTTATATGCTGGTATAGTTCTCTGTAAGTTCCCTGTAATTTTCTTGGAGCCGTTCGTAACTTCCTTGGAGGTTGTCATAGTTGTTTTTGAGGTTGTCAATTATATTGAGCTTCTTCACCACCATTATTTTGAATTTCATGTCTGACATTTGGGATATGTCTATTCCATCTACCTCTCTTTCTGGGGATTCCTCTTTTCTTTTCATTGGGAGGTTGTTTCTGCATCTTACCATGTTGGATTCTTCTTGTTTCTTTTTGTTTTTTGGATTTGTCTGCTTTGATTTCCCAACTTTGTGGTATGAGATTCTTTATAGGAGATCTGGGGGTTTCAGTGGTGCAGTCTCTTTGATCTCCTGAGCCTGATGTTCTTGGGATACCCTTTATGTCGTTTGTTTATGCTGTCTGGTTATATTTCAGATGCTGTTTGGTGGGATCTTCCCTCTGGCTAGTTGATTGAGAGTCACTCTGTCCATTTTGTCTTGAGTTCTTTTGTGGTGATGTTGTTAAAAACATAAACACACAGCCCAGGCAGGAAACCCAAACCCTCAAAAATATCCCCACTCTCTTTTCCACCATTGTCAGCAAGTGAGCCAGTATTAATATAAATGTAGAGAATTTAGGGCTTTTATGCTATAAGAAGAATAGATAAAAATTATTTTTAAAGAGGAATAATATGATTTTTGAGAGAGGGGATGATAGATTAATAATTAATAGATTAGTAGCACGTAGTGTCAAGACTATGCAAGGCATTAAGTAATATTTACACTGTATGTTAATAACAACAAAAGAAAAAGAGGGAAGAATCCAGAATATAGAAAGAAAATGGAATTGTATAGTATTAGATTTATATAGTAGTTATATGCTATATATTTATTGTGAAAGGGAGACTAAACAAAACAGACAAATAAATAAACAGAATTAAAGAGGAAGGATGAGAAGGAGAGATGTATGAAACAAATTAAAGAGGTAGTTTAAAAATTTTTTTTTAAATAAAAGTAAAAATTAAAATTGAAATTAAAAGTAAGAAATTTTAAAAATTTAAAATAAAAAAATGCAAATAAAAAAACTTAAATAAAAATAAAAATATTTTAAAGAAGAAAGCTTTTACTCAGTTCAGCCTTTGTGTGTCGTCTTCTTTTTCTGGATCCACAGCTGGTCTATTGAGGTGGGCCAGAGGTTCCTTATCCTGGCTGCAGCGGTGTGCGCCTGTTTGTGGTGTTGGTCTTGTGCCCAGGTAATACCCGCACCACCTGCAGTGACTGACGCATTCATTTGGTGCCTGTTGGAGTCGGCTGGCATGCTTGTGTTAGTGCGCACATGCGCGCACACTGTGGCCTGCGCGCTAGCCTCAGGCCTGCCGAGCCACGCCCCGGGAGTGGGTCTCTAGCCACTTGGGGCAGGGCCCCAGACACTTGTGCATGGTGGAAGTAGGCATTTGTGAGTCACTGCTGCCCATTGTTCCCGTTCCGCAGCTGTCTGCTATTCCTGTACCCACCTGGGCGGGCACTAGTAGAGCTTGTGCAAGTGGGCTGTGTGCCAGCCTGGTGCCTATTGGAGCAGGCCATGGGTGTCTGCGCACGGTCTCCTGCTTGCCCAGCAAGCCGACCCTGCTCCCGCTGGTGTGCTGATCTTATGCCCCTTGGGATGGGCCAAGGGGCACTGGGACGTGGGGCCAGCGACCTGACTGCGCATCTGGGCCAGTGGATGAGGGCACCTCTCTGTGCGCGCCCACGCAACCCAAGGGGAGGGTTGGGGAGTGGGCAAGTGCAGTTCTGTGCCTGCGCTCCTCAAGAATGTCTTATCACCCCTGACCTTTCCTCCCCTCTCCGCAGGACACAAGAGAAAAATATAAAAGAAAAACACGTTCTTACATACACAGCAGTACGCTGTTTCTTGTCTCTTAGGACCAGATGCCACCTGGCCCACTCCTGGCTCTGCCAGTGGACAGAGACCTACTCTCCTCCTGATTCATCTCTGGGGAATCCTGTGGTCACTAAAAAGTTTTTGTGTATTTCCAGCCACAGCTCGGGAAGCCAACCCAGTCAGAAATCCCGTCTTGTCCCTTTTTCCTCCACTATTTTTACCAAACAGGTCGCTCCCAGATAGTCTTCTCTGATGCAGCAGTGTCAAGGCTCAACTCCTGCCAGTGTCCTGATGCTCACTGAGATGTTCTGTCTGCAATCATTCCAAACTGCAGATGGGTCTCGGGAACCAGAAAGCGCAGCCTCCCCTCACTCCTCCGCCATCTTAGAACCCGCCCTTTTCTTTATTCAGTGTTTATTAATGAAGGTCCATCAGCAGGGGGTGTGCAGTCCATTTAGGAATGGCAAGGACTGCTAATCTATGATTTACCTATGAGTTCTATCCAGAAGGTATCCAGCCATGTAATATAAAAAACAGAGACATTTACTTAAGAAGATACAAGACATAGAGATCCAAGATGGCGCAGGAGGAGTAAGTGGAAGCTACACTAACCTCCTTCCAGGACCAATCTGAAATTACAATTTAATTGTGGAGAAATCATCCAAAATAACCAATTGAACACTAGCTGGAGAGAAGTCTTGTAATCACAGAGAGACAAAAAAGGCCACTTTATCACACTGTGACTGGTAGGAAGTGCAGAGATGTGAAAGGGCTGGCTGGGCTCCCATGGGTGGCAGCTGAAGGGACTAAGAAACAGCTCAACAGCTGGGGGGCTCCCCCTGAAAAGGGGAGGGTCTGAAGCCCCAGCTGGGCTTCCCAGTCTACAGCAACAGAGTAGAAAATAAAATAGCATCCAGCTATGAAAAGCAAAAAGCCACAGGGCATTTTGCTGACCTGAAAGAAACAGCTGGAGACAAATAGTTTTTAAAGGGATCATGTATGAATATACTTTGGCACCCACTTACCCTGGTTTCAGGAAGAGGGGGGGCAGAGAGCACTAGAGGTGCTTAAGAAGAGTTTTGGGTGGTGACTTTGAGGAGAGAACTGAGGGAGCAGCCAACCGCGTCCCAATGCTTACTCATTCCCCATACTGCAGTCAGACCATTCACCTCCAAGTGGTGTCAGCCTGAGTGGAAGCAAAAGCCCCACCTGCAGGAATTAATCTGCCTCACCCTCCGTGTTTAAACCTGATGGTTGATTACAGATTGAATAGATTAACAACTAAAAGAACCAGACAAAGGCTGTAGATCTCTAGTAGCCTCCGGCTGCCTAGGTTCAGACTGATACACTATCTGATGTTATCAGGGGCAGATCCAGGAAGTACAGATCAATCTAAGAAGCAGAAACAAATAAGAAGAATCACAAAAAATTGGAAGACAGAGAAAGAAGTCCCCATCGAAAGGAAAGGAGGAATCCCCAAAAAGAGTGCTAAAGAAAATAGAGGAAAGCAAACTATCACACCTGGAATTCAAAACGTGGATTATAGGAAAGCTAAATGAAATCAGCAAGCTCAAAGAAAACTACAAAGAACTACAGGGAGACTACATTGACTGTACTGAGAATTACACAAACATGAAAAAGGACATCGAAGTTATCAATAAGAGCCTGGAGGATATGAAAAATACAATTTCTGAACTGAAAAACACAGTAGAAGGAATTAAAAGCAGACTAGAAGGGGCAGATGATCAGATCAGTGAGCTAGAGGACAACGAAGAAAAAAATTCCCAAATAATGCGACAAAACAAAAAAAAATACTACAAAAGAATAAGGAGGTTTTAAGAGAGCTGCAGGACAACACGAAACATAATAATATCAACATCATAGAAATAGCAAGAGAAGAAAAGGACCAAGGGGTAGAAAACATGACTGAAAATGTAATGAGAAAAAACTCCTCTAATTTGATGAGAGAAAAAGTCACACAAGTCCAGGAACCACAAAGAGTCTCAATGAAGATAAACCCAAATAGGCCCTCACCAAGACACATCATAATTAAAATGGCAACATTCAAAGACAAAGAGAGAATCCTAAAGGCAGCAAGAAAGAAACAGCTAATAATATACAAGGGAGCTCCGATAAAGCTATCATCAGATATTTAAACAGAAACACTACAAGTCAGAAGGGAATGGCAAAAAATATTCCAAGCAATGAAAAACAAAGGCCTACAACCTAGAATACTATACCCAGCAAAGCTCTCATTCAAAATGGAAGCTGAAATAAGGAGTTTCCCAGACAAAAGAAGGCTAAAAGAATGCATCTACACCAAACTAGCACTGCAAAAGTTGCTAAAGGGTATGCTTTAAGAAGATGAAGAAACAGAGAGACAGAGAGGAACACAAGTACAAAGGGGAAAAATGACAATGAATAAGTACCTATCAATAATAAATTTAAATGTAAATGAATTAAATGCTCCAATCAAAAGACATAGTGTAGCTGAATGGATTAGAAAGCATGAACCACATAAATGCTGTCTACAGGAGACCCACCTCAGAACAAAAGATCGACACAGACTGAAAGTGAAGGAATGAAAAAAAGCATTCCAAGCAAATTGACAAAAAAAAAAAAAAAAAAAAAAGAAGCGGGGGTAGCAATATTTATATTAGACAAAACAGATTTCACAAAAAAAGGCCATAAAAAAGGAACAAAGAAGGATATTTCGTAGTACTAAAGGGAACAATCCATCAAGATGATATAAACCTTGTAAACATATATGCACCCAACATAGGAGTACCCAATTGAACGATTTCAAAAAGGATATAGAGAGCAAAACACTCATAGTAGGGGACTTTAACACCTCATTGTCAACAATGGACAGATCTTCAAAACAAAGAAACACCAAAGACATTGAGGCATTGAAAAAAGTCTATATCAAATGGATTTAGTTGATATATATATAGAACATTTCACACCAAAAAAACAAAATATACATTCTTTTAAAATGCACATGGGACATTTTCAGAGATAGACCACATGGTAAGACACAAAACAAACCTCAACAAATTCAAGAAAATTGAAGTTATATCAAGCAACTTCTCAGATCACAATGGCTTGAAACTGGAAATCAACCTAAAGGAAAAAACTTAAAGACATTAAAACTTATGGACAATGAATCACATGATATTAAATGAGTGGGTTAACAATGATATCGAGTAATAAATCAAGAAATTTCTGAAATCAAATGATAATTAACACATAACAGCCAAAAACCTATGGGATACAGCAAAAGCGGTCCTGAGAGGAAAGTTCATAGCAATACAGGCATACCTGAAAAGGATAAAAGAATCTCAAATTAAAAATCTAACCCTACAGCTACAAGAACGAGAACAACAAAAACAAAAAAAAGCCCAGGTTGAGGAGAAGGAAGTAAATCATCAAGATCAGAGCAGAATTAAATGACATAAAGACTAAACAAACAATTCAAAAGATCAACAAAAATGGAAGCTGGTTCTTTGAAACATAAACAAAATCGACAAGCCTTTAGCCAGGTTCATCAAGAAAAAAATAGAGATCCCAAATAAACAATATCAGGAATGAAAGACGCGAAATCACAACCAATGTCACAGAAATACAAAAATTGTAAGAAATTACTATGAATAACTGTATCACAAGAAATATGACAACCTAGACAAAATAGACAAATTTCTGGAAACATATAATCTTCCAAACCTGAATCAAGAAGAATCAGAAAGCCTGAATAGACCATTAACAACTAGTATAATTGAAGCAGTAATCAAAAAGCTACCAGCACACAAAAACCCTGGACTGGATGGCTTTACAGGTGAATTTGAAAAGACATGTAGGAAAGAGCTTACTACTATCCTCCTCAAACTATTCCAAAATATCCAAGAAGACTCCCAAACTAATTCTATAAAGCCAGTGTTACCCTAATTTCAAAACCAGGTCAAGACACAACACGGAAAGAAAACTACAGACCAATATCGTTGATAAATATAGACGCTAAAATCCTCAACAAAATATTGGCAAACCAGATACAGCAACACATTAGAAAGATCATACACAACGATCAAGTTAGATTCATCCCAGAAATGCAGGGATGGTTTAATATTTGCAAATCAATAATTGTAATACACCACATAAAGAAAATGAAAGACAAAAGTGAAGTGATCATATCTATAGATGCAGAATAAGTATTTGATAAATTCAACACCCATTTATGATGAAAACACTCAGAAATATGGATACATATGAAGAATACCTCAACATAATAAAGGACATATATGAGAAACCTATAGCCAACATCCTACTCAACGGGCAAAAACTGAAAGCATTCCCCCTGAGATCAGGAACAAGACAAGGATGTGCACTCTTGTCACTTCATTTCAATATTTTGTTGGAATTTCTAGCTCAGCAATCAGACAAAAGAAAGAAAGAAGAGGCATCCGAATGGGAGAAGAGGAAATAAAACTCTCATTATTGAGAAATGACATGATAATGTATATAGAAAACCCTACGGACTCCATGCAAAAACTACTCGACCTAATAAGTGAAACTGGAAAAATAGCAGGGTACAAAGTCAATATTCAGAAATTGAAGACATATATCAGAGATAGAAACTAAAAAAAATATCCCATTTACTAGAGCAACAAGAAAAATAAAGTACCTAGGAGTAAACTTAACCAAAGAGATAAAATACCTGTCCTTGGAAAACTACATGATGCTGAAGAAAGAAATTAAGGAAAATACAAATAAATGGAAGCATATACCATGTTCATGGGTGGGAAGAATCAACATCATTAAAATGTCCATACTACCCAAAGACATTTATATATTCAATGCAATCCCCATTAAAATATCAACTACATATTTCACAGACCTAGAACAAATATTTCAAAAATTTATATGGAACAAAAAAAGACCTGAATAGCCAAAGCAGTCTTGAAGAAGAAGAACACAGTAGAAGGAATCACAAGACCTGATATCAAACTATACTACAAGGCCACGGTAATCAAAACAGTCTGGTACTGACATTAGAACAGACATATAGATCAATGGAACAGAATAGAGAGCTCAGAAATAAACCCAGGTCTATATGCTCAACTAATATTTGACAGAGGAGGAAGGAACATAAAATGGAGTGAAAAGAGCCTCTTCAATAAATGGTGTTGGGAGAACTGGACAGGGACATGCAAAAAAATGAAACTAGACCACCAACTTACACCACACATCAGAATAAACTCCAGATAGATCAAAGACTTCAATGTTAGCCATGGCACCATAAAAAGCCTAGAGGAAATTATAGACAGGAAAATTTCAGATATCCCATGTAGCAATATTTCCCTGATATATCCCCTAAAGTAAAGGAAATAAAGGAAATAATAAGCTAAAGAGTTTCTGCACAGCCAAAGAAAACATCAACAAGATGAAAAAGGAACCAACCATATGGGGAAATATATTTGCCAGTGATACCTCAGACAAGGGATTGATCTCCAAGTATATAAAGAACTTATACAACTAAACACCAAGAAGACAGACAACCAAATTAAAAAATGGGCAAATGACCTGAACAAACACTTCTCCAAAGAGGACGTATAGACGGTCCATAGTCATATGAAAGAATGCTCAAGATCACTAGCCATCAGCGAGATACAAATAAAAACCACAATGAGATACCACCTCATACCTGTCAAAATGGCCATCATCAACAAATCAACAAACAACAGGTGCTAGCGAGGATGCAGAGAAAAGGGAACCCTAGTGTACTGCTGGTGGCAATCCTGACTGGTGCATCCACTGTCGAAAACAGTATGGAATTTTCTCAATAAACTAAAAATGAAACTGCCTTTTGAACTTGCAATTCCATTGCTAGGATTATATCCAAAGAATCCCGAAACGTCAATTCAGAAGAACCTATGCAGCACTATGTTTATAGCAGCACTATTCGTAATAGCCAAGTGCTGGAAACAACCTAAGTGCCCATCTGTAGATGAGTGAATCAAAAATTGTGGTACATTTACACAATGGAGTATTATGTAGCAGAAAGAAAGAAGGAACTTCTACCATTTGCAAAAACATCATTGGAACTAGAGAGAATTATCTTTAGTGAAATAAACCAGGCATTCAAAAAAAATACCATATGATATCACCTAATACGGGAGACTAATGGACAACACAAAAAAATGAGGAAAATTGAACCAGAGGTATGTAAACAAGGTGTAGACTAACAGTGACAAGGGGGCAGGGAGAGAAAGGGTAAGAAAGGGAAGGTCTAGTCAAAGAACATTTATAAATGACCATGGTCATGGACAACTGGGTGGGGACTGACTGTGGGATAAGGGGTGGGCGGCATGCAGGGAAGCAATAAGGAAAAAGTGGGACAACTGTAATAGAAAAAAAATTTAGTTGTGGAAAAAATGAAAGCAAAATAAAATAATAAGTGAGTCAGCAAATCTCCCCTTCTCAAAAAAAAACAAAAACAAAAAAACCTCACAATATGAAAGTGAACAAAAGAAAATGTAAAGTATGGAAATGCTATTTCAGTGAATTTTAGAGGGACAAGGATTTTTCCTCACACTGTATTTTTTTTTCCTGATTCCTCCAGAATTTGGCATTCTGAAGAAGTAAGTAATGACATAAGTTTCCTTGTATAAAACTAATAAGACCAGTTTTTAATAGAACTTTTGCTGACTATGACTTTGACTGAAATGTCATGACCAAAGGAGACATGTTTGGGCTCCGGTTTTCACCAAAAATCTCTGAGGAACTGGGATTGACTTTCGAAGGTAAAAACAACCCATGAGAAAAAAGGTCTGGTACGTTGGTTGATTGTGCAGTCCATCACAATCTTTCTAGGGAAGGAACAAAGGTTGCTTTCCTGAAAGATGGCTAGAAGGGATCTTAAGGCACAATGGAAAACCCGAAGTATTTGGAAAAGAGAGGTGTTTACAAGCAAGGCTGAATGGCAGGTATGTGGCTCAGCTCCTTTACCCTGAAGGATAGCTGAAAGTCACACTAAAGGTTCCTTGTGTATGTTCCAGCAAAGCAGACTTAAAAATCATATGTGATCATTGGCTCCTCTTGTTGTGTTCATGCAAACAAATAAGGTAAATTAAAACTGGACATAATGTGGTCCCTTTAATGACAAGGAGAGTAATCTTAAGGAGAAAAATTGCGATTCAGGAAAAATCACAATTCTCAGTGGTAAAGTATAAACTAGTGCAGCTAACTGTCTTTAACGTTTATTTGCATTCCAATTTTGTTTTTATTTGAATGTTAAACTAGGTCTGTGACATCATCAAGAAGCTTAATTTATAGGCAAGAAGAATATCAAATGCTTTGCAAATGGATGTCTTTCCAATAAGACAGTCTTGCAGATTTAGAGACTGGTTTGTGGGTTATGTTGCATAAATTAACATGTGTTTTCTGTTTTCATAGGGCATAAGCCTATGATCTCATTACCTCAGTGTCTGTACATATAGCCCTCACTTAATCCTGTCTGCATCGCTGCCTCCTGAAACTCAACGATTTGGTTGAACTAAGTGGCTGGATTGGTGAAGCATGGGGTGGTCTGTGGGCTTCACTTTAAAACTGGTTTCTCTTTTATATCCTAATGGCTTGGACAGAAAGGGCCCAGAGGTCTGAGAGTGCAGAAACTGAAAATATTCCCCTAGCCCAAACTATAAGTATAGTAGGCAAAAGCGTTTTGTACAAGTGTGACGTGCTTTGCACACCTTCCTCCAAAGGAGCCTTTTCTTTCCCTAATGTGGGACATTAAAAAATTAATCTCTCCCTTTTGTCATCTAATGGTTATGAATTGAATGATGCCTTTTAACTCTGTTGCCAAATCTGTTTTCCCCAGAATACAACAAGGATGCCAGCCTGTTAAAACGGGCATGCCGTTATCTGGGGACAGCCCAGCCGACTGACCTGGACTCTGCAAAATCTTTCCCCATGTGGGAAGGCCACCCTCCCACTTTTATATAGAGATTTCTGGACCCAAGGGTTGGTAAGACAATGACCATATCTAGCTTAAAGCAGTTAGAGGAGCACAAGACCTTCGCCCATTGTCCTTTATAAGATTATAAAAGGTCTTAAGTCTGAGAGGGAGGAATTGTTAAAGAATGAAGGACCCCTCAAAAATGAAAAATAAAAACAAATAAATAAAAAGTAAAGGGATATTTAAAAAAAAAGAAGATACAAGACACAAGAAACATTATACATAGAACAATGATGCCTGAGTATCCTTCAAAGTAGGCACCTTGGGACCTCACACAGTTCTCCCAGTTGCCATCAGCTCCCCTGTCATATGTCTCTGAATCTCATCAACAGGCTGATTTCTCTTCCCTTTTATTTTATTTATTTTTTGTACATTTTATTAATTATGCTGTTACAGTTGTCCCAATTTCTTTTCCCCTTGCTCCCCTCCACCCAGTAAACCCCTCCCTCCAGCATTCCCCCCATTAGTCCATGTTCATGGGTCATGCATAAAGCTCTTCTCAACGTCCCCCTGTCCCTTCCCCACCCTCCTACTATCCTTCTTAATTCATGCACCATTTACTTCCCTCTTCCTGATTCCTCCTCCCAGCTGACCTCCCCCCACATGCTCCTCATACCTATGATTCTGTTCCTGCTCTGGTTGTCTGCTTAGTTTGCCTCTGTTTTCATTTCCTCGCTTCTGTTCTTTATAGTTGTGATACGGTTTTTATTTTAATGTTTACAGTTTCGATCTTCATTTTCTTAAATAAGTCCCTTTAACATTTCATATAATAATGGCTTGCTGATAATGAACTCCTTCAGCTTTACCTCATCTGGGAAGCACTTTAACTGCCCTTCAATGATAGCTTTGGTGGATAGAGTAATCTTGGTTGTACAAGTCCTTGCTTTTCATCACTTTGAATATTTCCTGCCAGTCCCTTCTTTTCTGCAAAGTTTCTTTCGAGAAAGAAGCTGACATTCTTTTAGGAATCCCTTTGTAGGTAATTCTCCTCTTCTCTCTTGCTGCTTTTAAGATTCTCTCTTTATCCTTAACCTGTGGCATTCTGATTATGATGTTTCTTGGGTTGGTCCACCTTGGGTCTAGTTTGTTTGAGACTCTCTGTGCTTCCTGGACCTGTATGTCCATTCCTTCCCCAAATTAGGGAAGTTTTCCTTTATTATTTTTTCATATAATTTTTCAATTTCTTGCCCTCCCTCTTCACCTTCGGGCAACCCTATGGTTTAGATGTTGGCACAATTATAGCTGTCCCAGAGGTTTCTAAGCCTCTCCTTGTTTAAAAAAAAATTCTCATTTCCTCCTTCTGTACTGGTTGACTGTTTCTTCCTTATGTTCCAATTTGTTGATTTGAACCCTGGTTTCCTTTCCTTCACCACTTGCCTCATATGAAGTTTCCTTAATTTCAGCCAGGATAGCCTTTATTCTTTCCCGTCCTGTTTAAACTTTGCTTTCAAGTTTTTGAGCATCTTTTTCACCAATGCTTTAAACTGTATCTGTTAAGCTCAGTATCTCCTCATCTGTTAGGTGTGCCATCTGCTTGTTGCTTAGTTGTGTCCCTGGGACCTTGATCTGCATCCCCTTCTGGTCCGTATTTCTCTGTCTCCTCATCTTTCTTTCTTTGCCTATGTGATTTGGGTAATGGCTGTTGTACCTCTTATGTCATAGGTATTCATTAATGCTGGTGACCGTTTCACCACCTTTTGGCGCTGTATGTTGGGGGGCAATCTGAGAGGGAACAGTGCTGGTTGCCGCTGCTTTTCCAGGCACTTCTCCCCTTTCCTATACTAAGCAAGCTGCCTCCTCTTTGAAACTGGCAGTTTCTTCCTCCACCACAGCCCCCAATTGCTTTCACAGTTAGAAGCAATGAGGCTGTATTTTCCCTACTCTGGAGTTGCAAGCTACATGGTCTGGTTTGGGGCTGGGGTCGCTTCTCAGGTTTAAACCACATGACTGTGTCTTTCACCATGGCTGCAGCTAGCTGCACCCGCCTGCCATGCTCCCACGAGCTGCGCTGCCTTTAGCCATGCTGCCACAAAGCACCACCCCCACACTGCTGCTCCTCTCCTCTTTCTCTCCATCATAGCTCTGCCCCTCCTACCTTTCTGACTGATTATTCCTTCTTTCTTTGCTGAACTTCCCTGTAGTTTTGATTTTTTTGATTCTCTGGGTTTTTTCAGTTTTGAAGTCTGATATCTCTTCCTTTTTAACATGATTTAGCTTCAGAAAAGCCAGAACTTGCAGGGCACAAAATTTGGGCTATAAGGAGCCTGAGCCACCTGGGTAATTTGATGTTTCATAAAAATATTCTGCCAGAGACATGATGCGTGAGTAGGTACGTTGTCGTGATGAAAAAGCCAATCACCAGTTGCCCACATCTGCGGCCTTCTGAATCATCTAAATTGTTTCCATGGAGGAATGTTCAAGCTTAATGTGAAATTTGATGCAGATTCATTGCTCTACTCACTCAGTCATTTTGTATGTGACAGCTGAACAGTACACATGGTCAATCAATGGTGTCTACCAGTCCCACTGACTAGTACAGTGAAGCTGTCATTATTCACACATGGGCATTCCAGTCCACTGTCCCTGGCTGCCAAGTTAAATCAATATCACACACTGGGGAGATCGAAGATGGCGGAGGAGTGAGGGGAGGCTGTGCCCTCAGGCTCCCGAGACCCATCTGTAGTTTAGAAAATTGCAGACAGAACATTTCAGTGAGCAGCTGGACACTGGCAGGAGTCAAACCTTGGCACTGCTGGATTAGAGAAAAACCATCTGGGAACAACCTGTTTAGTGAGAATAGTGGAGGAAAAAGGGACGATACAGTATTCCTGACTGGGGCAGCTGCCCGAGCTGCAGCTGGAAGGACACAAAGGCTTTTTGGCGACCACAGGCTTCCCCAGAGGGGAGTCAGGAAAAAAGCGGATCTTTGCACAGTGGCAGAGATGGGACTCGACCAGGTAGCATTGGCGCTGGAAGATGGGAGACACCATGCTGCTGTGCAAGTGAAAATGTACTTATTCCTTTGTATTTTTCTCTTGTGAACTGCTAGAGGGGGGAAAGTTTGGGGGTGATAGGACATTCTTGAAGAGCGCAGGTGCAGAAGTGTGCTCATCCACTCCCCAACCCTCCACTTGGGTCGCCCGGGCGCGCATAGGTAAGTTCCCTCATTCATTGGCCCAGGTGTGCAGGGCTGTGCGACCAGGTGCCCCTCGGACACACCCCAACAGACATAAGATCAGTGCCCCAATGGGCACAGGGCGGGCCCACTGGACACACAGAAGACTGTGCGCAGTCACCCCTGGCCAGCTCCAGTGGGCACCAGGCCGGAGTGCAGAGCACTTGCTCAGGTTCTGCTCCTGCCCGCCCAGGCGGGTGCAGGAACAGCGGGCGGCTGCAGCGGGGGAACAGCAGGTAGCAGCAACTCACAGACACTCACTTCTACTGAGCACAAGTGTTTGGGGCCCAGCACTGGGAGGCGAGAGACCAACCCCTGGAACCCGGAGCAGCAAGCCTAAGGCTAGCTCCCTGGCTGCCTTGGGTGCACACGGGGGCGCGAGCGCAAAAGCACCTCACCGGCTTCAATAGGTGCCAATCGCTCACTTTCACTGTGCACACATGTCTGGGGCCCAGCACTGGGAGGTGAGAGACCAACTCCTGGAGAGCAGCGCGGCTGGCCTGAGGCTAGCTCTACAGCAGCCTTGTGCAAGCACAGGTGCATGAGCGCAAAAGCACCTCACTGGCTTCAATAGGCACCAATTGCTCATTTCCACTGTGCCCAAGAGTCTGGGGCCCCGCCCTAAGAGACAAGAGACCAACTCCTGGAATGCAGCACCGGAGGCCTGAGGCAAGCTCTCAGGCTCCCTTGCACGCTCACAAGCGTGCATGCAAGGGCACCATGGCTAGCTCCAACAGGAGCCAAAAGAATGCGCCATGCGGGGGCACACCACTGCTGCAAGGAACAGAAACCTCTGACCTGCCTCATTAGAACAGCTGTGGACACAGAAAAACAAGATGACACACAAAGTCTGAACTGACATCTTCACAAAAGAACTCAAGACAAAGTGGATAGAGTGACTCTCAATGAACTAGTCAGAAGGAAGATCCTAACAAAGAACATCTGAAATATAACCAGACAGCATAAACAAACGACACAAAGGGTATCCCAAGAACAACAGGCTCAGGAGGTCAAAGAGAATGCGGCACTGTAACCCCCAGATCTCCTATAAAGAATCTCATAACACAAAGGTGGGAAGTCAAAGCAGACAACCCCCCCAAAACAAACATAAACAAGAAGAATCCAACAAGGTAAGACACAGAAATAACCTCTCAATGAAAAGAAAAGAGGAATTCCCAGAAAGAGAGGTAGATGGAATACACATAGCCCAAATGTCAGACACGGAATTCAAAACAATGGTGATGAAGAAGCTTAATATACTCGACAATCTTAAAAACAACTATGAGAACCTCCAAGGACATTACCAACAGCTCCAAGAAAATTACAGGGAACTTGCAGAGAACTACACCAGCATAAAAAAAGACATAAAAACTATCAACAAGAACCAGGAAGAAATGAAGAATGCAATCTCTGAACTGAAAAACACAGTAGAATCAGTCAAAAGCAGACTAAACGAAGCAGAGGATCGAATTAGTGAGTTAGAAGTTAATGTAGAAAAAAATTTTCAGACGATACAGCAAAATAAAAAAAAAGATTGAAAAAGTATGAAGAGGAGGTAAGGGAATTACAAGATAGCATAAGGAAGAACAATATCAGAATCATTGGAATTAAAGAGGGATCAGAAGAACAAGGAATAGAAAAACTGATAGGAGAAATAGTGACAGAAAATTTTCCAACCTGATGAGAAAAAAAGTTATGCAAGTCCAGGAAACACAGAGAGTTCCATAAAGAGGAACCACAAAAAAACCCACTCCAAGGCACATCATAGTTAAAAAGGCAACATCCCAAGACAAAGAGAGAATCCTAAAAGCAGTAAGAGAAAAACAGCAAATAACATACAAGGGAGGTCCGATAAGGCTATCGACCAATTTTTCAAAAGAAACTCTACAAGCCAGAAGGGAATGGTCAAAAATATTTCAAGCAATGAAAAACAAAGTCCTACAACCAAGAATACTCTACCCAGCAAGGCTCTCATTCAAAATGGAAGGTGAAATAAGGAGTTTCTCAGACAAAAGAAGACTAAAAGAATACATCTCCACCAAACCAGCATTGCAAGAGATGCTAAAGGGAGTGTTCTAAGAAAAAAGAAGAAAAAATTAAAAAAAGAGTAGAGGAACAGAGGTACAAAGGGAAATGAATAAATACATGTCAATAATAACCTTAAATGTAAATGGATTAAATGCTCCCATTAAAAGACATAGGGTAATGGCATGGATAAGAAAACAGGACCCACATATTTGCTGTCTATAAGAAACACATCTCAAAACAAAAGATTTACACAGACTGAAAGTAAAGGAATATAAAAAAATATTCCAAGGAAACGGACTGGAAAAAAAAAGCCAGGGTAGCAATCCTCATATCAGACAAAACGGATTTGAAAGCAAGGATAATAAAAAGAGACAAAGAAGGATATTTCATAATACTTAGGGGAACAATCCATCAAGAAGATGTAACATTGGTAAACATATATGCACTCAACATAAGAGCACCCAAATACATAAAGAAAATACTAGAAGACCACAAAAAGAATATCAACAACAACACACTCATAGTAGGGGACTTCAACACTCCATTATCAACAATAGACAGATCATCAAAGCAAAGAAACACCAAGGATATACAGGCATTGAACAACACACTAAACCACATGGAATTAACTCATATATATAGAACTTTGCACCCCACAGAAGCAAAATATACAGTCTTTTCAAATGCACATGGGACATTTTCAAAGATAACCCACATAACAGGACACAAAACAAGCCTCAACGAATTCAAGAAAATTGAAATCATATCAAGTATCTTTTCAGACCACAATGCCTTGAAACTAAAAATCAACCTCAGAGAAAAAAAAATCAAAGAACCCAAACTCATGGAGAATGAATAACATGCTATTATATAATGAATGGGTTAACAATGACATGAAAGAAGAAATCGAGAAATTTTCATAAACTAATGACAATGAACACACAACAGCCCAAAACGTATGGGACACAGCAAAAGCAGTCCTAAGAGGGAAGTTCATAGCAATACAAGCATATCAGAAAAGGAAAGAAGAATCTCAAATAAAAAATCTAATCCTAAAACTACAAGAACTAGAACAACAACAACAAACAAAGATTAGGGCAAGAAGAAGGAAGGAAATCATCAAGATAAGAGCAGAATTAAATGACATAAAGACCAAACAAACGATTCAAAGATCAACAAAACTAGGAGCTGGTTCTTCGAAAAGATAAACAAAATTGACAAGCCTCTAACCAGGCTCACCAAGAAAAAAAGAGAAGAACCAAATAAACAAAATCAGAAATGAAAGAGGAGAAATCACGACAGATACCACAGAAATACAAACTATTTTAAGAAATTACTACAAACAACTGTATGGCAAAAAATTTCACAACCTAGAAGAAATGGACAAATTTCTAGAAACATATAGCCTTCCAAATCTGAATCAAGAAGAAGTAGAAAGTCTCTACAGACCAATAACAAAGAAGGAAATTGAAACAGTAATCAAAAGTCTCCCTGCACCCAAAAGCCCTGGTCCGGATGGCTTCACAGATGAATTTTACAAAACATTAAGGGAAGAACTAACTTCTACCCTTCTCAAACTATGCCAAAAAAATCCAAGAAGAGGGAAAAATCCCAAACTCTTTCTATGAAGCCAGTATTACCCTCATCCCAAAACCAGGTCAAGACACAAAGAAAGAAAACTATGGGCCAATATCACTGATGAACACAGATGCTAAAATCCTCAATAAAATATTGGCAAACAGGGTCCAGCAATACATCAAAAAGATCATACACCACGATCAAGTGGGATTCATCCCAGGGATGCAAGGATGGTTTAATATTCACAAATCAATAACTCTAATACACCACATAAACAAAATGAAAGACAAAAATCACATGATCATATCAATAGATGCAGAAAAAGCATTTGATAAAGTACAAGACCCATTTATGATGAAAACACTCAGCAGAATGGGAATAGAGGGAGCATACCTTAACATCATTAAGGCTATATATGAGAAGCCTGAAGCCAACATCATACTCAATGGACAAAAACTGAAAGCATTCTTCCCGAAATCAGGAACTAGACAAGGCTGTCCACTCTCTCCACTTCTATTCACCATAGTGTTGGAAGTCCTAGCCACAGCAATCAGACAAGAAAAATAAATAAAAGGCATCCAGATTGGGAAAGAGGAAGTAAAACTATCATTATATGCAGATGACATGATAGTATACCTAGAAAATCCTATAAACTCCACTAAAAGACTTCCTCGATATAATAAGTGAATTTGGCAAAATAGCAGAGTACAAAATATTCAGGAATCTAAGGATTTTCTGTACCCCAACAATAAAATATCAGAGACAGAGACAAAAAAGAAAATACCATTTACTATAGTAACAATAAATATAAAGTACCTAGGAATAAACTTAACCAAAGAGATAAAAGACCTGTACACTGAAGATTACACAACATTGAAGAAAGAAATTAAGGAATATACAAATAAATGGAAGCAGATACCATTTTCTTGGATGGGAAGAATGAACATCATCAAAACGGCCATACTACCCAAAGCAATTTACAGATTCAATGCAATCCCTATTTAAATACCAATGACATATTTCACTGACCTAGAACAAATACTCCAAAATTTCATATGGAACCAAAAAAGACCCCGAATAGCAAAAGCAATCTTGAAACAGAAGAACACAGCAGGAGGAATCACGATACCAGACATCAAACAATTCTACAAAGCCACTGTGATCAAAACAGTCTGGTATTGACATAAGAACAGACATATAGATCAATGGAACAGAATAGAGAGCCCAGAAATAAACCCAGGCCTCTATGGTCAACTAATATTTGATAAAGGAGGAAGGAACTGAAAATGGAGTGAGAAGAGCCTCTTTAACAAATGGTGCTAGGAGAACTGAATAGGGACATGCAAAAAAATGAAACTAGACCACCAACTTACACCACACACGAGAATAAACTCAAGATGGATTAAAGACTTAAATGTAAGCCATGACACCATAAAAGTCCTAGAGGAAAACATAGGCAGGAAAATTTTAGATATCCCATGTAACAATATCTTCACGGATACATCTCCTAAGGCAAGAGAAATAAAGGAAAATATAAACAAATGGGACTACATCAAACTAAAGAGTTTCTGCTCAGCAAAAGAAAACATCAGCAAGATGAAAAAGAAACCAACCCTATGGGAAAACATATTTTCCAATGATATCTCAGACACAGGACTGATCTCCAAAATATACAACGAGCTTATATGACTCAACATCAAGAAAACAAACAACCCAATTAAAAAATGGGCAAAGGACCTCAACAAATACTTCTCTGAAGAGGACATACAGAAGGTCCATAGACACATGAAAAAATCCTCAACATCACTGGCCATCAGAAAGATTCACATAAAAACCACAATGAGATACCACTTCACACCTGTCAGGATGGCCATCATCAACAAATCAACAAACAACAAATGCTGGCGAGGATGTGGTGAAACGGGAACCCTACTGTACTGTTGGTGGCAATGCAGACTAGTGCAGCCACTATGGAAAACAGTATGGAATTACCTCTAAAAACTAAAAATGGAACTGCCTTTTGAACCAGCGATTCCACTGCTAAGATTATACCTGAAAAATCCTAAAACCCTAATTCAAAAAAACTTATTCACCCCTATGTTCATAGCAGCACTGTTTACAATAGCTAAATGCTGGAAACAACCTAAGTGCCCATATGTAGATGAGTGGATCAAAAAACGGTGGTACATTTACACAATGGAATACTATGTAGCAGAAGGAAAGAAGGAACTCCTGCCATTTGCGACAACATGGATGGAACTAGGGAGAATTATGCTTAGTGAAATAAGCCAGGCAAAGAAAGTAAATTACCATATGATATCGCCTAATACAGGAAACTAAAGAACAACACAAAAAACGAACTAAATTGTACAAAGAGTAGAATAGTAGTCAATAGGGGGGAGGGGGAGGGAGAGATGGGGGATAAGTAAGGGAAGGGTCTAGTCAAGGAACGTGTATAAATGACTCATGGACATGGGCAACGGGGAGGGATATGATTGTGGGAGAAGTGGTGGGCTCGGTGGGGGGGAGCAATGGGGGAAAATGGGGCAACTGTTATTGAAAAACCAAATAATAAAAGAAAAATATATATCACACACTGTTCTTGTTATATTAACAATGGCTGGACCTTTTCTGGGGAGACCTTGTCCTCTGCTTGCTGGAGGTGGAAGTCCCTGCTAATAAATTATTTTATGTAAATGCATCAGCTCAAGCAAGGATCTAGTTGTCTGTCTGGGCCAGGTCTTTGAGTTAATGCCTCAGTCTGTGACAGTGGAAGTAAACTTCTGAACTGGATTTCCATACTCATCTAGTATAGATTCAGGCAGAAGCCCAGGATAAAGTTTGAAGCTTCTGTTCGTTGAAAGAGGCATGCAGAATTTCAAGGAGCTTAATTTCCATGACTGAGTAGCTGAGTGTGACCCGTAATCACAAATGTGAAGTTGAGTGCACTGTGTACTGGCTGGTTTCAGAGAGGGAACGTTAACTTATTTGGCATCAGCCTACATAGAACTCATACCTTAGTGCCCTAGTACCCTTTTCCATCATCCCTAGTGAATCAAGAAATTATTGCAACTCCTAACAACAGGAGGTTAAATATTGGTAGGTGAGATTATTTGCTTGGTTTCTCTCCTAATTTCAGCGCTGGAGCAGGTGCCTGCTTGTCAGCTCTGGATCCCTGGACCACCTTGGAACAACTACTGTCATGAGTCTCCAACTCACAACCCCTCCACAGGGCCTTTCAGCTTGGAAGACCTGCTATGACCTGGTAAACAGGGCTCACCAGCTAGCATCTGTTTTCTGTAAAATAGTCTGCAAGTATCTCCTCAGTTTCCCAATTAAAGGCAGGATGCTTCTGTTAGGATCTATGGGTAAAAACTTTATTTATAAAAAAAAAAATTATTCAACTACATAGCCTCAGATTCTGGAGCTCAAACCCTCTTCCTCAAACATTCTTAACAATGCTCCCATTGTTAACATGGTAAACAATTCATTTGTCATATGCTTCCACTCTGAATAGATTAACACCTAGTGGCTCTAAGTACTGAAAAGCTTTTGATTCTCCCTGGTTGTAACTCAAAAGTGAAAATATACTAAACTTTAAAATAAGCTCAGAATGTCCAAAAATCTTCTGATTTTGACATAATGACTATCATGTTTTATAAATAGCAAATGCAATATTATTTTAAATATTTTTGATAACTTGAATCAAAGAGTCTACTTCTGCTGAGACACTACTTGAATTCTATATGCAGAGATTCCATGCTCCAAAGATCACAACCTCCTTTCCCAATTTATTTTAGAGACCATTCCAAATGAATTGTCTACTTGTCAGGTGCTCCAGACTGATCCTAGTGAACCTATGTCATCTGTCAATTTGGCTGTATTTCTCTTCTGGAAAGTATCAGAGAAATCCCAATTGCATAGACTGGCCCAAATTGCCTGAGCTACCTGGTTCTTTCTTCATGCTTGATTAGAAAAATCAGTCTGGTTAGTCAAAATAGAGAAACATTCTGGCTCCTTCCAAATCTTCAAATTTACATTTTCCTTAGAGGTATGGCTTGACACCTAGCTGTTGTTTGGGGAAACATCTACTAGAATTTTTACTTGGCTGCCTGATTTTTATATGAAACAATTCTCCTTATCCTTGAAGCAAAGCTATTACTGAAGTGTAGTTGGTTTGGGCTGAAAGAGAGGATGGATATTCTCAGTCCTGCAGTGTGGTAGAACAATCCATCATTAAATACATAGATGGCCCATAGGAGACTAATCAAGCATTAGCTCAAAGGGGTATTTCCACAATGACCTTTTGAAGTAGGTAATATTATTCCATTTTAAAGGAGAGAAAACAAACACAGAAGATTAATTAATTTTCCCAAGACAGTACTGCTAGTAAGCATGAGAATCAAGTATTGCTATGTAGTATAGATACTGTTGTGACCCCAGAAAGTCTGGTTTAAGAACCTAAGCATTTAATCACCACATTATATTGTTTAATGGTCAGAGTAAGGATCAAGCTTTCTTGCCTTGGTAGTATAGTGAAGTGGTTCCTAACCATTTTGCAGGGTCTATGAATGTAAATATACTTCAAGCATTATCTATAAACTAAAAAAATAATGTGATGAACTAATATCTTAAAACATATATTTGTTTTGTTTGAATAAACCATAAATTCATTTTTTTCTTTCTTTTATTTTTTGGTTTTTCAATTACAGTTGTCCCATTTTTCCCCCATTGCTCCCCCCACCCAGCCCATCCTTTCTCCCACAATCATATCCCTCCCCTTTGTCCATGTCCATGAGTCATTTATACACGTTCCTTGATTAGACCCTTCCCTTACTTATCCCCCTTCCCTCCCTCCCCCCTCCCCCCTACTGACTACTATTCTACTCTTTGTCCTATTTAGTGCAGCCACTATGGAAAGTCATAAATTCATTTAAAAACACTACTGAATTAAGAGTGGCTTCTTGTCATAATTCATTTTATTAAATCAGTGACTACTAAAGGAATAACCCTCTTTTGTGAGAGATTGAAATTTTTGGTCTGCAAAGAAATACTTACATTCATGAAGAAGATTGTGAACCATGGGTATAGTAGAAAGAGAGCTAAATTTGTAGTCAGACAGACCTGGGTTTGAGTCTTGGCTCTTGTTTAGTTCCTAGCTGAATGATCTTGGGAAAGTCCCTTAATTATATTAGCTTTGGTTTCCTCATCTGTAAAATAATATTTCTTAATTATATGACAGTGTTGTTGGGAGTCTCAGCTGCAACTGTGAATGTGAACATGTTTTATAAAAAATAGAGTTCTCTAGGAATATAAGATCATTGTTATTCTTCTGTGATCCTCAGGGAATCAGGGTTGCTTTGAAATACTTCCTTCTGTGTGTCAATTTTGCTTGTGGTTTTTCTGTTTACCTTTAAAAAAAAAAACCTTTGTCACAATTGTGATGCTAAACCAGGGAACAATAGGTCAATTTCCATGAAAATAACACCCATCTTTGGTATGAGTGATCTCCATTTTCTAGGCAAGTCTGACTAGCACATGTTTTATGAGAGGCGAATTTTGGGTGATAAAGAAGAAAAGAAGACAGCATTTCAGCTCTTCTCTGGGTTCGACTTCATCCTACCACTTTGAGTAGATCAAAGCCATTCTGAGAGACTACACTATTTTCTCTAGTCTAAAAACTAGGGAAGAAAAAATGGAACCCAGTCAAAGAGAAGGGAAACTATTTCTGCCTCTTTTTCCCATGTTTCTCCTCTCCCAGCTTTCTAATCTCTTTTGGGGACATGATTTATTGAAGCAGGAGCTCAAAAGAAAGGCCAAAAACCATGTCTAGCCTTTCTAAATGACATGAAATCATTGTCAGTCTTATTTAATAGTACAGTACCATTGTGAAGTGCCCAGTCAATATACTCCTGTCAGTGAATCCAAGGGCCTTGGTGGAATTGTGTTTGGATGAAAATAGGGGCAAGCTTGAAGAAACCACAATTATAACCCTACATCTATTGTATTTTAGTGATATATTGATCACTGCTGTGACTTTCCATTTCCCCTTTGATCCTAGTCATTTGTAACTGCTGAGCCGGTCCAAGGCTTAGCATGAAAAGGTTAGCCTCAACTTCTGGAGCCAGAGTTGTGCTGCCCCTAGCTAGAGTTGGGAGGATTTCAGCAGCTGGTCACCCACAGACAGAACGTTGAATTTACTCTTTTGTTTGAGGAAAATCCTTTTATCTGAAAGTTTCCTGGTTCTTTGGGAGGTGCTTGATTATAGAATGAGGTTTGGTTTCTGGACTATTGAATGACATTTATAAGGTTGACAGTAATAAATTTTCAAACAGCCTTTTTATTCTCTTTACCAGCCACAACTATCCATTCTGATTAATAAAACAGTGCATTAGTAACCTAGCTCTCACTAGTGCTAGGGCATGATTAATCTTGTGGCCCAACTGCGTTCCAATTCTTTTTGTTAACCTTTTGCCTTGAGACATATACTGTAGTTAGTTATCAAGAGAGATTGAGGGCCTCCCTGTCGATTACACTAGGAGCCCACAGTCGGTGCTTATAAGACCTGGGAAGTGAGGCAAAGCTGGCTGACTGCTCTTTCTATCATTAACCTATGCTGAAAGCCTTGCCATTTATCTCCTTGCTTCCACCTACACTGCTTTTTGAATGCCAACATAATCCATCCTCATGGCAGACTTCAGTTGTGAGTCTTGGCAGAAGATAAAGATGAACCTAAGTGCTTGACATATTACATTCTTTGTGGTCAAGGAGGGAGTAGAGGTTATCTTTTTACAGATAAGTAAAACCTAGTGCAAAATGTGTAAGTCTTACAGAAAGGAATGGTCCTCTGTACTTTAGGTTCAAATGTCAGACAGGACTAAAGCAATTATGTGGGTAGCACTATGCATGCTATCATTTGCTGGATTTACTCTCAAAGTCAGGCTTTATGTTCACAGGGAAGATGTTGGTTGTCAGTGTCTGTCATTTGGATGCTCTTAAATATATTTAATTTTTATTATGCCAAGGCAAGGCCTAAAGAGATATATCATAAGGCTGGATTACGCCATACTTCTGGTGCAGTCATGATGTCTGACAGAGGTGGAAAATGTGGAAGTACATGAGAGTTCCAGTACCTCCCATCCCCAAGAGTATGTAAACCATAGCAATACATGTTTTTACATCTATACCATCAGGGTTCCCAGAATTAATCATTCTGATTTATACCACTAGGTCTTATATCAACCTATTGGTCTTTTTCTTACACTGTGTAATCTTTGGATGAAGCTCTTACTGATGTTAATGAAACTTTCTTGGTCTAATCACTAACAATCATCTTGAAGAAAATCAAGTTTGCACAACAGGCCATCTCTTGTCATTTAGTGAATTTTTATCAATGTAGACTGCCTTAGATGGTCTTTAAATAACATATTAAATCTTACTTCCTCAGAGAGGCTTTTTCTGACCATCCATTCTAAGGTTGGTTTCTTCAACCTCCTCTTTAGTGCAGTAGTTAACAAAACATGCTCTGGAGCCAGGCAGTTCCATTCCCTGGCTCTGCCCACCACTACATATGCTAAGGCAAATTACTTGACCTATCTCCTTCTCAGTTTTCTAGTAAAATAAGAAATATTAGTACATACTTTAGAGGGTTGTTGTGAGGATTAATTACAGTGCATAAAGTACTTAGAACAGTACTTGACTATCATCATCATTATCATTTTAGTCCATGTTTATTTCTTTCATATCACTTTTTATAACTTGAATGGTCATAGGTGTACTTGTCTGTTTTTTTTTTTCAGTCTTTCCCACATGGTTCTGAAAGTTTCATGCTGACGGTAACCATGTCTGTGTCTGTATTGTCCATTCTCCTTTCCCCAGTACCTAGTATGCAGTAGGAGCTCAATAAACACTTGCTAAGTGAATATATAATTTAAGAAAATTTACCTAAACAATTCAGGTATTATTTCTTTCCTCCAAACTTCTAACACCACAAAATCTCTTTATAACAAAAAAGACTCCTAGATCTCAATCAATGGAAGTTTTATTTCAAGGAACAGTTGCTACAAGCAAAATGCCAGGACAACACTTTCTAAACAGTCTTCCTTGCCAGACTCTTCATTTTTACTATTGCTCTTGCTTTCTCCAGCTACTCTCAACTAGATTTAGTAAAGGGGCCCACCTCTCAGTCCAGGCCCAGAAACCAACGCTATCATACAAGCCATAACAAAGGCAGGTGTTTGAGGATTTAGTCTAGGGTAAAAAAAATATGAAAGTACAAACACATTAAACAATTTAAGTGTATTGTGCAAACAGTTAAGTTATCTTACTCTAGCATAAAATGTGTTAGATATGTACCCTGGGCATCTATGTAGGCTCTAAGTTGTAGATCCTATTCACTGTACCCTCTGTCACAAACAGCCAGATCTCATGGAACTAGCACAAAACTTCATTTGTAATCGTTACCTGAAATCTTCTGTTGACATATTCTGCCCTCTTATTTCCGGAAATATTTTGAAATTTTATGAATTCCTTGAACACAATGCCTTGGAGACCCAGCTGCCATTGCTGGCACCAGCCTCCTCTGACTTGAAATACCTCAGGTAACAGTGTTGCCACTCATTCACATCAGCCCTGGCTCCTGAGATCACTTGTTATATTGCCTTGGTATGTGTTGTACTGGAATTTCACTTGTACAAGAATTACTGAATTAACCTAAAATGTAGGCAAACTAGAGAAAGGTACAGGAAATTAATCTAATCTATTATTTCCAAATAAACCACAAATCATAAAAATGATATTTAGTAATTACAGCATTCAAAAGCCTTTGATGACTCCACTGCCCTCCAGTGTAAGGTTCTGATTGTTCATTCTAGTGACCAAGGCTCTACACAATAGCCTCTACCTACCTTTCCAACCTCAACTCCCATTACTCTGCTACACAAAGCTTCTGTGAGATCCTTGAGGGCACAGTTTTTTTCTTCTTCAGTAGTAGCCTAGCACCATGAATTATATCTGGAATATTGTGGTGGTCAGTAAATATAACAGTTACAAAGTATTAATATATTTACGGTGTGCTATGTATGTAAAACATAAAGTGATTTATAGATATCATCTATGGGTGTCATCTCATGTAACCCCCAAGTTTATGAAATAGATGTCATATTAATGTGCCCAGGGTCACTCAACTAGGGAAATGGTAGAACCAGAACTTGAACCCAGATCTATTGTACCCCAGAACTTGTGCTATTAATAACTACACCCCAACAATTCAATGGTGTTTGTAGAGTAAATACTTTAGCTAAACTGTACTCTTCATTATTTCCATAACACAATGAACTTATTGAAACCTATGTGCTTTTATAAACACTATTTCTTTCACCTGAGACTGTCCATGGCTTCTAGGATCATCAGTCAATTGTTTGGACTTAAGTTATATCGGTGCTGAGCACTGATACTCTGACCCATGATAAATACTTCCTTTTATTTGTAGTTCTCCTTTTATGATACCCACAGCTATGTTCTAAGCCCTCAGAGGGCAGGATCCACATTTTACACTGCTGTGTATACTTAGTCTTAAGCATTAAATATAGGCAATTGGGATCCAATAAATAATATTTCTTGCTAGTGATGGCTTAAACATGGACAAAATAAACTGAAATAAGGTTAATGATTATTACAATCAACAAGAAATCTACATTATATAAGGATGTGTCAAAACATGAGAGTCCTTTAATGTACAAATATTAGTTACTGGGATGAGATACTGAAGGAACACGGAAGAAATAGTCAGCCATCATTATAACCATCATCCTTATAAGTCAACCTGCTTTAGAGGTTGAATTATCCTGTTATGTCTACCATCTACCATATACTTTAGACTAATCTATGGGGAACTTCCAGAAATAAGACATTATTTTCCTAGGCTGGAAATAATTATTTTGCATTTATGAAGTAATTTACATTTATAAAACTGCTCTGTAAGAATTATAATGTTCACTGGAGATCAAACTAGATTGAACTGGAAACCCGTGAGGATCTTCAAAGGCTTCCTAATGACCATAGACTGCCTATGGTAGAAAATCTTTGGTTAAACTCTATGTAGATCTCTTTTTCTCAGGAGAGGATCAGGTTTCATTGACCTCCATGTTCTAAAACTCTTAAAGAACCCTGCTGTTCTGAATGTGTGACACCTATTTATTTCTTAGGGAAAAGAGAACAAAATTAAGTATCTTTATTTTACTCTCCTTGGCTAGAAAAACTGAATGCTATATTGGAACAGGTTAATGGTCCACTAAGTAATATTCAGATTCCTAAATTATAAAGTAAAGGATGCCCATGAATGAATCTCCTTAATGTGTGTGAAAAGATGTGAAGAATTGTAAATTCTCTTCTGACACTTGTAGGTGATTACCTCTGCAGGGGTTTTAATCTGGTGGTTTCACAGACTGTGAGGTCAAGTATGGTGCTCTAGTAAAAAAAAATACACACACACACACACACACACACACACACACACATATATAATGACATACTTTTCTATTCTCTTTACACTTAAAAGAGAGGTCTGTGGAAAATGCCTTCATATACATTGACATATTGACATTGAAGAGAAATTCTATATCTAATTTTTTCCCCAGATAATCCTAATGTCTGTTATGGAGCATGCAATTTGATTGCCTTGCTAGTGTTTACTTACATTGCATAACCAACAAAATTATTAATAGCTATAATTATTCAAGTATTTAACAATGCAGTTATTATGCTCCTCTCAATGGTCTCACACAGCAGCAAATTCTAGGCTAATTAGAACTTGCACACAGGTTTTAATTTTAAATATATTTTCTATTAATTTTATTAAGCCTAGTCTTGCTCTCCTGTAATGGCACCAAGAATCAGAAGGGCTTTCTTGTCTCTCCCATCACATCCTCCATGGATGTAAGAAATCAAACCTGACTTTTCTCATTTCTCATCTTTGCGCTGAGTCTGTCTTTCTTTCACTTTACTGCTTCTTTATGAATGACCCTGCTCTTGATCCTGGGCATGCAGTCTGAGAGCTGGATGATGGTGGAGTGTGAGGAGGATGTTTTGGAGATCAATGGATGGATCCCAAGAGCACAATGGCTTACCAGCCCTCCTGTGATTATTGCCAAAATGTCCTGTTTTTGAAAGTGTCTCATCCCTTCCTCCTTTGTGTTACTCTGCTAGGAGACTGCAGTTCTGATTTTGCTAGGAACCAAATCTGCTATTTCAAGAAAATGCAGCTGCTTGCTTGGGTGGGTGTCTTTAAAGAGGGAATTTTTCTACCCTCCCTCCCCAACCTCCTTTTCAGCCCAACCCGTGTGATCTCCACTGGCTGGCTCATCATCTCACAAAGCACTGATTTTGGAAGCTGACTATTTGCTTTTGACTGTTTGGCTGGGACTGCAACAAAGGCATTGATGGATCCCATTTTGAGCTATCATTCTGTCCACTCTTTTCTGTAAGTCTTCAAGAACTGATTGTCTGTTCCCCCAAATTAAACTGCATAGCCAGACAGCAAGGGTTTCTCAAGTTCCATTTCCCAGGACTGAGAACAGGCAGAGCTGCAAGGGCCTCAAGGCTGTTAATTGGCTCATCAACCCATCATTAGGTGTGATACTTAATTTGATCACTGCTGCTTAGGCTGCTATACCTCAGTGGATATTGTGTGGTACTGATGTCGCTGCATTTTGAGATCTTTACTGAAAGAAAACAGCTAAGCTCAGCCCAGCTGTTGTCTCCTGTGATACAGGACACTCTTTTTCCCTACCCTTCCCAAATCCAAGCTTTTGGAAGAAAGGTAATTGGTTCTCTATGGCTATTCTGGTCCCAGCTACAGGCAACTTGCACAAATCAATATGCTTTTCCTCCCCAAGTCCAATGCACCGATATGCAAATACTTGGGCCCCAAATTAATATGCTTTCCCAGCTGGGAAGCCATTGTTTTCTTCTCAATCAAAAAAAGGTGCATAACTTCTCTGCTGCTAAAATGATTTTTCTGTCACTTCTACTCTATCTGTCCCTTTTGTGGTGCTCTCTCTGCCTCCTTCTGGGATCTCCCTCTTTCAATTTACTCTCCACTGCCCCATGGCTTGTCAACCTAAACAGATACTGTGCATTATGCTGTTAGTGATATATGTGACATGCCTTTGATACTTACATTGCTAGTCCAGGTAATGTAACTGCTGCTGTCAAACAGCAGTTCTTGATGGTTATTAGTTTTCTTTCTTTTCTTCTTAAGTTGACATTAACGAACTACTAAGTTTCCTTGTTCAGTGAAAAGTCAGTCAGTGAAGCAGCTGGTATTCCCAGAGAGCTACCTACAGAAAGCTTCTCCTGTTCTCCTGAGTTCTAGAGAAGCTTTGGAGGAACCAAAAGGGAATCTGACCTCAGCCTGGTCATTTAGAACTAAAGAACATGCAACAAGTCCAGTGTCCTCAACCAAGATTATCTTTTGCTCAAGATACCTAGAGACGGAAGCCCAAAAATTTGGCTCATTGGTTTGACTTTTGTGTTCCTGTTCTCAGCAATTCTTTGGCTATTATTATCTGTTTGAACTTAATGTAAAAGGGTGCTATGTCATGGAGTGCACACACTGACTTCACTTTCATCACCATATATTTCAATGTCTTGAAATATGTTTTTTTCCAGCTCTGTGGACATGTCCCCACATCTACACCCCTCAAATTGATCTCCTATGAGACAAAACAATCACATAGATTTTTCTTCAATTTGGAAAGCTGATATTCAAGATCCATCCTTAGGGCTGATATTTTGGTCTTTTAACACCTGAACCCATTTCTTGCAGTGATATTTCTGCCTCTTTTCCTGCTCCACTCACATCACTCTAGAAATAGCAAAGGTGATTGTGTGTGAAGTCTAGGCTGGGAATCAAAAGTCAAGCCCCTGTCTGGAGCTCTAATCTGAGGCATTCACACATGATATAGGAGTCCCTAAGATCAATTTACTAGGTTTATGCACTAGAGTTTTGGGGGTAGCAGTGCAAAGAAATGGCTTGGCCTAAAAGGGGACACCCCTAGTCTTTACATTTCAATTATCTCCGTTTTTAAGCATTCAGTTCATATTTCAGTTGGTTTTCATGGTCTCTTATTTGGTGTTTTAGTTTTTTTTCTTCAAGTTGTAAAGAAGGAATTTCCTCTGAGGGGAGTAGAATGTCATTTTTACATGCCTTTGGATGAGAGAGGCAGAGAGGCTGCAATGGGATGGATGGGCATATGTGATCAGAGTGTTTCTGAAGGGAGAACCTTCTGTTTTCTAAAATGGTGGTGGTGGGGAACAGTAACAGTTGGTGTAAGTTTGCACCTAGAAAAATAGTGTTTGGGATCCACTTGAAGAAAAACTCATATGAAAACGTTGAGGCAATAATACCCTGATCCCAAATGGTGCTGTCAAACATCACAGGTTGTCACTGCAGGGTAGTACAAAAGGTGTTAGGGAACAGTGCCATTTATTGAAATGTATCTGCTGATTTAGCCTTTGCTAATTAAATAGTACCATGATGTGTGTTTATTTAAAGATAGTTATGAGTTTTGCAGCAGCAGGGGTTTGGCCCTGTGGGGAGTGCCATTCCTAAAGAAAGGGTATAAGCCTGGAGGGGGGCTTGTGTATAATTTGTTTAGGGATGCTATACTTGTCAAAATGGGAAGGCTTGGGGTGATTAATAGCTTTCTGTCTCTTTTTCATCATTGTCCCCTACCTCTCTTGTGTTTCTTGGAAAGGGCAAGTATCAGGGCCATGTAGAACAAGTTTAGAACTTTAGAAACACTTTCTCTACTCTTTGTTTTTCTGCTACAGCTTCCTGGTAGTCACTGTTATCCTCTGTCACAGGGTGAGAAGGTGGGGTGGTTGGGGAGGAAGAGAGAGGAAAAAGATCAAGGGACCTCAAAGACTTTTCTTGGCACCCCTTCCCTAGTCTTCCTGGTATTTTAGAATATTTATAAACAGCATCCAGGATGGTGGAAACTTCACCCCACCCCTGCCCAGCAGGTCTACATCCCTAGCTGTTGCTTTTAATGCCTTTTCTTGTGATGTCTGGGTGTGTGCATGCATGTGGTGGGGACTAACTAGAAACTGGGCAATCACTTTGAGCAGAAGGGAACATTATTTCAGAAAGTTATCAACATGGTTCCTCCTCTAGCAAAATCTATAGTACACAAAATTATATACTGCTATTAATCAACTGTTCCTACCACCAATTTTAACCGTTTTGAACAAAACTACCCTATCCTTATCATTTTTGTCTTCTTCCATTGCCATCCAACATTATTTCTGTGGCACGGCTGAAATTTTGAAGATAAAAAATATCTCCTTACTAATTTTGTTTCTGGCCTCAGTGACTCAAAGAGCTAGCTAGCTACCTTGGACCAGAGAGCTTGTCCAGGCCCCACAGCACTGTAGTTGTACCCAAGGCTTAGTGTTTCTTAGTAAAGGTTGGATCAAAAAATACTGAGGACGGTCACTAGATGTCCCTCTTGTGTCTCTAAAGAGGATGAGGAGGCGGGGATATGTTCAGGACTGAAATAAAAGGAAGCTAAAACTGAGAACTTTTTGTTTTTATTATCTACAAACAGAATGGCTTTATTCAGTTAATTAACAAATTCCTGATCGTGAAGGTATTTTCAACCACTCATTTACTCAATAACATTCTTGGAATAATATAATGATCAAGTGTGCCTATTAGAAAATAAATAAATTCTGAGATTAGTGTTAGGATTATCCATATACATAGACTGGGGGGATCGAAGAGCTATTTTTTAAAGGGGAGATATAACTACTACTTTGAACATGAGGGTGATGGTACAGAAGGGAAGCAGGGGCACACACCCCTGTCTTCCTCAATACCTGGCTTCCATAAAAGCGGTTTGGTATAGCTGGAAGTACTCGGGGTGCTCTGCGTGGAAAGGAGAGCACCTCCGATGTGAACAATGAGCAAGAAGCAGGGAACTTGCTACCATCTCTTTAGCGAAAAGCACGTTTGTCTTTGCAAATGCTGAACATATCTTTACAATGTGATTGCTATTACAAAGGTAATGACATTATACATGAATTGAATTCTCCTATGATCTTTAAAAGACAGCAGAATATAGACATTCTATTAGCACTCCCCAAGGTAAGAAGTCCGGGGCCTTCTTATCTTGTTGTGTGCATCTTTTTAGATGACATGGCAATGTTAATAATTTTACCTGAGTAATTCTTCCATTTCTCGTTATCTGGGGGATTGTTAATGGCCAAGACTACTTCTCAGGCTCTTTGCTCTCGCTCAATCAAGCCATGGAGGCGCCAGTTTACTTTTATTGATCAGCAGGTTCCTGACAGCCTTCCCCACAAGGAAGCATCATCATCCTTTTTTAACTTAAAGGGGAACAGATCGCCTTAGAGTTTACAGCTAAAAGCCTCTAAGCATAGCATGCAAACATTTAAGCATGCTGCTAATTGTTCTGTTTAAATAGTCCAATATTTTAGAAAGCTGCCAAACACCAAAATCACATCCCATGATCAGATAGCAAACCCATTTCGAATGCCTTTTTAGGCCTTTTTAATTAGACCAACATGCACTTCATTCCCACTCCCTGACAGCAAAGGTAAATAACTGTGATGAATCAAATGGAGCACTTCTCTTTGCGAAGCCCATGAGGTGAGCTCAGGCTCCCTGCTATGTTGTTACTCTCCCCCACTACTTGTGCCATTTTTCCCCCAACAAGGTCAGCAGAAAACTGGACGGGCCACGGGGCTCCTTCCAGCCACAACTCTGCTGTCCATCCGCATCTCTAAATGACTAAAATTAAATGATACTCATTGCAGATGCTTCGATTTTCTCCGTGATGTTCTGGGCTGAATTGTATCCTAACGGAAAAGGTCTCAACCTCACTCCAGAAATAATCTCTCTCTATAGGAAGATGCTGTCTTTTCTCAAGGAAAAGGCTGCTGAAATAGCTCTTCTTAGATAATTTTTTATAAAAGCATCTGTAAGAAGACGGCAGTTTTGAGAAAACGTATAATGTGTCCAAATGTCCTTCTCCTTTTCTTGTTTAATTTTTTTAAAGGGCAAAGTGAATCTTCTTTTAAGCCTACAGGCTCGGGACAATATCGCTGCATTAATTATTAGTTTGCTCACCGAAGACTCTCAAATATATGAGGCGACACACGCCAAAGGGATGTTTACTCTTTTAAGAAGTGTGAATTTAGAAGCCGGTCTCCTCCACACCCAATCTTAAAAAAAAAAAAAAAAAAAAATTGTTCAACCAGGTGTTTTTTCTTTTTCCTGCCAGCAGCCTTAATTAAGAGCCTCAGAACTGGGAGGGGAGGAATCCCCATCTGTTTCCTCCAGGTCGCCTTCAGTATGGAAGGCGAGCGGAGTTTGGTATCAGCCGAGCCAAGCAGGCCTCCCCCTTCCCAGCATTGGCAAACCCTACCATCGTCGCACCCCCTCCACCAGCACCACTGCCTGAGCGGTGCTGGCAGCCCCCTGGGACTGAGGCCCCGCGCGAAGGCTGGGGCGCCCCGCATACCAGCGCCTACTCCAGCTGCGGACAGCGTACCAGACCCGCAGCTCCCTCCGGGCTCCGGGCTCTACTGCTGTGGCGCGGCGGCGTCCGCTCTGCCAGCTCCTCTCAACCGTACAGTTTATTTATAGGGAGCTAAATTCGACAACAGGGTGGGGTGAGGGTTAACGAAATGTGGGTTGCCCTCTCCGCGGCTCAGTGTCTGCACCACAGATCCCATCTGATTAAAAAGCGACAGACCAGAGCAAACCAAACGGCCAGGGGCCCTGCTGGGGGCGGGGGAAATGCTGCATCTGCCCAGGAAGGAGGGATGGGGTTGGCGGTACAGAAGGATGACTGCCGTTATTCTCAGTTGAAGTGAAGATTCACCGGCCAAAAGGCGGATGAATGACCACCTCGAGAGCGATTTCTCTTCCTTTTTTTTTCCTTCCACTACCCGAGAAAGAGAGGAAAGGAAGATAGGGAAGCACACAAACCCAGGACATCGAGACAAAGAGGGAGGGAAGGAAACAGGGGAGAGTGAGGGAGAATATGAATATGATATTCAAGATATGAAGATATGTGAGGGAGATAAACACGCTGAGAGATTCAAATCCTTCTGATCTTTCCTGCAATCTCCACATACACGAGAGATGCGCAGTTTCTGGGAAGGTTCCAGCCGTAGCGCTAGCACGCCCCGCTCCACCCTGCCCTCTGGCCTCGGCCGGTCAACCAGCCAGGCCCCCCAAGATTCCTGCCTGGGCTCGGTCAGCCAGGGTGCCACTTAGTCCAGCCAGTGTGTAAGTTTCCGGCTGGCCCCGCCCCACCCCTCTCCCCAGCCCCACCGCGCCTTGGTCCCGCCCCAATTTTGTAGCTCCCTGGGCGGCGCGCTGATTGGTCAGAGCCTGGCGTAGCCTGGCTCTGCTGGCTTGGGCTTTCTTCGGTTCTCTACTGATTCCACCGTCAGTAGTTAGCAGCAGCAGCGGTAGCAGCAGCGGCTGGCGCATCCGGGAGACAGACAAGTGGGCGCAAACGGTAGTAAAGCTTCTGCGTACCATGCCCGGCTTGCCTGGGGGCCACCACTGGCACCTGCATCCCTAGCTCTACGTGAGCCCTTGGCGCATTGCTCTTGCAGGATTTCCAGCTGAGCGGATTCATCTGAGATCCGAAACCTCCTCCCCCTGCTTGCTCACACTCCACATTCACCGTCCCCACACCACACACTCACTCTCCCTCTCCTTGTACATTCACACACCAGCTGAAGCGGAAAGAGAGAGCAAAACAGACCTTAAGATTGCAAGAGTGCCGGAGAGGGAGGGAGCCCGACGCAACGTGGCCAGCGCCTCTCCGGGAAGATGGAATCAAGACGCTCCCGCAAGTAAACTTTGTCGTAGATATAACCATCTACTGTGGCAGCTGCTGAGGCGGACCCCAGAGACGTGCGACTGAGCTAGGAAGGCTTTCTCTCTCAGTTGCAGCCCTTGGAGCGACATCCCAGCCCTAGACCCAGGGAGGAGGAGAAGTCTTCGGTAACCTCGGCGGTGGCCCCGCCTCTCCTGTCTGGTACTGTAGTCGCTTCCCTACTCCTCCTCCCCATTCCCCACCTCCCCTTGGGGCCATTGGAAATACCGGTACACTACTTTGATTTTCTTGGACTAATGCCAATGCCCGGTTTTCACAAACTTGATGTAGAGGGTAGGGCTGCGTTAATAACTTTGATTTCTAAGACGCAAACGCCCGCAGTACAACTGCTCTGTGGTGGGGACTCTGAAGCCACCTCAGATCCTGCACAGACGCGTCCCCCAAGCTTTCTGAAGCCAACTTCAGCTCGAGGGAGCGTGCTTTAATCTAGGCTGCCTCTCTCCCCTCCCCCTTCCTCTGCGGGCCTTGATACTGCTACCGGGCTCAGCCAGATACTCGGGTGCCTGCGGCGCTTTACAGCAATTCAAACTCCCACCTGCGATCCCCCTTTCTTCCCAACCTGGCTCAAAAAGACCAGTGTGGCACCCTCAGATCCCGAAGGACGCGTTCTAGGCGGGTCCCTTCCCTGCAGTAAGCCAGGAGCGCTGCGGTGAAGTCCTTGCGCATGTCAGGTACACAGACAACGCGCTCACCAGCCCCAGTGCCGATGCGCTGCGGCGGGCTCGGCAGTGCCTGAGAAGGCTGCGCTCCTACTGCCTTCCCTCCAAGTGCTGTCTGGTCTCTACCGGGAGTGAATCCGGCCGCTCTGAGGCCGTGCAACTGGCAGCCCTGCGCCGCTGCGGCCAGTCGTGCCTGGTTAACTCTGAAGGGAGAACACTGAGTGGTCGGGCTGGAGGGAGGGGGCTCGGGGCCGCGCAGCACTCCCTCGGCCCCCCGGAATCCCCGGGCCCCCAGCGAGTCCCCGCTGAGTCAGCCGAAACCTCAGCATTGGAGCCGGTGCGGGTATCCGCCCCGCACCGCCGGGCCGCCCTGCGTGGGATTCTTCCCGTGGCCTCCCGGGCCCCAGGGCGTGAGCAACAGGAGGCCCGAGACGGCAGGAAGCTGGAGCGCCAGCGGCGGCGGCCTCGGAGGGGTGTGGAGAGGCGAGGCCGGGCAGAGCCCCGCGCAGCCATGGAGTCGCTTCTGCTGCCAGTGCTGCTGATGTTGGCCGTACTGTGGACGCAAGCGGCAGCCCTCATTAACCTGAAGTACTCAGTAGAAGAGGAGCAGCGCGCCGGGACGGTTATCGCCAATGTGGCCAAGGATGCCCGCGAAGCGGGCTTTGCGCTCGACCCACGGCAAGCCTCGGCTTTCCGTGTGGTGTCCAACTCGGCTCCGCACCTGGTTGACATCAATCCCAGCTCGGGCCTGTTGGTCACCAAGCAAAAGATCGACCGCGACCTGCTGTGCCGCCAGAGCTCCAAATGCATCATCTCGCTTGAGGTCATGTCCAGCTCAATGGAGATCTGCGTGATTAAGGTGGAAATCAAGGACTTGAACGATAATGCGCCCAGCTTCCCCGCGGCACAGATAGAGCTGGAGATTTCAGAGGCAGCCAGCCCAGGCACACGTATCCCTCTGGACAGCGCCTACGACCCGGATTCTGGTAGTTTCGGCGTGCAGACTTACGATCTCACACCTAATGAGCTGTTTGGCCTGGAAATCAAGACGCGCGGTGATGGCTCACGCTTTGCTGAACTCGTGGTAGAGAAGAGCCTAGATCGTGAGACACAGTCGCACTACAGCTTTCGAATCACTGCTCTTGATGGTGGCGACCCTCCGCACCTGGGCACTGTTGGCCTCAGCATTAAGGTGACTGACTCCAATGACAACAACCCAGTATTTGGCGAGTCCACCTATGCAGTGAGTGTGCCGGAGAACTCACCCCCAAACACGCCTGTCATCCGCCTCAACGCCAGCGACCCAGATGAAGGCACCAATGGCCAGGTGATCTACTCCTTCTATGGCTATGTCAATGACCGCACTCGTGAACTCTTCCAGATTGACCCCCACAGTGGCCTCGTCACAGTCACTGGTGCCCTAGACTACGAAGAGGGCCACGTGTACGAACTGGACGTGCAGGCCAAGGACCTGGGGCCAAACTCTATCCCGGCACACTGCAAGGTCACCGTCAGCGTTCTGGACACCAACGACAACCCGCCGATCATCAACCTGCTATCGGTCAACAGCGAGCTGGTGGAGGTGAGCGAGAGCGCTCCTCCAGGCTACGTGATCGCATTGGTGAGGGTGTCTGATCGCGATTCTGGCCTCAATGGGCGCGTGCAGTGCCGTTTGCTGGGCAACGTGCCCTTTCGGCTGCAAGAGTACGAGAGCTTCTCCACTATCCTGGTGGACGGACGTCTGGACCGCGAGCAGCATGACCAGTACAACCTCACGATCCAGGCGCGCGATGGCGGAGTGCCCATGCTGCAGAGTGCCAAGTCCTTTACTGTGCGCATCACCGATGAGAATGACAACCACCCGCACTTCTCCAAGCCCTATTACCAGGTAATTGTGCAGGAGAACAACACGCCCGGTGCCTATCTTCTCTCCGTTTCTGCCCGGGACCCTGATCTGGGTCTCAATGGCAGCGTCTCCTACCAGATAGTGCCATCGCAGGTGCGGGACATGCCTGTCTTCACCTATGTCTCGATCAACCCCAACTCCGGCGATATTTACGCGCTGCGGTCGTTCAATCACGAGCAGACCAAGGCCTTCGAATTCAAGGTTCTGGCCAAGGATGGCGGCCTGCCCTCCCTGCAGAGCAACGCCACGGTTCGGGTCCTCATTCTTGACGTGAATGACAATACCCCAGTCATCACGGCCCCACCACTGATCAATGGCACGACTGAAGTCTACATCCCCCGCAACTCCGGCATAGGCTATCTGGTGACCGTAGTCAAAGCAGAGGACTATGATGAGGGCGAGAATGGCCGGGTCACCTACGATACGACCGAGGGAGATCGAGGCTTCTTTGAAATAGACCAGGTCAACGGCGAAGTCAGAACCACTCGCACCTTCAGCGAGACCTCCAAGTCTTCCTATGAACTTATTGTGGTGGCCCACGACCACGGCAAGACATCTCTCTCTGCTTCTGCACTCATCCTAATCTACCTGTCCCCTGTTCTCGATGCCCAGGAGTCAATGAGCTCAGTGAACTTGTCCTTGATTTTCATTATTGCCCTGGGCTCCATTGCGGGCATCCTCTTTGTCACTATGATCTTTGTGGCATTCAAGTGCAAGCGAGACAACAAAGAAATCCGGACCTACAACTGCAGGTAAACCAACTTTTCTTTCTCTTCTTTTATGTCTTGGATGAATAAGGTGTATCTGTGTTGCTGTGTGAAAATCCCACTGCTTTTTCCCCCCACTTGAATGCATGCACAGTACCTACAGCACTTCTTTTTGGAGGGGGGAAAGTTTGTGGCAGGCCACACTGATCAATTCTTTTGATCTGACAGTTTGCTGGAAGATAATCATTTAATGTTCAATGAATTCTGTCACATAATGATGATGAGAAGAAAAGCAATTATCGATTTAAAATTTGCACAGTTGTCTCCATGAAATTGTGGCAGGGAAAAAAAAAACATGAGAGAGACAGAGAGGGAGAGATTGAGATTGAGAGAGAGATTCAGCAGGGTTTTGCGGACGGGTTCCAAAAGGAGAGAGGGAGTGCTGGCAGCTGCCTCATCATGTTATAGAGATAAAGTGTGAAGAAAGCCTGTGAGTGGAAGTCTAAGGCAGGAACCAGGGAGTTGGGGAGAAGAGAAAACAGGAATGGGTGGGGAAGTAGGTCATTAGTGTTTTTTAGTGTTTTCTTGACTTTTTTTGTATCCAGTTCCTAAATATATGGCAATGTAAAATGAAATTCTAACAGTCATCTGTATGTTTTCAAATATGTGGTTAGTTGGTGAGGTAGAGACCAAACATTCCAATGAGGGATAGGACTTTGCATCCAGATTTTTTTGTAAAAATAGAAAACTTCTGGAGTTGATGGTGCTTTTCTCTAATGTGGGACTTGTTGTGGTACTAAGATCTGCTCCCTACCAGTGGATGTCACTATGGACTCTTGTGTTACAGTTTCCTTTGAAGTGTGAGCAGGATGTGTGTGTGTGTGTGTGTGTGTGTGCGTGTGTGTGTGTGTGTTTGAGAGAGAGAAGAAATGTGGAAACTAATAACACATCTGTTTTTTTAAAGATTTTTCTGATAAGCATGTTGGAGGGTCTTGCTGAAACCCTTTCTTACAATTAGAACAAATCTAAGTATTTCTAGAATTCAGTTTATGATTATACATTTAATTTTTTTCCAGCAGTGTCTCATTGAAATGATTGAAAAAAAGTTTTTATTGTAGTTTGCTGAAAATGAAATGATGCTGCTATTTCCAACCAAGGTGTATGCATGCTTTCAACACAACTACATGTCCAGTGTGTCTTTTGTGCCATCTGTGCTTGCATGTTAATGAGTCAAAATATGTTCCTGCAGATCTGATTTGTATTTTACACATCTGAAATGCACATTTCTGTGGATCAGAGCCCACTGAATATGTAACATCTATGCAATTATTGTTTCCCTTTTACTATTCTCTGCTTTACACAAGTTAGTAGACAAATGCTAACCACACATGAATATCAATCAGGTGCCACAAAAGAGCAGCTGCAATGCCTCATAAATGCTTTAATCCTGTTACTATTGAAATGGCAGTGACTTTTCTTTCATTCAGCTCCAATTCATTTTAGATGGGAGACATGGAAATTAATATTTCTGTTACCTTTGAAACCTGAAACTGTCAGTGGAGACTTTTATGGGAGAAAAATGTGGGGTCTATAACATTTTATTATATGGAGATAATGAGAGAAGGGAGCTCTTTTTAAATCATTTCATGAGCATAAAGTAAATGCTTAAGATCCTTCCCTTGATGAAGAAGAGCTCAGCTTGAAATACAGATATTGAAGTCTTTGACACATCTTGATGATGTATGGCTAGAGGTGAGAGTTCTTTCCTAAGGCTTGCCAGGGAGATCATTAAACAGGGAGGAGAACATTTGAATTGAAAAAAAAAAAAGTCTCAGTGCTCTCCAACTTCATTCACATGTGGATTTTGTAAAGAGTTCTGTTCCCTGTAATGGTTTGGGATTAATGGAGTACAGTTTAATTAAATAATTGGTCAATACAGATAAGCCTGCCCAATGAATGCCTCAGCTGAATAATTGGATAGTGCATTGACAAACTTACCCATCATGGGTAAAAAAAAAAGTGATTAGAATCTCCATTTATTCTGTAAACAGATTAGAAAAGAAAATCAACCCCAGTCCTTGGGTTTTTGAGATTTTATCTGCTCTTAAGCCCCATGGCATCAGTTTGCCATCACTGCAAGTAGGCCTAAACCCAGAGCCAAAGGGTGAGGGGAACATAGCTGCTCAGCTCTTGGAAGATCCGGGAGAAAAGGAAGAATTTGCCTCTAAAGATATGTAATCTCCCTATCTTCTTAAACTGTTTAGAAAACTAAGTTGAAGAGGTTGTCTTTCCTTTTATTAGGCAGAGAATTCATGTTCTTATCATCTGCACAGCCTCTTGCTCAAATGCACTCATTTATGACTTGCAAGATGATCTGCAATTGCTGTTTGAATTGGGCTTCCTTTTTGTATTCAGACAATTAGCTTTGTCAGTGAGAATACAGGCATAACCTGTGTTATTTATTAACCCTATTGTTTTGCCAATTACTACCCAGAAATTGAATTTCCAAACAATAGGCTGAATCATTGTATACAAAATAATAAATGACTTTGATAATCTGGCTACATTTTAATGTATTTCTTTTGACAAGTCTCTTAATGCTTGGTGTCTTTGGTGCACATTTGATGGTCTGTGTCAGTGTTAATTAAATTCAGTTATGTTCCAATTGCAGCACAGCTGTTTGTAAGTACACCTGAATGGAGAAGGATGTTGAATGCACTAACATGTAAATTCCTTTGTAGTAATTGTTTAACCATCACTTGTTTCCTGGGCTGTTTTATAAAAGGACAGAACAGCAAGTGTCTGCATTGCCTCTCCATTTCTCCCATTAGTGAGGAGCAATAAAAAAGACTGAGGAGAAAGTGAGCCTAAGGGGAAAGAGGTAAAGAGGCATTTCCCCTCACAGAAATGGTTTTGGCTATCAGATTTCTCCAGGAGAGGGAGGGTGGAGAGGGGAGTGGAAGGGAGCAGGGCTATGGCAGTGGGAAGGGGGTGTGGAGGAGAGAAGCTGAAAATGTGTCCACTCCAAATCTCATCAGGTCAGTGATAGAGTAACCTGATTGAGGATGTTGACCACATGGCAAATACCTGGAAGAACTGAAGAGAGAGGTATTTTTAATTTCCTCCTCCTTTCTCCTTGGTTTAATTAGGACCTGCTTCTTATTTCACCCAGGAGTTCCTTTGGGTTCCTGGGAAACTCCAGGTTTGAGCATTTTCATGCTTTCTCTCCCATAGGCTCAACTTCCCTGTCCCCTTTCCCCCACCCTTGCTGAATGGCCACTCACAATGAGAAATTTCAAATCCAAAATACAGAAACTTTTTTGTGTGTGGGTGAGTGGGTGGTTACTATATTTAATATGAAAACTTTATGGTCCTCAGCTTGTTTTTGAATGTAAAAAATCATAGGGAGAAACCCAATGATGTAATGTACCCAAATAATAATTCTGCTGGAACAGAGATAGGTTGCAACCTCTGGGGTGTTTAATGTTTATTAATCAATGCATGATTTAGAAGGACATTACTGATACATACTGCGTTTTCTGTCACATAGGATTGCTGAGTACTCCTATGGCCATCAAAAGAAATCAAGCAAGAAGAAAAAAATCAGTAAGAATGACATCCGCCTGGTACCCCGAGATGTGGAGGAGACAGACAAGATGAACGTTGTCAGTTGCTCCTCCCTGACCTCTTCCCTCAACTATTTCGACTACCACCAGCAGACACTGCCCCTGGGCTGCCGCCGCTCTGAGAGCACTTTCATGAACGCGGAGAACCAGAATACTCTCAATGCAGGCGCCAACCACATCTATCATCACTCTTTCAACAGCCAGGGCCCCCAGCAGCCAGATTTAATCATCAATGGTGTGCTTCTGCCTGAGGTGAGTGCAGCTAAGCAGCTCTGTGAGTTCTACCCAAAACTTTTACACTGGCACATTTCCTGGCAGGAGTAGGGATCAATTTTCTGCCTAAGCCCACTTCCATAATTAAGGTTTGCTACCAGTGCTCCTTGGGGCAAAGTGTAGCCCAACATATTGGGCCTTTGTAGGGGTCGATGTTGGGAGTGAGAGCTCAAGTGGTCTGAGCCTTTGAAATATCTCTATGGCATTTTGGCATAGTATGAATTTGCTTCACTTGTTGCAAATATGGCATGCTTGCCAGTCAGCGGTATTCATATTCCAGTTAAAGTGGCAGAAAAATTGTCAACAGTAGTGTTAAAGATGGATGAGGCCTAGAATGCTCAGGGGCCAATTTACCAGTGGGAGAGTGATTCAGCCTCTGAAAGCCCCTTTTGCTTTTGGTTGTATGCATACTTTGCCAAAAATATGGATGGACTGGTTAAAGGGAGGCTAAAAATTTAAAAAGCCACTTTGCTATTTCCTGGCAGTTATGGTATCATTTAACAAATGAGGGATTTAAAACTGTCACTGATAATGAAAATTTTAGTAATTAACTATGCACTTGAATTAGCTGTTTTCCTTTTTGAGAATGAATGTTTCCAAATGGGAACATTTAAAAAAACACTGTAAGTTCCAATGTTTGCTGTCTATTGAAATATCTAGGGTAGTGGGCTGAAGATGTGAGTGATTGTGGGTGGGTGGCTGAATAAAAGGCTGTAAATAACAATTTTTAGTTGATTTTATTTTTCCATGAATTGCTTAAGTCCCTCTTTTCTTGAAAATTTGATGCACTGGGAGGCATATGCCCACTTCTAGGCCACTAATGAAATGAATACTGCACATTTGGAGAGTACTTCCTCATTTATTGAAGCACTTTTACAACCACTGTCTCCTTTGATTCTCATAATCAAGTATCTTAATATATTGCCCTTTAGTAGATGATGAAATGGAGGTCCAGATATGCTACAGAACTTGTTCAGACTCACAGAAATAGGACATCGAGAGAGAGGTGGGGGTGGGGAATGATCACAGGGCTCCTTGTTTCAGTGACACCTTTCTGCCTCATAAGTAATTCAGCCTGATGTGTCTGGACTATGATGCAAATAAAATGGCCTAATAGCATTTGTATCAATTTCAAAATGCAAAGGTTTTTAGGACCACTTGCATCAATTACTTCTCCTAGTTTCTGAAAAATAATTCTCCTGAGAATTAATTGGACCAAATAGCAAGTGCTTTTAATAAGAAACTGACAATATCCTATGGGCATCAAAATAAATCAAGCAAGAAAAACACCAATAATTTCAATCTATAAATCTATAAATAAGGATTTATTGAAAATCTAGTATTATGCTAGGTAGGCTCAGTTACAATTATGAATGTCAGTGAATAGTACTAGGGACTAGACCATAGACTTTTTGGAAGACAACTTGTGGACCTCCAAGAGTTCAGCAATGAAGAGGGAGAGATAGTGCTATGTAGTTGAATCAGATCATGATTCTGAGTCTGAGAGACACCTCTTGCTATGGAATCCATCTGAGTCTCTGTTTCTTCATGTACAAAATGGGCACATCTATCACACAGGGTTGGTCCGAGGAATAATATGACATTGCACGATGTAAAGGGTCTGACACACAGGTGCCCTCTGAATATGACAATAATTGGAGAATCACTGTTGTGATGGCCTGTACACCTAAGTGTGTCTCCTTAGGCACTTATAACCAAAGAGGAATTTAGTCTAGTTATGAGTAGGTAAGACCCACAAAGTGGAGTGTTTAGAGTATTTATATTGGATATTTAAGCAATGGAGATAAAAGGTTGTGGGTTTAGGTGCTGATTGCTGTTGTTTGTGGAGATAGACAAAATGATGGACTCCTGATGGCTTGGTGATTACTTGTGCAATGAATTCAAGGCACTAGAGAAACATAAGACTAGGTGTGTATGATATACTGGGAAAGGGCAGGAGATGTATGACTGTCTACATGGTTGACCTAAGATTTTGGTGTTCTTTCTGAAATTCTCCTATGGCAGAATGAAACAAAGTATTGCTTCAGTTATTTAGAAAATCTATTGAAAATCTGAATTCTGATCCTATTCCAAACTACAAAGCCATATGCTCTTCTTATTTAACAAAATCATACAGATCTCATGTCTAGGTCTAGTCAGGGCCAAGACAGTGTATGCTAGACACAGTGAGGGTAAGTGTGTATTTCTAATACATGGTACTGGAGAGTTCAATGGACAAATCCATTCAGAAAGGGGAGAGAGTCGCTCACAGCCATGCATGAATCAGGCAATTTAACCTGCACTTGTCACAAAGTCCTGCATGAAGAAAATGACACTTCTCTTTTTCTTTCCATACCAGAGGCCCCTCAATGTGGATCAGGTAGAATACTGGAGGTACAGTGAACTCTACAGAAGAGTAGGAATGATTGATTCATACCTTCAACTAGTATTTGCTGAGTGTCTACTCTTTAAGGTTTGGCTCTATTGTCTACTATTAGGGAAATTAAAAATATGGTCTCTGATCTCAAGGAATGCACATTCTAATGGAAAAAACAAGCAAACAAATAGGTGATTCATATGGAGTGATAAATGCTACTATTGGATACAATGGTATATTCATCTTTCCTAGTATAGTAATATACTGATATATTTCCTACCTTTCCTTTATATGTTCCTCATTAATTAATGAATTAATCCCAGAAAGCAACATTTATTAAGGAATTATAGTGATAAGTGGTACAGTGTGATAAGCACAATTCTATGGAAATCTCTATTAGATCATTTTTAAAAAAAATAATTTATTTATGTATTTGTTTGTTTATTTATTTATTTTATTTTTAGAGAGAGGGGAAAGGAGAAAGAGAGAGAGAGAAACATCACTGTGTGGTTGCCTCTCACTCACACCCCCAACTGGGGACCTGACATGCAACCTAGTTATGTGCCCTGACTGGGAATCGAACCAGCGACACTTGGTTTGCAGGCTGACACTCAATTCACTGAGGCACACCAGCCAGGGTTTTCTATTAGATCTTATGACACTTATTTTTTTCTTCATATTACTTCATTAAACCATTCTTTTATTTGCCTATTAATTTAACCTAATAGCATTTAATACACACTATGAATGTGCCAGGCACTCTGGTACTTGCTGAGGATACAAAAATAAAACACTTGATCCTTGAACCCAGGGGTCTTACCAGGAAACAGACAAGTAAACAGGTCATTTCGATTGAAGATAACATCTCTTTTTTGAGCATATGTTATGCTCCTACTCCCCAGACTGGGACTAAAAATTACTGCACTTTAAGTTCCTCTGCTGGTCTACCTTGCGACAAACCCATTCCCTTCATTAGCTACAGAATCAGATGCAGCGCTTACTCCCATTGGCATTATAGAAGAGCCGAAACTGCTTCCCTCAGAGGACTCCATTGCACTTTGAAGTTTATCACCATGGCATTAGATCAAATTGTGTATCTGCTGTGTGCTCAGCTGTGTGGCGGGTACCATGGGCATCCCCCCAAAATAAAAGATGTAGCTTCTGCCTTCAGAAAGTTCATAGTCTAGTTGGGGAGTTAAGATCACCCACATTATTTCTCTGCAAGCAATACAAGAGTTTCTACTTGGTAGGCTCCTTAGTATTCCCCTTCTCCTGCTTCCATAGTAACCCTGCCATCATTTATATGTGGATTTACTGTTGAGCTCTTAAAATTTGGTGCCGATTTGGGGCTATTGTTTGCATTAGTATGCAAGCTTAGACACAATTGAACATTGTTGGCTCTAGAAACCAAGAATGTGAATTTAAATGCAGTTAGATAGGTAAAGTGAAGGGAATGGAGCTTTTAGTTTTGCAGAGATCATCTTGCTTAGATTGTATATTGTTATTTACCAGTCCTCTGATGTTGGTCAGGAAATCAGCTATATGGATTTAGTGGTTTTGTACAAAAATTTTGGGAAGACAAGTGGAGGATGCCTTTTCTGTTTACAGAAAAGTTTTGCAGAATCAGTGATGTCAGGTATCTCTTTAATATTTTAAATAGAAAGGTGAAAATTCATTCCTTGATGCCCTGATTTATTTGGTTCATAAACTTAGTGCATGTGTAAATAAATGTGCATGTGTGTATGAGTGGGGTGTGGGTATATGGTGTGGTGAGTGAAGAGAAGGAAAAGGAGGTTAAAAAAGAATGGAGAGGAGTGTTAGTAGGTTTGTCAGTTTGCTAAGTTTTTTCTTAAACATTCAAATTTTTAAGAGGCTCCTTAGTATGACAAATGATTTATTCCAATCTTATGGAACAGAAGTATGTGAACTAGGCTCCTCTGAATGCTTGAAAGTGTAACTTCTTAGTACACCAACATTCCTGCATTTCCTTTTTTGTCATCCAGGCTGTGGTCATTGCTGGAAGAAGAAAACACAACTCATTTCTTGTACTGGTAATATTACAGAACCCCTGGGCTGCTCCGATTGAAACAGAACCCATGGGCTGTTTAGTTAGGGGCCCGATTGCCCGCCGCCAGAATTATAACTCTCAATACCAGAGTTTAGTGAAAAGAAAAAGAATTGTTTATTTAATAGTCATATAGATTTATATTATTTGTGGATTTCTGTCATTAAGTCTTATGTTCCTTAAAACACCCACAAATACATATTTCTGCCTCCCCCTACCAAACCAGGCTAGTTTTAGAAAAGTTAGAGAAACCAACCCCTACTTCCTAGACACAGTTCAGCTTTACCGGTAGCTGCCAATCATTCAATTCTGATTGGGGAAGGTCTTGTCTGTGTTATGGTGCTCACCAGCTTTTAATACAGAATCATGTAGGTTTCCAGCCTTTCCTTTCCAAAACCACAAAGGTATCCCCCCTTCTCCAAGCCACAAGGTGTTCTCTCCTATTCAAAGCAGCATGGTGTACCACTCTTTTCCAAGTCAAATGGCATATCCGTTTCTAATCCGCATGGAGAGCACCTTCTCCAAAGCGCATGGAGAACCCTCCTTTTCAAAGCAGCATGGTGTGTGTACACCCTCAAAACAGCATGGAGAACCTTCCTTTTTAAAACCACATGGTCAGTCCCATTAAAATGTCTGCCGCTTATTTTTAAATCCCTGATTGCGTCCTGTGACGCAGTCAGCATGGCCCCCAGTTCTGACCATTCACAGAACCTCAACGCAGGCTCTCTGTGCTTTTTCCATACCAGCCCCCGGTCCAAGACCCCTCCCATCTTCCCAGTCCTTGGATGCATTAAACCATTTGCATAAAAAAGACACTAGCCACTAGCCTCAGGCATGTGAAGGCATCCTGAAAGCTGCTTCTTTCTCCCCATCCCCCAGCCACAAACTCTGGGGTTTTTTGGACACCTCCCTTCTGTAACAGTAATGGAGATTGGGTGGGGTCTTTTCCTGCCTTCAGAATGGTTGAAATATCCCAAACATCCCTGTCTCTTTGATGAGGCATTTTTAAATTTTAGTTTTCAAATATTAAATACTCCTAAATAGACAGCTTTAAGAGAGTGATAGTAGATAAGAGCTTCCAGAACTCTAATCATAGGTGCATAGGGATTTAGATTTTGGTTTCAGACTCAATTTTGAGTCTTCTCTTTCTATTTTTCTACTTTTCTCTAGCAAACTGTAGCATATTTGATATGAGAACTTCCTAAGGCTGTATGCATGTTATGGTCACTCACCAAGCAGTTTCATAATAACATTGTAGTAGCAGTGGGAGAGTTTGCAGAACAATGATGTATGTTGTGGGCCAAACTGAACGCTTTCAGTTATACTACAAAAAGTCTCAATGCATGTTATCTTAGTGCAAATAATGAAACTAAAATACCAGTTAGGTTTTGAAGAAAATAAGAAGGAAAAATAGCTTAGTATGCTTTGGTCTCTAAAACAGAGTTTTAAAGTTAGGGATTTGCAGTGATTTGAATAAAACTCTAGACCAGGAAACTAGAAAAGCAGCCACAAACTTGTCTAATATCAGATTCAGAAATCACTAGAAATTTAATAGGTGTGTTGAGGTTGGCTTGAATAGCAAGAAAATAACCCAAAACACTACTTCCAATTAAAACAGACCAACAAAACCTTCAGCGAGTCTTTTTTATTTTATTTTCCTTATTATTACAGTGTCTTAGAACCATCTAAGTCTTATCCTTAAGGGTCTAAAGTCAGCCTCAGGCTTCAGAAAGAAGGCATGGAAAACAGTATAACCCACATCTTTTCAAGCCTACCTAGCCCATTTTTTTTTTTTTTTACACTTTGGGTAATGAGCATACAATGGAGTATAGAGATATCTTATTATAAAATTGTACAACTGAAATTTATATAATGTTATTCACAAATGTTAGCCAAATAAGTTTAAGAAAGAAATTGATGGCTACACTTCTATAAGGGACAGTCTAGGGCCACCAATGGCCTACATTGTAATTCACTGGCTGATTTTACATCTAGCCCAGTAATGCATTTCCCAGTGAGTATCCTCTTACAAGATGTATTCCAGAATAGAATAAATTGTTCCTCTGTTGTCTCCATGCAACTGGCACAGAACTCAGTTTACATTAGTATTTGCTAATCTATTATTATCATTCTTTATTGGCAATTAACTGGTTACCTTAAAGTTCATCTCTGTCCCCATATTCCTTCACTAAAGTTGAGCTCAGCCAGAGTGCTTACTAGTGATCCTGAAAGTTCTCTCCCTAGGGAACTGGAGGCAGGACATTTTTCATAGTGGGCTCTGGGACTTTGGAATTCCTCTTGTCAGAGGACTACTTGTTTTGGGTCCCTGGGGCTCCACCTGGTTTTTCTCTGATTATCAGTCAGACTTATAAGGCATGAGGAACTGCAAACCTCTACCTCCTTAACCTTGCCCTAGTCTTTGCTGTAACTTTAGTATACTGTGCCCGGAGACTGAAGCTAGGGGGTTGGGGTATTGCTTGTTAAGAATTAGAGGACTGTGCCTCCCCTCCCTTCCCCACCCTTCCTCCATATGGTTGCTGGCACCCAGAGTGTCGGTTCACTCTACACTATGAATCCAGGACCGGGCAGATGCCGGGCAGGCAGAGCAAATGGGGTGGCAGAAGGAGGGGGATCTGGGCCAGCTGGTGCACCATAGAATTGAGTATAAGCCTCCCCCTCCACTGGAACAGAAGAGCAACCAGTCTGCCTTGGACTCACCTGCCCCGGTGCGCAATGGGTAAACCTGCCTCTGGCCTTCATGAGGGAAGGCACTTGCCTCTGCTTGAGGACAAAGGACAGTGAAATGAACTAGAGGCACTTTGTAATAAGTTTTGGGTGCTGGCCCTTGAGAAAGAGCTGGGAGAGCAGCTGACTAGGTCCCAGTACACAAGCATCCCAAGTGCTATGGGAGAAATCACTTAAGCAAACTGGTCCCCTCCAAGTGGCATCAACTGGAGACAGCAGCTCAGCAACTGTATACAAGAAGTTCACACCACAAAGGCAGAAAATAAAAGCAGATCAACCTAAGAAGCAGAAACAAGACCAGTGCCCAAAATGGGGAGGTGGAATAACACCCCACCAAACAGAAACAACACTCCACCAAAAAGAAAGAAGGAATTCCCAGAAGGAAGGACAGATGACATAGAAGCGAGCAAGCGATCAGACATGGAATTCAAAACGATAGTAATGAGGAAGCTCAATGAACTTGAAAAATTCAAAGAAAATTATAACAATCTCCAGGGGAGCTATAAAGAGCTAAAGGTAAGCTATAAGGAGCTTACTTAAAACTACACCAGCATAGAAAAAGACATAGAAACTATCAACAAGAATCAGGAAGAAATGAAAAATACAATTTCTGAACTGAAGAATGTAGTAGAATTAATCAAAAGCGGGCTAAATGAAGCAGAGGCCCAGATCAGTGAGTTAGAGGACAACGTAGAAAAAAATTCCCAAACACTACAACAAAATGAAAAAAAGACTGAAAACAGAGTGAGGAGGCTTCAAGAGAACTGCAGGACAACATGAGACAAAACAACATTCAAATGATAGGGATAAAAGAAGGAGAAGAAGAAAAGCAAGGGATAGAAACCTAATTGAAAAAGTCATGAGAGAAAATTTTTCTAACTTGATGAAAGAAAAAGTCATGCAGGTCCAGGAAGCACAGAAGGTCCCAATGAAAACGAATCCCAAAAGGCCTACTCCAAGGCACATCATAATTAAAATGGCAACATTCAAAGACAAAGGGAAAATCCTAAAAGCAGCAAGAGAAAAACAACAAATAACATACAAGGGAGCTCCGATAAGGCTATCAACTCATTTCTCAACATAAACACTACAAGACAAGGGAATGGCAAAAAAACATCCCAAGCAATGAAAATCAAAGGCCTACAAACAAGAACACTTTATCCAGCAAGGCTCTCCTTCAAAATGGAAGGTGAAATAAGGAGTTTTCTAGACAAAGGAAGACTAAAAGAATACATCTCCACCAAGCCAGCTTTGCAAGAGATGCTAAAGGGAATGCTGTGAGAAAAAGAAGAAAAAGAAAGAGGGAGAGGAACACAGGAACAAAGGAAAATGAATAAATACCTGTCAATAATAACCTTAAATGTAAATGGATTAAATGCTCCAATCAAAAGACATAGGGAGGCAGATTGGATACAAAAACATGACCCACATATATGCTGTCTATGAGACCCACACCTCAAAACAATAGATCTACACAAACTGAAAGTGAAGGGATGGAAAAAAGTATTCCAAACAAATGGACATGAAAAAAAAGCTGTGGTACCAATACTTATATAAGACAAAACAGACTTCACAGCAAAGGCCATAAAAAGAGACAAAGAAGGACATTTTACTATACTTAAGGGAACAATCCATCAAGAAGATATAACCCTCGTAAACATATGTGGACCCAACATAGGTGAACCAAAATATAGAAGGAAAATATTGGAAGAATAAAAAATATATATCAACAGCAACAAACTCATAGTAGGGGATTTTAATAACCCATTGTCAACAATGGACAGATCTTTGAAACAAAGAAACACCAAGGATATTGAGACATTGAACAACACTCTAGAAGAAAAAGATTTAATTGATATATATAGAAGTTTTCACCCCAGAGAAGCAAAATATACATTCTTTTCAAGTGCACATGGGACATTTTCAAAGATAGACCACATGACAGGACACTAAACAAGCCTCAACAAATTCAAGAAAATTGAACTTATATTAAGCATCTTCTCAGATCACAATGCCCTGAAACTATAAATCAACCTCAAGGAAAAAACTCAAAAACATTCAAACTCATGGAGAATGAATAACATGCTATTAAATGATGAATGGGTTAACAATGACATCAAGGAAAAAATCAAAAAGTTTCTGGAAACAAATGATAATGACCACACAACAAAAACCTATGGGATACAGCGAAAGCAGTCCTGAGAGGAAAGTTCATAGCAATACAAGCCTACCTAAAAAGGATAGAAGAATCCCAAATAAAAAATCTTACCCTACAGCCAGAAGAACTAGAACAACAACAAACAAATCCAAAAAGGAGTAGGAGGAAGGGAATCATCAAAATCAGAACAGAATTAAATGACATAGAGACTAAACAAACAATTCAAAAGATCAACAAAAGTAGGAGCTGCTTCTTTTTTTTTTTTTTTTGAGGGTGTAGCATTTCTTTTTATTTTTTTTAATGTTTTTTATTGATTATATTGTTACAACAGTTCCAATTTTCTCCCCTTTGCTCCCCTCCACCCAGCATCTCCCTCCCCCAACAATTCCCCCCCAAGTCCATACCCCTGGTTTGTAAAAAATAACTATTCCCCCTCTCTCAAATATTAGGACCCTTTGTGATCTTGTAAAGGACAATGGGCGAAGGTCTCAAGCTCCTCTAGCTGCTTCAAGCTGGACATGGTCATCGTCCTACCTACCCTTGGGTCCAGAAAACCCTAATAAGAGTGGGAGTGTGGAGGGGAGGGTGGCCTTCCCACATGGGTAAGGATCGTGCAGACTCCAGTTCAGTTGGCTGTCTCCGGTCGACGGCATGCTTGGTTTAACAGGCAGGCCTCCTTGTTGTGTTCTGGGGGCAACAGATTTGGCGAAAAGGGTTAAAAGACATCATTCAATCCATAACTACTAGATGACAAAAGGCAGGGATTAATTTTTCAATGTTCCATATTAGGAGAAAGAAAAAAAAATAAAAGGGCTTCTTTGTAAGAAGGTGTGCTAGGCACATCTCACCTGTCCAAAACCCTTTTGCCCATTATACTTAGTTTGGGCTGAGGTAAATAGTTTAGGTTTTCCCCCTCTCATACCTCTGAGCCTTTTCTGTCCAAGCCATTAGGATAGAAAAGAGAAACCAGTTTTAAAGTGAAGCCCACAGACCACCCCATTCTTCACCAACCCAACCATTTAGTTCAGCCAAACCGTTGAGTCTCAGGAGGCAGCGCTGCAGAGAGGATTAAGTAAGGCTTATGTGTACAGACAATCACTCAGGTAATGCGATCATATGCTTATGTCCTTTGAAAACAGAAAACACGTGTTAATTTATGTAACATAACCCACAAACAAATATCTAAATCTGTAAGACTTGTCTTATTGGGAAGACATCCAGTTGCAAGGCACTTGAAATTCTATTTGCTTGCAACTTGAATATCTTTGATGATATTATAGACATGGTTTAATTTTCAAGTGAAACCATATTTTAAATGAGAAGAAACTTTTAAGACGGTTAGTTGCCCTATTTTATACTCTACTACTGAGCATTGTGATTTTCCTTGAATAATGATTTTTCTCCCTAAGGTTACCCTCCTTTTCTTTAAAGGGACTACATTAAGTCCATTTTTAATTTATCTTGTTCATTTGCATAAACATAACAAGAGCAGCAAATGATCACTTATGAACTTTAGTTCTACTTTGCTGGAACTTACCCAAGGAATATTTGGGGTGACCCTCAGTCTGTTCTTCAGGGCACAGAAGCTGAGCCACATAACTGGCATTCATCCTTGCCTGTACACACCTGTTTTTTCCAAGTCCTTCTGGTTTTTCATTGTGCCTTAAGGTCCCTTCTAGCCATCTTTCAGGAAAACAACCTTCGTTCCTTCCCTGGAAAGATTGCTGTGGACCGCACAACCAACCATGGTACCAGGCCTTTTATCTCACGGGCTTTTATTACCTTTGAAAGTCATTCCCAGTTCCTCAGGGCTTTTGGTAACAACCTGAGCCCAAGTATGTTTCCTTTAGGCTTGACATTCCAGTCAAAGACTTGGTCAAAAACAAAAAAAAAAGGAACCTCTATTAACAACTGGTCTTATTAGTTCTATGCAAAGGAACTTATGTCATTACTTACTTGTTTAGAATGCCAAACTGTGGAGGGATCAAATAGGGAGAAAAATATACAACGTGAAGGAAAATCTTTGTCCTAATATTCACTGAACTGGCATTTCCATTCTTCATATTTTCATTTTTCCCCCACTAAAAGAAATTTTTTGTTTGTTTTTCCATTACAGTTGTCTCACTTTGTTCCCCCTCTTGCTTCCCTGCACCCTGCCCTTCCCCTCCCCCACATTCAGTCTCCACTCAGTTGCCCATGTCCGTGGGTCATTCATACATTTTTTTTTAACTTGACACTTCCCCTTCTTACACCCTTCTCTCCCTCCCTCCTCCCCCCGTGTTACTGTTAGTCTACTTCTTGTTTACATAGTTCTGGTTCAATTTTGCTCATTTGTTTGTGTTGTTCATTAGTTTCCTGTAATAGGTGACAGCATAAGGTATTTTTCTTTTGTTGCCTGGCTTATTTCACTAAGCATAATTTTCTCTAGTTCCATCCATGTTGTTGCAAATGGTAGAAGTTCCTTCTTTCTTTCTGCTACATAGAACTCCATTGTGTAAACGCACCACAGTTTTTTGATCCACTCATCTACAGATGGGCATTTAGGTTGTTTCCAGGACTTGGCTATTGTAAATAGTGCTGCTATGAACATTGGAGTGCATAGGTTCTTTTGAATTGGTGTTTCAGGATTTTTTGGATATAATCCTAGGAATGGAATTGCTGGTTCAAAAGGCAGTTCCATTTTTAGTTTTTTGAGGAAATTCCAAACTGTTTTCCACAGTGGCTGCACCAGTCTGCATTGCCACCAGCAATGCACCAGGGTTCCTGTTTCTCCGCATCCTCTCCAGCACAAGTTGTTTGTTGATTTGTTGATGATGGCCATTCTGACTGGTGTGAGGTGGTATCTCATTGTGGTTTTTATTTGCATCTCTCTGATGGCTAGTGATGTTGAGCATACTTTCATATGTCTATGGGCCCTCTGTATGTCTTCTTTGGAGAAGTGTTTGTTCAGGTCCTTTGCCCATTTTTTAATTGGGTTGTCTGTCCTCTTGGTGTTGAGTCGTTTGAGTTCTTTATATATTTTGGAGATCAATCCCTTGTCTGAGATGTCACTGGCAAATATATTTTCCCATATGGTTGGTTTCCTTTGCGTCTTGCTGATGTTTTCTTTAGCTGAGCAGAAACTTTTTAGTTTGATATAGTCCCATTTGTTTATTCTTTCTTTTATTTCCCTTGTCGTAGGAGATATATCAGTGAAAATGTTGCTATGTGGGATATCTGAAATTTTCCTGCCTATTTTTTCCTCTAGGACTTTTATAGTATCATGGCTTACATTTAAGTCTTTCATCCATTTTGAGTTTATTCTGGTGTATGGTGTGAGTTGGTGGTCTAGTTTCATTTTTTTGCATGTCCCTGTCCAGTTCTCCCAACACCATTTGTTGAAGAGGCTCTTTTCACTCCATTTGATGTTCTTTCCCCCTTTGTCAAATATTAGTTGACCATATGAACCTGGGTTTATTTCTGGGCTCTCTATTCTGTTCCATTGATATATATGTCTGTTTTTATGCCAGTACCAGACTGTTTTGATTACCGTGGCCTTGTAGTATAGTTTGATATCAGGTATTGTGATTCCTCCTACTGTGTTCTTCCTCAAAATTTCTGTGGCTATTCGGGCTCTTTTTTGTTTCCATATAAATTTTTGAAGTATTTGTTCTAGGTCTGTGATATATGTTGCTGGTATTTTAATAGGAATTGCATTGAATCTATAAATTGCTTTGGGTAGTATGGACATTTTAATGATGTTGATTCTTCCCATCCATGAGCATGGTATATGCTTCCATTTATTTGTATCTTCTTTAATTTCTTTCTTCAGTGTTATGTAGTTTTCTGTGTACAGGTCTTTTACCTCCTTGGTTAAGTTTATTCCTAAGTATTTTATTTTTCTTGTTGCTATGGTAAATGGTATTTTTATTTCAGTTTCTATCTCTGAGTTTTTATTGTTGGTTTATGAAAATGCCTTCGATTTCTTAATATTGACTTTGTATCCTGCTATTTTGCCAAATTCACTTATTAGGTTGAGTAGTTTTTTTATGGAGTCTAAAGGATTGTCTATGTACACTATCATGTCATCTGCAAATAATGACAGTTTTACTTCCTCTTTTCCAATTTGGATGCCTTTTATTTCTCTTTCTTGTCTGATTGCTGTGGCTAGAACTTCCAAGACTATGTTGAATAGGAGTGGAGAGAGCGGACATCCTTGTCTTATTCCTGATCTCAGGGGGAATGCTCTCAGTTTTTGCCCATTGAGTATGATGTTCGCTTCAGTTTTCTCATATATGGCCTTTATTATGTTGAGGTATGCTCCCTCTATTCCCATTTTGCTGAGAGTTTTTATGATAAGTGCGTGTTGTACTTTATCAAATGCTTTTTCCGCATCTATTGATATGATCATGTGGTTTTTGTCTTTCATTTTGTTTATGTGATGTATTACATTTATTGATTTGCGAATATTAAACCATCCTTGCATCCCTGGGATGAATCCTAGTTGATCGTGGTGTATGATCTTTCTAATGTGTTGCTGGATCCGGTTTGCCAGTATTTTGTTGAGGATTTTAGCATCTATGTTCATCAGTGATATTGGCCTGTAGTTTTCTTTCTTTGTTGTGTCTTGACCTGGTTTTGGAATTAGGGTTATACTGGCTTCATAGAACGAGTTTGGGAGTCTTCCCTCTTCTTGTATCTTTTGGAATAGTCTGAGGAGGATAGGAGTTAGTTCTTTCCTAAATGTTTTGTAGAATTCACTCGTGAAGCCATCCGGTCCTGGGCTTTTGTGTGTTGGGAGTTTTTTGATTACTGCTTCAATTTCACTAGCTGTTATTGGTCTATTCAGACTTTCTGCTTCTTCTTGATTCAGTCTGGGAAGACTATAGGTTTGCAGGAATTTGTCCATTTCCTCTAGGTTGTCAAATTTCGTGCCATACAGTTGTTCGTAATAATTTCTTATAATCCTTTGTATTTCTGTTGTATCAGTTGTGATTTCTTCTCTTTCATTTCTAATTTTATTTATTTGGGTCCTCTCTCTTTTTTTCTTGATGAGTTTGGTTAAAGGCTTGTCAATTTTTTTTATCTTTTCAAAGAATCAGCTCCTACTGTTGTTGATCTTTTGAATTGTTACTTTAGACTCTATGTCATTTAATTCTGCTCTGATCTTGATGATTTCCTTTCTTCTACTTGATCTGGGTTTTGCTTGTTGTTCTTCCTCTAGTTCTTGTAGCTGTAGGGTTCAATTTTTTATTATAGATTCTTCTAGCTTTTTTAGGTAGGCTTGTATTGCTATGAACTTTCCTCTTAGGACTGCTTTCGCTGTATCCCATAGGTTTTGGGTTGTTGTGTGTTCATTATCATTGGTTTCCAGGAACTTTTTGATTTCTTCCTTGATGTCATTGTTAATCCATTCATTATTTAATAGCATGTTATTCATTCTCCATGAGTTTGAATGTTTTTGAGTTTTTTCCTTGAGGTTGATTTATAGTTTCAGGGCATTGTGATCTGAGAAGATGCTTAATATAAGTTCAATTTTCTTGAATTTGTTGAGGCTTGTTTTGTGTCCTACCATGTGGTCTATCTTTGAAATTGTTCCATGTGCACTTGAGAAATATGTATATTTTGCTTCTTTGGGGTGAAAACTTCTATATATATCGACTAAGTCCATTTGATCTAAAGTGTTGTTCAGTGCCTCAATATCTTTGGTGTTTCTTTGCTTTCAAGATCTGTCCATTGTTGACAATGGGGTGTTAAAGTCCCCTACGATGAGTGTGTTGCTGTCTATATCTTTCTTGGAGTCTTTCAAAATTTTCCTTATATATTTGGGTGCTCCTAAGTTGGGTGCATATATATTTATAAGGGTTATATCTTCTTGATGGATTTTTCCCTTAAGTATTATGAAATGCCCTTCTTTGTCCCTTTTTATGGACTTTGCTGCGAAATCTGTTTTGTCTGATATAAGTATTGCTACCCCGGCTTTTTTTTCATGTCCATTTGCTTGAAATACTTTTTTCCATCCCTTTACTTTCAGTCTGTGTAGATCTTTTGTTCTAAGCTGTGTCTCTTGTAGCCAGCATATATGTGGGTCATTCTTTCTAATCCATTCAACTACCCTATGTCTTTGATTGGAGCGTTTAATCCATTTACATTTAATGTTATTACTGCTAAGTACTTATTCATTGTCATTTTTCCCCTTTGTACTCGTGTTCTTCTCTGTCTCTCTCTGTTTCTTTATCTTCTTAGAGCAGACCCTTTAGCATCTCTTGCATTGCTGGTTTGGTGGAGATGTATTCTTTTAGTCTTCCTTTGTCTGAGAAACTCCTTATTTTGCCTTCCATTTTGAATGAGAGCCTTGCTGGGTAGAGTATTCTTGGTTGTAGGCCTTTGTTTTTCATTGCTTGGAATATTTTTTGCCATTCCCTTCTTGCTTGTAGTGTTTCTGCTGAGCAATCTGAGGATAGCCTTATTGGAGCTCCCTTGTATGTTATTAGTTGTTTCTCTCTTGCTACTTTTAGGATTCTCTCTTTGTCTTTGAATGTTGACATTTTAATTATGATGTGTTCTGAGGTGGGCCTGTTGCGGTTCATCTTCATTGGGACTCTCTGTGCTTACTGGATTTGCGTGACTCTTTCTCTCCTCATGTGAGGAAGTTTTCTGTCATTAGTTTTTCAAACAGGTTTTCTATTCCTTGCTCTTCTTCTTCTCCTTCTGGAATTCCTATGATACGGATATTATTACGTTTCATGTTGTCCTGCAACTGTCTTAGAACCTCTTCAGTCTTGTTCAGTCTTTTTTCGTTTTGTTGCATTGTCTGGGAGTTTTTGTGTACATTGTCCTCCAGCTCACTGATCCGATCTTCTGCTACCTCTAGCCTGCTTTTAATTCCTTCTACTGTGTTCTTCAATTCAGAGATCGTATTCTTCATTTCCTCCCGGCTCTTATGGATAGGTTCTATGTCCTTTTTCATGCTCGTGTAATTCTCTGTGAGTTCCTTGTAGTTTTTCTGGAGTTCGTTGTAGTTTCCCTGGAGTTCTTTGTAGTTTTCGCTGAGCTCATTTAACTTCTCCATAAGCCATGTTTTAAATTCCGTATGTGATATTTTGCTCCCCTCTATTTCATTTAGCACTCTTTCTGGGGATTCTACCTTTCCTTTTGATGGGGTGTTGTTTCTCTGTCTCCCCATTTTTGTGATTCCTATTGTTTTTTGGTGCTGTTGGAATGATCTGCTCTTCCTGGATCTGCCTCTGGTAGCGTCAGGTCATGTACCAGACTGGCCCTAGGCAGCCTATTGGGGACTTCCAGTGATCTACTGCCTTTATCTCTCTTCTTTAGTTGTTAATATATTCAATCTGTGATTGGCCGTCAGGCTTGAGTACCGTGGGTGTGGCAGCTTAATTCCTGTAGGCAGGGCTTTTATTTCCCCTTAGTATGACGCCACTTGGAGAGGAATGGTCTGTCTGCTGTACTGGGGCTGAGTCTGCACTGGCTGGTGCTTGGAGGAGGTTAGTGTAGCTTCCACTTACTCCTCCGCCCTCCTGGATCTCCGTCTGTGTTGTCGTTGATGATATTTCTTTAATCTGTCTGGTTGTATTTCATCTACTTTTTGTTGGATCTTTTTCTCTGGTTAGTTGATTGAGAGTCACTCTGCCCACCTTGTCTATAGATCTTTTGTGGAGATGTCAGTCACTCCTCTCTGCATTTGTTCCTGGAGTCTCTCCTTAACAGGAGCGAGCTGAGAACACTGTCCCTACTCTGCGGCCATCTTCCCCCTCCTCTCAGCATTTCTTTTATGGGGAACTGGTTCTTTGAAAAGATGAACAAAATTGACAAGCCTTTAGCTAGGCTCATCAAGAATAAAAGAGAGAGAACCCAAGTAAACAAAATCAGAAATGAAAAAGGAGATATCACGACTGATATCACAGAAATACAAAAGATTGTAAGAAATTGCTACAAACAACTATATGGCAAGAAACTTGACAACCTAGATGAAATGGACAAATTTCTAGAAGCATATAATCTTACAAAACTAAATCAAGAAGAAGCAGAAAGCCTGAACAAACTGATAACAAAGAGTGAAATTGAAACAGTAATCAAAAATCTCCCAGCACACAAAAGCCCTGGATGGGATGGCTTCACAGGCAAATTTTACAAAACAGTTAGGAAAAAACTAACTCCTACCCTCCTCAAACTCTTCCAAAAAATCCAAGAACTCCCAAACTTTTTCTATGAAACACGTATTACCCTAATTCCAAAACCATGTCAAGACACAACAAAGAAAGAAAAGTACAGGCCAATATCGATGATGAACATAGATTCTAAAACCCTCAACAGAATATTGGCAAACCGGATACAGCAACACATTGAAAAGATCATACACCACAATCAAGTGGGATTCATCCCAGGGATGCAAGGATGGTTTAATATTCACAAATCAATAAATTTAATACACCACATAAACAAAATGAAGGACAAAAATCACATGATCATATCAATAGATGCTGAAAAGCCATTTGATAAAGTACAACACCCATTTATGATGAAAACACTCAGCAAAATGGGAATAGAGGGAGTATACCTCAACATAATAAAGGCCATATACAAGAAACCTGAAGCCAACATCATACTCAATCGACAAAAACTGAAAGCATTCCCCCGTGAGATCAGGAACAATTCAATGATGTCCACTCTCTCCACTCCTATTCAACATAGTATTGGAAGTTCTAGCCACAGCAATCAGACAAGAAAAAGAAATAAAAGGCATCCAAATTTGAAAAGAAGTAAAACTGTCGCTTTTGGCAGATGACATGATAGTATACATAGAAAAACCTGAAACTCCACCAAAAAACTATTTGACCTAATAAGTGAATTTGGCAAAATGGCAGTGTACAAAGTCAATATCCAGAAATCAAAGGCATTTCTGTACACCAACAATAAAATATCATAGATAGAAACTAAAAAAAAAAAAAAAAATCCCATTTACTATAGCAACAAGAAAAATAAAGTAGGAATAAACTTAACCGAAGAGATAAAAGACCTGTACTCAGAAAACTACACAACCTAGAAGAAATAAATTAAGGAAGATACAAATAAATGGAAGCATATACCATGTTCTTGGATGGGAAGAGTCAACATCATTAAAATCTCCACACTACCCAAATCAATTTATAGATTCAATGCAATCCCTATTAAAATACCAGCAAGAGATTTCATAGACCTAGAACAAGTACTTCAAAAATATATATAGAACCAAAAAAGAGCCCGAATAGCCACAGAAATCTCGAGACAGAAGAACGCAATAGAACTGACAATACCTGATATCAAACTATACTACCAGGCCACTGTAATCAAAACATCCTGGTACTGGCATAAGAACAGACATATAGATCAATGGAACAGAATAGAGAGCCCAGAAATAAACCCAGGCCTCTATGGTCAACTAATATTTGACAAAAGGAGAAGCAACATAAAATGGAATGAGAATAGCCTCTTCTGCAAATGGTGCTGGGAAAACTGGACAGGGACATGCAAAAAAATGAAACTAGACCACCAACTTACGCCACACACCAGAAAAAACTCAAGATGGATAAAAGACTTAAATGTAAGATGTGAAACCATAAAAATCCTAGAGGAAATCATAGGCAGGAAAATTTCTGATATCCCACATAACAATATTTTCACTGATACATCTCCTAAGGCAAGGGAAATAAAGGAAAAAAAAAAAAGCAAATGGGACTACATCAAACTAAAGAATTTCTGCTCAACAAGAGAAAACATCAGCAAGATGGAAAGAGAACCAACCATGTGGGAAAACATGTTTGCCAATGATACATCAGACAAGAGTTTGATTTCCAAAATATATAAAGAACTTACAAATCTCAACACAAAGAAGACAGACAGCCCAATTAAAAAATGGGCAAAGGACCTGAACAAACACATCTGTAAGGAGGATATACAGAGGTTCCATACGCTTATGAAAAAATGATCAACATCGCTAGCCATCAGAGATGCAAATAAAAACCACAATGAGATACCACTTTACACCAGTCAGGATGGCCATCATCAACAAAGCAACAAACAACAAATGCTGGTGAGGATGTGGAGAAACGGGAACCCTAGTGCACTCTTCGTGGGAATGCAGACTGGTGCAGCCACTATGGAAAACAATTTGTAATTACCTCAAAAAAACTAAAAATGGAACTGCCTTTTGAATCAGGGATCCACTACTAGGATTATACCCGAAGAATCCTGAAACCCCGATTCAAAAGAACTTATCACCCCTATGTTCATAGGAGTGCTGTTTACAATAGCCAAGTTCTGGAAACAACCCAAGTGTCCATCTCTAGAGGAATGGATCAAAAAACAGTGGTACATGTACACAATGGAATACTATGCAGCAGAGAGAAAGAAGGAACTGCTGCCATTTGTGACAACATGGATGGAACTAGAGAGAATTATGCTTAGCGAAATAAGGCAGGCAATGAAAGAAAAATACCATATGCTATCACCCAATACAGGAGACTAATAAACAAAACTGAACAAGAAACAGAGTAACAGTTGTCAGGGGGGAGGGGGGAGGGAGGGAAGGGGCTAAGTAGGGAATGGGTTTAGCAAAGGAACTAATATAAATAACTCATGAACATGGACAACAGGTTCGGGATGGACCATGGGAGAAGGGATGGTCTGGGTGAGGTGTAACAATGAGGGAAAAAGTGGGACAATTGTAACAGAAAAATAATAAAAATAAAATTAAAAAAAAACGAAGGTATCATGTCTTGTGAAAAATAAAATAAAATGAATTAGAGGACTAAAAAGGATGACGTCACCTCTTGGCAAAGCTGGAGTCTTTCAATTATGGAACTGCAGTGGATCTGAGGCGTGTGCTTGGAGTTTCAGATGTTGACCCCTTTGCATGTGTATTTCAGCTTCCAGGGCTTAGGGAAGGTCAAGCTTGGCAGGGTCCAGTGTCTAAGATGCGTATAAATGAAATCATTTGTACAAGAGGCCTGTGTGTGAGAGGAGGGAGGCTAGTTCTGGAGCGGCCATTTTCCCCCTCTGAGAGGAGCTTGATTTGTTGATGTGTGACTGGCTGGCCTTTAATGTGAGTCTCGTTTACTTTGAACAATTGAGAGGCTTGAAGCGAAAGTCCCAGAGGATCCGTTGTTTGTAGAGGAAAATACTCTTTAAGTTACATTTCTTCCAGTGGTTGTAACCAGAATTCTACTGCCTCCCTGTGTCCCCCCAGGACATGGTTAGGAAAGTACTAAAGCTATGTGAAGAACAGCTCTGTGAAGGTCCAGGAACTTGGACTCCCATAAAAAAATCTCATTTGCTATCACTCAGAATTTTGCTTAAAAGTATTGGCTAGGACCACATACCTACACACCACTTTTGTAAAAGGTTATCAGAAGGACCAGTATTTCTACTATATAATTATGAAAATATAGTTACAGAGAAGGCAAATGACTTATCCAGGAACACAACTGGACTCCATTTTGCTTGACAGAAGTTCCTCTGGTGAAACTTCAAAGTGTTTTCTGTCACATAACAGAAAACCAGATCGGGTTCCATAGGAGGACCCGTGAATATACTTTTCAATAGTAGTGTTTTCATAAAAGGCTTTGCAGAAAGCGTTTGTTTTATAAATAAGACCCCATGTTAACCACAATGGTGGCATTCCATATTTATGGAAACTCTGTGGTGGATTCTTTCACAAAAGAAAGCCCTTGTGTAATGGGGACAATCAACTACTAACCAATTTTCTTGGTAAGTCTGAAATTTCACATATCTTTATTTATTTATTTATTTATTTATTTATTTATTTATTTATTTATTTATATTGTTGTTCTATTACAGTTGTCCTAATTTTCCCCCATTGTTCTCCCCTGCCACGCCCACCACACATTCCCACAGTCTATCCCTACCTTGTTGTCTATGTCCATGAGCCATTTATACTTGTTCCTTGACTAGACCCTCCCCCTTCATTTCTCCCTTCTCCGCATTCCTTCTGGTCACTGTCAGTCTGTTCCTTGTTTCCATGCCTCTGGTTCTATTTTGCTTGTCTGTTTGTTTTGTTCATTAGGTTCCTGTATTAGGTGAAATCATATGATATTTGTCTTTTGCCACCTGGTTTATTTTACTAACGTAATATTCTCCAGTTCCATCCATGTTGTGGCAAAAGGTAGGAGTTCCTTCTTTCTTTCTGCTGAATAGTATTCCATTGTGTAAATGTACCACAGTGTTTTGATCCACTCATCTACAGATGGGCACTTAGGCTGTTACCAGCATTTGGCTATTATAAATAATGCTGCTATGAACAAAGGGGTGTTTCAGGATTCTTCAGGTATAATCCCAAGCAGTGGAATTGCTGGATGAAAAGGCAGTTCCATTTTTAGTTTTTTGAGGAAATTCCATACTGTTTTCCATAGTGGTTGCACCATGCTGCTGGAATTTCACACATCTAGTTTGCCTAAATTGAGAAGCCTTAGTTGGCAAGATTTACAAAACTGTTGGAAGGTGGGCTAATTCATTATTCCCTTAATTTTCACTGTTTAGCTTTCTTCATTGAATTTCACTTAATTTAAAAAACAGATAATTATGTAATATTCAAAATACATGGTTTCCAGAGAAAGCAGATACATATCTTCCAAATTTAAAACATTTTGTATTTGCTCCAGACTTTAAAAAATTAAATAGAAGGTTACAGCTACCTCCTCCCGTCTTATTACTCTCCCTCTACCCTTTGTATGTTTGTGGCTGGAAGAAGGGAATCACATCAGGAATATTTTGCGTGTTTTCTGTCTTAGCCCGTTGAGCTTGCTCCTGAAAGAGATGGCTCCCACTTGGCTGCCCCAAGTTCTGGAAGCTCCCTAAATCAATAAGGATTTCCTAAATTGAGTAGACCTTGGAATTACTTTGGAAAATTAAAGAGCTCTCTTAGACTTCGTTTAAATTCATCCTTTGACAGGGAAAAATTAGTTTTGAAAAAAATCAGAATGATAGACAGATTGACAGACATACAGGTGTTAGGGGCATCTCTCTTGAGTTTCCAGCATACTATTTGCAATTGAAGCAAGCAAGAAACTTGGTGTAAGGCCTGCATTCTCCTTGAACTTTGTTTATGGACAAGCACCAGGTCTTCTTCATATTGGATGCTTAAGCATTGCTTTGATGTGCATAGTCTTTGGATGCTCCATTAAGTCTCTGAGCGCCAGGGTGGCCAGTTTTCAACTTCTCCCACAGGCCCCCATCTGGCCACTTTTATGTGGCAAGCTGTTCTCACTTACTGCCACCAGCACTGGCCTTGGAAGTCTGCCTCCTGGATTATTTTTGCTCCTAAATCTGATTTCCAGCGCATAAAGGGCACCTCTTCTCAGACTGTGTAGTTTGCTTTTCTGAATAAAATGGATTCCTTGTGTATGTTGGCAGGAAGATAAGGTCAATCTGAAGGCCAGACTCTCCCTTTAGGGGAGTGTGTATGTGTGTGTGTGTGCATGTGTGCATATGTGTGTGTGTGTGTGTGTGTGTGAGAGAGAGAGAGAGAGAGAGACAGAAAGAGACAGAGAGAGAGATTGAGAGACTGAGAGATTATCTGCTTCTCTCATCTATTTATTCTCTTTCTGTAATGATGGAGCCTGTAAGGGCTGGCCTGATCCTATACAGTCTATGAGCTTAGGTCTTCAGAATCCTTTTCCCCACCTTTGACACTCAGCTGGTTGCCTCCCTGAAGAAAAGCTTATAAGACTATTCACAACATGTTGAGGTTCCCCCATATGTGAGGCTAGGGCGCCCAAATTTGATAAAGTGCAGTGACATATGTCATGGATACTAATTTGAATTGAGAACACTGAGTAGTAAGCAGCCAAATAATGATTGTTTTGCATATAATGCAGCTTAAGAAAACCTAATAGGGAATTTCAATTTCTTGGACATATTTTTCTGAGGCTCAGTCACTCTTTGTCTGTTTTGGGCATAATTCTGTTTCAAGCCTTTCTCTTCCTTTTTAATTCACTTGGCTTGATGAAATATGGTTTGGGCTACTTACCTATATGTATAGGTACTTTGCTATAAAACCATATTTTTTATAAGTGAGATGTATGAGTAGGGAGACTAGATCAGACTGCATCAGAGTGATGGGCTTAACCTTTAAACAACTTCTTTTTTTACAGCTGAAGTTGTCTGTAGTCTAGTATTCATGTGAAACTTGACATGCTTGAGGGAGGCATGGCTCTGGAAATTCAGGGACAAGCAGAAGCATCTGGCTATAGGTAATGATTGATGACTTGTTGGAAGGCTTATTTCCTTCTCTGTGCTGCCAGGTGCAGAGGCTGTAGTGAGCACACATGCACTCTGCACTCAGAAAACTGGCACTGACTATGACCTTGCTGTGCTGGTCATTTCTTTAATTAATTAATTTCCATTTTATCAAGTATGGACTTTTGAGAGATGGATGTGCTAATGACAATGTTTGTTCCTGGGAGCCTAGAGGAGAAAACATGATGGCATTAGTATTGAATAATGGCTGTTTCATAGTGGGGTTTTGCCTGATTTTTAATTGTCAAACATTTTATGATAGTTATGGCTCTTTAGAAACAAACCTCAAATGGTACTTATAAAACACCAATTATCTGTGTGGCTTGTGAACTTGCTAATGGGATGTGTGTCCTTACACCTCTAGGTCACTCTTTCTAATTTTGCCTCTACTGATAATTCATTAGAAATGGAAAAAAAGCATGTGCTTTGTTTCAGTAACAAATACAATAAGGCAGTGCCTGAAATGGAGAAAAAGCCAAACTGCCTTTGCAAAAAACTACACATTGTGTAGTGGCCTCATAGACCAAAATCTTATAAAACAGGTAAGTTGTAAATACCATAGCACTGGGCATTGTTGGACTGGCAACTGGTGGCCTGCCTTTGTACATCTAATAATCTGGCACCTCAAAAAGAGGTAATGGAAGGTATTGTAGAAAAAATCAGAACTGCAAAGGTTTGTGGCTGTGAATGATGTCGTATTCAGTGGCATGGAATGAAAAAAATATGTGTGATGCTTGCAGTACCTGGCTCTCCTCACTCTTTGAGCCTACCTAACTCTGTTAGGACAGTTATCTCTAAAGTGTGAGTGACCCCGAGTCACTTTATCCCCAAAGATAACAATTTAGAAATCTGTAATTCTGGAATAGGAGAGGAGGTTACTAGCAAAAAACAACGAAAAACAAAAAACAATTAGGAACCTCATAAAAGAAGAACTTTAGTTTATTGAAAGCTATCATTACTACGGAAATAAGACTTCAAGACATCAATAATTCTAAAAAATATATATAAACAGATCCTCTATTGCACCAATCCTGCAACATTTATGTGAGCAGATTGGGGCAGGGGATATCCAAGTTCTCCTGCAACTCTGAGTTGTAATTCTGTGAATTTTGCAGCATTATTTGAGAAGCTTCATATAGCATTAAGATTTGAGTCCATATAATAACAATGACTGCTCTGTAGGTGGTAGTAAGGGTAAGAATCTTAACTAGGATAGATGACGCAATAGGTATAGCCCTTAATTTTTAAATGAGGATGACATATTCTGTGTCTAGTGTGAGTTGTGAGTGTGTACATTAAAAGTCAGCAGCCTCCCCATTGAAATAGGTCTCCATGTCCAATGTGAGTTTTGTCATAAAGGCAACGAGTATACTAACCTTGCCTCAGTTGGTCTGTAATTGTTCTAGAACTGAGTAGGAGATACATTCCTTTTGTCTGACAAACTATATCTTTTAGAAAAACATAATGCACTTAAATACAATTATGTTAATTATCGCACTACCTCAAAATTCACAGAGCTGGAAGTCATCAAGATCTCCTTTTTAAGTTAGGTATTCTTGAGAAGTATTTTATATATCATGATAAATTATCTAACCTTTCATACTGATGAAGGCCAGCATTATGGAAACAAGCAGCTTTTTATTCTATTCTAAGGTCAGTCTAACCAAATTATGCAACTTCTAATGCAATTGCTTGAAGCTTCCACTTTGAAAAGTTTTCTCACTTTAATATCTTGCAACAGAGATAAATATTTTATCTAGTATTTGTGCTTAACAATATAGTTCACTGATTGTCATTCCTTTTGTGACATTTGTTGGCATGAGAGGCAGTTCATGATGAATGGCCTTGCTTATTTTGCCATTTGTTATAGATAATCAGCAGAGAGCCAGAATAGAATAAAAATGTGCTTTCTGTTGTTATTTTTAATTTCAAGGCTAACTGAGACCTACAGAATATATATATATCACTTCAGGTTTTGCCTGAGAGCCAAAAATGAGGTAGATTTTCTTTTAAAGTAGACTCGATTTCAGAATTATTAGACTCGATGCCAATTGTAGGCTGACTAATTGCTTTTAGTAGGATTTGGGACACTATCTGTAACAAAGCAATCTATTTCTTTCAGGAAATAAACTGTTATTTCAGGGGAAGAGGGGGTCAGTTGGGAAGCTGTTTTACTTTCAAGCCTCATAAAGAATATTTTTCAAGGGTGTCTTAAAGGTAGGGCTAATTCCATGTAAATCATTTTGTATGGTGTCAGGTGTTATTAGTTATGTTTTGTTACTGACAAGCTTTTACAGTGGTTATGGATTCCTGCTCTTAAAGTATTAATTTATTCTAGGCAAAGCCTAGCCCTCTATACTTGCCTCTAGACTTTAGTGAATGGACTTCTTGTTTATTAGTTAGGCTATTTTCAAAGAAAAATATGTTGGCTTTAAAATATTCATCTGTTCACCTATTCACTAACTATTTGTAGATAATTTTTTATTGACCAATACTGCACTCAGGTCTGAGGGATGTAGAGAAAGTAAAAGCAGTACTTACCCTCATAGCTTGTATATATTGTCACTGAGGAGACAAGATGAGAAGTTAAACATACTTTAAGAAACAAAATCAATGGGTAAAGTAAGTATTTGCTAAGTGGTACCACGTAATTGTTTAACAACTGGAAAAATTATATATTTTTATTTTCCATTATATGAGAAAATAAGTTCAACATGGACCCCTATGTTCATAGAAGCATTATATACAATAGCCAAAATTTGGAAGCAGTCCAAGTGCTCATCAGTAGATGAGTGGGCAAAAAAGATGTGGTACATTTACACAATGAACTACAATATGGCTGTGAAAAGGAAGGAAATATTCCTCTTTGTGACAGCATGGATGGACCCGAAGAACATTATGTTAAGCAAAATAAGCCAATTATAGAAAGACAAATACTATGTGATCTCACTTATATGTAGAATCTAATGAGCAAAATAAACTGATGAACAAAATAAAAGCAGAGGCATGGATCATATGTGGATCAAACTAACAGATCTCCGAGAGGTGGAGGGTGGAGGGTACTGGAAGAAATTAGCCAAAGAACATTTATGCATATATGTATAGCCTATGGACACAGACAACAATGTGTTGAAGGCTGTGTGTGTGTGGGGGGGGGCTGGGGCCTGGATGAGGGAGGTAAAGTGGGGAGAATGGGATACATCTGTAATATTGTGAACAATAAAAAAAGTTAAAACTTTAAGGTGAAAACTCAAATAATATAATTATTAGAAGAAAATAAATATTCACCTAATCTTGAAATTGAAAAAAAAGACAACTTTAGAAGCATAAAAAAAAGAAATTAATGCAAAGAAAATACCAGAAGGTTTTTAAATGTCAAATTTAAAAAAAAAGTGTCTGTATGTCCAAGAAATAAGCTAAGTAAAAAAAATAATCCATTGCAGAATAAGAACATATATTTATTAATTCTACATATAATTAAAGGGTGCTTATTATCATGTGCTAGCCAGTATATAGAGTGCTAGGGATGCAACAGTAAACAAAAGAAAGTCCCTTTACCCTTTGAGTTTATATATATATATATTATATATATATATATATGTATATATTTAAATAATTTATTTATTTGTTTGTTTACTTATTTTTTATTTTTAGAGAGAGGGGAAAGGAGAAAGAGAGGGAGAGAAACATCTCTGTGTGGTTGCCTATCACTTGCGCCCCCAACTGGGGTTCTTATGTGCAACCTAGTAATGTGCCCTAGCTGGGAATCGAACCAGCGACACTGGGCTCGCAGGCCGACACTCAATCCACTGAGCCACAGCAACCAGGGCCTGAGTTTATATTTTTATTGGCACAAACAACAAGCAAATATAATATATTTGGTGGGTATGGAGAAAAATAAAGAAGGGTAAGGGACATATGTTCTGCTGGGAATGAGGGTTCTCTAGGAAGATCAGGGAAGACATCTTCGATAAGGGAACATTTAAACAACACTCTTATTATAGAAAGAGTTCTTACAATTCAATAAATAAGACAAATACCACAATATAAAAATAATTCAGAGGTCACAAATAGGTAATTCATAAAGTTCAAATGAACAATAGATATGAAAATATTCCAATCTTAGTAACCAAATAATAGTAATGGAACACCATTATTAACTTTTGATTAAAAACACTATATATTTTTATAAAATTCAAGGAATATAGGATTGTATAAAATAGAAGTTAAAGTCTCCATATATCTTTCCTCTCCAATTCAATACCTCAGGGGAACTACAGACAACAATTTGATGTGCAAGCTATCAGTTTTATACTTACCAAATTAAGAGTCTTAAAAATATATACTAAGCATTAATAAGGATGTGATTATTATACACTGCTAAATGGAGTATACTTGATAGAATTGAAATTAATATAGTATTTCTTAGGGATAATTTATTGATATACATTAAAAATCCTAAAACAGGACATGGACAATGATGTGAAGATTGACTACGGGAGAAGGGGTGGGCTGGGTGAGGGGGAGCAATGGGGAAAAAAGTGGGACAACTGTAATAGAAAAATAGTAAAAATAAATTTAAAAAAATCCTAAAACATCTAGCATTTCTTCTTCTGGAAGTTATCCTAAGGAAATGATTTAAGATATTCTTAGAAATTAATGTTCAAGATGTTAATCTCAGCATAATTTATAGAAATAAAATATTAGAAATATCTTAAATATCAATATGTGAATGACAATTTTCTATGATGCATATATTGGTAGAATACTCTAAAGCCATTAAAATAACATTTTTTATAGAATTTTTATTTTGTTTTTCAATTACAGTTGTCCCATTTTCCCCCCGTTGCTGCCCCCGCCAGCCCACCTCTTCTCCCACAATCATATCCCCCCCGTTGCTCCCCCCGCCAGCCCACCTCTTCTCCCACAATCATATCCCCTCCGTTGTCCATGTCCATGAGTCACTTATACATATTCTTTGACTAAACCCTTCCCTTACTTATCCCCCTTTTCTCCCTCCCTCCTCCCCCCCTAATAAATGTTATTATATTCCTTGTTCTATTTAGTTCATTTGTTTGTGTTGTTCCTTAGTTTTCTGTATTAGGTGATATCATATGATATTTTTCTTTCTTTGCCAGGCTTATTTCACTAAGCATAATTCTCTCTAGTTCCATCCATGTTGTCGCAAATGGCAGGAGTTCCTTCTTTCTTTATGCTGCATAGTATTCCATTGTGTAAAGGTGCCACAGTTTTTTAATCCACTACTCTACAGATGGGCATTTAGGCTGTTTCCAGCACTTAGCTATTGTAAACAGTGCTGCTATGAACATAGGGGTGCATAAATTCTTTTGAATTAGAGTTTTAGGAGTTTTCGAGTATAACCCTAGCAGTGGTATCGCTGGTTCAAAAGACAGTTCCATTTTTAATTTTTTGAGGTAATTCCATACTGTTTTCCATAGTGGCTACACTAGTCTGCATTCCCACCAACAGTGCAGTAGGGTTCCCGTTTCTCCACGTCCTTGCCAGCACTTGTTGTTTGTTGATTTGTTGATGATGGCCATTCTGACAGGTGTAAAGTGGTATCTCATTGTGCTTTTTATTTGCATCTCTCTGATGAGGTTGAGCAATTTTTCATGTGTCTATGGATCTTCTGTATGTCCTCTTCAGAGAAGTGTTTGTTCAGTTCCTTTACCCATTTTTTAATTGGATTGTCTGTTTTCTTGATGTTGGGTTATGTAAGTTCTTTATATATTTTGGAGATTAGACCCTTGTCTGAGGTATAATTGGCAATTATGTTTTCCCATATAGTTGGTTTCATTTTCATCTTGCTGATGTTTTCTTTTGCTGAGCAGAAACTTTTTAGTTTCATATAGTCTCATTTATTTATTTTATTTTTTTATTTCTCTTGCCTCAGGAGATGTATTTGTGAAAATATTGTTACGTGGGATATCTGAAATTTTCCTGCCTATGTTTTCCTCTAGGACTTTTATGGTGTCACGGCTTATATTTAAGTCTTTGATCCATCTTGAGTTTATTCTTGTGTATGGTGTAAGTTGGTGGTCTAGTTTCTTTTTTTTGCACATCCCTGTCCAGTTCTCCCAGCACCATTTGTTAAAGAGGCTCTTCTCATTCCATTTTATGTTCCTTCCCCCTTTATCAAATATTAGTTGACCATATAGTCCTGGATTTATTTATGGACTTTCTATTCTGTTTCATTGATTTATATGTCTGTTCTTATGCCAGTATCAGACTGTTTTGATCATAGTGGCTTTCTAGTATAGTTTGACATCTGGTATTGTGATTCCTCCTACTGTGTTCTTCTGTCTTAAGATTATTTCGGCTGTTCGGGGTCTCTTTTGGTTCCATATGAACTTTTATTTTTTTAATGTGTTTTATTGATTATAATGTTACATTTGTCCCAATTTCCCTTCCCTCTTCTCCCCTCCACCCGGTGGCCCCCCTCCCTCCAGTTGTCCCCCCCTTTTAGACCGTGTCCATTAGCTGTGCATATAGTTCTTCTCAACCTCTCTCTGTCTATTCCATTCCCTCCTACCATGCTCATTAATTCCTATATCATCTCCCTCCCTCTTCCCCTTCCCTCTCCATGCTGACCTCCCCCCAACATGCTCCCCATACCGATAGTTCTTTTTCCACTCTCATTGCCTGTTTAGTTTGCCTTTGTTTCAATTCCCTAGCTTCTGTTGTTTCTTGTGATGCAGTTTTCATTTTAGATTTCATAGTTTTGATCCTCTTTTTTCTAAACCAGTCCCTTTAACATCTCATATAACAGTGGTTTGGATCTAATGAACTCTTTCAGCTTTATTTTGTCCTGGAAACACTTTCTCTGCCCTTCTATTCTGAATGACAGCTTCGCTGGATAGAGTATTCGTGGTTGTAGGTTTTGGATTTTCATTACTTTGAATATTTCTTGCCAGTCCCTTCTTGCCTGCAGGGTCTCCCTTGAGAAGTCAGCTGATAGTCTAATTGGGACCCCTTTGTACATGATTCTTTTCTTCTCTCTTGCTGCTTTCAAGATTCTCTCTTTATCTTTAACTTTTGACATTTTGATTATAATGTGTCTTGGAGTGGTTCTCCCTGGGTGCAGTTTTTTTGGAATTCTCTGTGCTTCCTGGACCTGTAAGTCTATTTCCTTCCCCAAGTTTGGGAAGTTCTGCTTTATTATATTTTCACTTAATTTTTCAATTTCTAGTTCATCTTCTTCGCCCTCTGGCAAACCAATGATTCTTATGTTGGGGCTTTTATAGCTGTCCCAGAGGTTTCTGATCCTCTCATCATTTTCCTTGCTTCCCGTTTTTTTCTCTCTGCACTGGTTGACTGTTTGTTCCTTCTTTGTGTTCTGGTTTGTTTATTTGAACTCTGGATTTTATTTCCTCACCATCTGTCTCGTATGTGGTTTTGTTCCTTTCATTATGAGCGTTTTTCAATTCTTTCTCATCTTTTTCCAGATCTTTTGTTAATTCTGTAAGCCACCTGATAACAATGGCCCAGAACTGAGCCTCTGACAGGTTTCTTATCTGTTCATCTGTCAGGTTCTCCATCTGTTGCCTGGTGAGCTGTGCCACTGGGATTTCTATAGTTGTCTGCCTCATTTGACAGATGCGTTTTGTTTTCTTGGGCCGGCTATAGGGGGCAGTGCCTGTGTACTCATCACAACCCAGCGACTGGCGCCGATCCGCAACCTTTCTCACAGGCGCTTTGTCGTCACTGCCCAGCTACCAGTGGCGATCTGCAACCTATTTCACAGCCCTGTGGCGGCTTGTGTGGGGGCGGGGGTCCATGATGGATTCACACAGTTATTCCGCTAGGAGACCGGGATTCGTCCTCCCGCCCCCTGAGCCTCACTGTTCCAGGCAATGTGGTGGCTGCTTCTCCCAGCGTTGGGGTCGCGAGCCGCTGGGGTTTGACTGCAGCCAGGATTGTCTTCCCTGCTGCTGGGATTGCTCTCCCTGCCGCTGTCCCTGGTGCAACTGCAAACAGCACCACCCACTTTCGCTCTTACCTGCCCAACGAGCGCCGCTGGTTTATAACTTCATACGTTGGGCTTCCATGTATTTTTATTTTCTGGAATTTCTAGTTATCTTTTATTTTGAAGTAGTTGTATTCCTCTCTAGTTGTAGAGGGAGGCCGAGCATATCCATCTAAGCCTCCATCTTGGCCGGAAGTTCCATATGAACTTTTGAAGTATTTGTTTAGGTCTGTGAAATATGTCATTGGTATTTTAATAGGGATTGCATTGAATCTGTAAATTGCTTTAGGTAGTATGGCCATTTTAATGATGTTGATGCTTTCCATCCAAGAACATGGCATTTGCTTCCATTTATGTGTACCTTCCTTAATTTCTTTATTCAATGTTACGTAATTTTCAGAGTACAGTTCTTTTATATCTTTGGTTAAGTTTACTCCTAGGTACTTTATTTTTCTTGTTGCTATAGTAAATGGTATTTTCTTTTTTGTTTCTGTCTCTAATATTTTATTGTTGGTGTACAGAAATGCCTTAGATATCTGTATATTTATTTTGTACCCTGCTATTTTACCAATTTCATTTATTATATCAAGTAGATTTTTAGTGGAGTCTATATAGGGTTTTCTATGTGTACTATTGTGTCATCTGCATAAAATGATAGTTTTATTTCCTCTTTCCCAATTTGGATGCCTTTTATTTCTTTGTCTTGTCTGATTGCTGTGACTAGCACTTCCAACCCATGTTGAACAGGAGTGGAGAGAGTGGACATCCTTGTCTTGTTCCTGATGTCAGGGGGGAATGCTTTCAGTTTTGTCCATCGAATATGATGTTGGCTTCAGGCTTCTCATATATAGCCTTAATTATGTTAAGGTATGCTCCCTCTATTCCCATTTTGCTGAGTGTTTTCATCATAAATGGGCGTTGTACTTTATCAAATGCTTTTTCTGCATCTATTGATATGATCATGTGATTTTTGTCTTTCATTTTGTTTATGTGGTGTATTACAGTTATTGATTTGCGAATATTAAACCATCCTTGCATCCCTGGGATGAATCCACTTGATCGTGGAGTATGATCTTTTTAATGTGTTGCTGGATCGTGTTTGCCAATATTTTGTTGAGTACTTTACTATCTTGTTCATCAGTGATATTAGCCAGTAGTTTTCTTTCTTTGTTGTATCTTGACCTGGTTTGGGAATTAGGGTAATACTGGCTTAAAAGAAAAAGTTTGGGAGTTTTCCCTCTTGTTGGATTTTTTGGCATAGTTTGAGAAGGGTAGGAGTTAGTTCTTGCCTAAAAGTTTTGTAAAATTCACCCGTGAAGCCATCTGGTCCAGGGCTTTTGTGTGCTGGGAGATTTTTGATAACTGTTTCAATTTCATTCTTTGTTATTGGTCTGTTGAGACTTTCTACTTCTTCTTGATTCAGTTTTGGAAGGTTATATGTTTCTAGAAATTTGTCCATTTCTTCTAGGTTGTCAAATTTCTTGTGAAACAGTTGTTTGCAGTAATTTCTTACAATCCTTTGTATTTCTGTGGTATCAGTCGTAATTTCTCTTCTTTCGTTTCTGATTTTGTTTATTTGGGTCTTCTCTCTTTTTTTCTTGATGAGCCTGCCTAGAGGCTTGTCGATTTTGTTTATTTTTTCGAATAACCAGCTCCTAGTTTTGCTGATCTTTTCAATGTTTGTTTAGTCTCTATCTCATTTCATTCTGCTCTGATATTGATGATTTCCTTCTTTATTCTTGCCCTAGGCTTTGTTTGTTGTTGTTGTTCTAGTTCTTGTAACTTTGGGGTTAGATTTTTTTATTTGAAATTCTTCTATCCTTTCGTATATGCCTGTATTGTTATGAACTTCCCTCTCAGGACTTCTTTTGCTGTGTCCCATAGATTTTGAGCTGTCGTGTGTTCATTATCGTTAGTTTCCAGAAATTTCTCGGTTTCTTCCTGATGTCATTGTTAACCCATTCATTATTTAATAGCATGTTATTCATTCTTCATGAGTTTGTGTGTCTTTGATTTTTTTTTATTTGAGGTTGATTTCTAGTTTCAAGGCATTGTAGTCTGAAAAGATGCTTGATATAATTTCAATATTCTTGAATTTGGTGAGGCTTGTTTTGTGTCCTATCATGTGGTCCATCTTTAAAACTGCCCATTTGCATTGGAAAAGAATGTATATTTTGCTTCTTTGGGGTGGAAAGTTCTATATATATCAGTTAAGTCCATGTGGTTTAGTGTGTTGTTCAATGGTTGTATATCCTTGGTGTTACTTTTCTTTGAAGATCTGTCTATTGTTGATAATGGAGTGTTAAAGTCCCCTACTATGAGTGTGTTGCTGTTAATATCCTTCTTGTGGTCTTCTAGTATTTTCTTTATGTATTTGGGTGCTCCTATGTTGGGTGCATATATGTTTATCAGTTTTATATCTTCTTGATGGATTGTTCCCCTAAGTATTATGAAATGTCCTTATTTGTCTCTTTTTATGGTCCTTGCTTTGAAATCCGTTTTGTCTGATATTGCTACCCCAGCTTATTTTTCATGTTCGTTTGCTCGGAATAATTTTCTCCATCCTTTCGCTTTCAGTCTGTTTAAACCTTATGTTTTGAGGTGTATTTCTTGTAGGCAGCAAATATGTGGGTGTTGTTTTCATATCCATTCTGGTACCCTATGTCTTATAATTGGAGCACTTAATCCATTTACATTTAAGGTTATTATTGACATGTAATTATTCATTTCCCTTGTACCTGTGTTCTTTTCCCTCTTTTTTTTTTTTTTCTTCTCTTTCTTAGATCATTCCTTTTAGCATCTCTTGCAATGCTGGTTTGGTGGAGATGTATTCTTTTAGTCTTCCTTTGTCTGAGAAACTCCTTGTTTCACCTTCCATTTTGAATGAGAGCCTTGCTGGGTAGAGTATTCTTTGTTGTAGGCTTTTGTTTTTCATTGCTTGAAATATTTTTGACCATTCCCTTCTGGCTTGTAGTGTTTCTGTTGAGAAATCGGTCGATAGCCTTATGGAGCTCCCTTGTATGTTATTTGCTGTTTTTTTCTTGCTGCTTTTAGGATTCTCTCTTTGTCTTTGAATGTTGCCATTTTAATTATGATGTGCCTTGGAGTGTGTCTTTTGGGGTTTCTCTTCATTGGGACTCTCTGTGCTTTTCCGACTTTCATGACTTTTTCTCTCATCGGGTTAGAAAAATTTTCTGTCATTATTTTTCCTATCAGCTTTTCTATCACTTGTTCTTATTCTTCTTCTTTTATTCCAAAGATCTGGACATTATTTTGTCTCATGTTGTCCTGTAATTTCCTTTGACCTTCTTCATAATTTTTCGATCTTTTTTCATTTTGTTGTATTGTCTGGGTATTTTTTTCTACATTGTCTTCTAACTTACTAATCTGATCCTCTGCTTTGTTTAGCCTGCTCTTGATTGATTCTTTGATTCTATTGTGTTTTTTAGTTTAGAGATTGTATTTTTCATTCCTTCCTGGTTCTTGTTAATAGTTTCTATGTCCTTTTTTATACTGGTGTAGTTCTCCATAAGTTTCCTGTAATTTTCTTGGAGCTGTTGGTAATTTCCTTGGAAATTGTCATAGTTACCTTTGAAGTTGTCAAAGTATATTGAGCTTCTTCATCACCATTCTTTTGAATTCTATGTCTGACATTTGGCTTATGTCTATTCCATCTACCTCTCTTTCTGGGGATTCCTCTTTTCCTTTCATTGGGAGGTTGTTTCTGTGTCTTCCCATGTTGGGTTTTCTTGTTTGTTTTTGTTTCTGTTATATTTGTCTGCTTTGATTTCCTGCCTTTGTGATATGAGTTTCTTTACAGGAGACCTGGGGGTTTCAGTGGTGCATTCTCTTTGATCTCCTGAGCCTGATGTTCTTGGGATACCCTTTATATTGTTTGTTTATGCTGTCTGGTTATATTTCAGATGCTTTTTGGTAGGATCTTCCCTCTGGCTAGTTGATTGAGGTTCACTCTGCCCACCATGTCTTGATTTCTTTTGTGGAGATGCTGTAAAAAACATAAACACACAGCTCTGGCAAGAAACCCACACCCTCAAAAATATCCCCCACCCTCCATCCCACTATTGGCAGCAAATGAGCCAGTATTTATATAAATGTAGAGAGATTAGGGCCACTATACTATAGGAGAAATAAATAAGAGTTGTTTTAAATGCAGATAAATATGATTTTTGAGAGGGTGGATGATAAAGTAATAATAGTAGCAAGTAGCGTCAAGACTATGCAAGACAGTAAGTAATATTTACATTGTATGTTAATAAAAAAATAGAGAGGGAAGAATGCAGGATAAAGTAAGAAATTGGTAGTGTATAATATTAGATTTATATTGTAGTTATATGCTACATATTTAGTGTGAAAGGGAGGTTAAACAAAACAGACAAATGTACAAACAAAATTAAAGATTAAAAATGGGAGGGAGAGATGGTATGAAACAGATTAAGGAGATAGTTTAAAGAGAAAAATATTTATTAAAAAAAGAAAGAAAAAATTAAAATTAAAAAAATTTTTTTTACTCAATTCAGCTTTTGTGTGCAGTCTTTTTTTTTCTAGATCCACACCTGGTCAAAGTTCCATGAGTTTCAATTTTGTTTTACAAATTGTTTCCTGGTTGGCTGGCTGTGAGGAGCTCTGACTGGTGTCTGTGGCTGCTTTTCTCTCACTCAGTGGTCTGCTGTAACTATCTACTGTGAGTCGCAGAGTTGGGTCTCTCCCGCCTTGTCCTGCGACATCCTCTAGCAGTCCTCAAGCTTTTGTTGGTAAGGCAGTGTGCATGATCCTAGTTCCTGCCCTGACTTGGATCCTGCTTTTGCTCCTCCTTCCAACAGGTCTCTGTGTTCCACACTGCAGCACTGGGCTCCGTCCCTGGCCAGCAGTGCCTCACTGTTTGCCTCTGTGCTCTGCCCACCTGCTTTGGGCCCTGACCGAGAAGGTGTTTCTAACGCAGTTTTCCCAGCCCAATTCCACTTTTTTCTGATCAGCGGTGCCGCGATGGATGCGCGCGCCCTGTGTGTGGTGCCGCCAGCACCAGACTCAGTTCACACAGCTTCCCATATTCTGGGTCACTTGCTATCTCACCGTTCGCCTGTGCGCCCTAACCGCTGGTCTGGATCTCTGATCAAGATCATTTTTCTAACGCAGCTCTCCCAGCCTGGTTCAGGTCCTCTTTTAATTGGCACTGCGATGCACACACCTGGGGCATGGAGTCGCAATGCCAGACCTGCCTGTTCAGGGGATCTCCTCACAGATTCAGATCATACAACTCCCCACAGTCTGGGCCCCTCGCTGTCCTCGCACACCTCCAGCCACTTCACAGAAACCTTTCTATTGTTTCCCTATGGAACTCCACTGGTCCCCATGCCCACAGTAGGCTGCAGTCTCCAAGCAGATTCCAGTCGATGAACCGGTCTGCAGTTGTCCCTCTGGGGTGCGGTCCAGTAGAAGCGTGGGGCTTGGTGGGTCCAGCGACTCCTCCTGAGAGTGCGGACGATCCTTCTGCACTTTTCCACTCTGCTCTCGCTCTCCCTTCCCCACTCGAGCTGTCCGTAGTTTGTACTCACTCACTTGTCTCTCTGTCCATATCCCAAGCTTTCCATGATAGGAGCAAGCAGACAACTCTGCTACTTACTCCACCACCATCTTCCTCCTCCGAAAAACTAAAATAACTTTTTAAGGGATATTTAATGACACAGAGAAACATGAATGGTATAATATATACTAATTGAACAAAAATTAGTAAGCAAAACAGTATGTATAGATTGATTCCAATTGATTAAAAATATATATGCATAGAAAAAGAAAAAAACACTGGAAGGAAAATTACCTAACCATTAATAGCTATCTTAGGTTGCAGGAAATCAGGTGATTTTTACTTTTTAATATACTTTTGTAATTTCCCAAATTTTCTACATTAAACCTGTATTATTTTTGATATCAGAAAAACAAACACTTAAAGAAGTTAAGTACTATCCTACACAGTCCATATTAAGGGCTGAAGAGGTGATATAGGCAGGATTATAAATGACTCTGAGGGGCAACATATATATATGTATGTGTGTGTATATATATATATACACATGTATATATATATATATACACACATATATATTCTTTATTTTCATTTTTTAATTAGAGCATACATTCTAAATTATTCTGAGGGGCAACACATATATACTTTATTTTCATTTTTCAATTAGATCATACCTTCTAAATTTTTCTTATTTTTCCTTTTTTAAAGTATATTTTATTGATTATATTGTTACAATAGTTCCAATTCTTTCCCCTTTGCTCCCCTCCGCCCAGCACCCCCCTTCCCCAACAATCCCCTCCCCAAGTCCATGTCCATGGGTCGTACATACAAGCTCTCCTGCCTCACCCTTTCATATATTCTTCTTCTTTTTTAAAAAATAATTAATTAATTAGTTAAATATTTTAACAATAAAAAATAACAATCCCTCCCTCTCAGACTTAAGACCCTTTACAATCTTATAAAGGACAATGGACAAAGGTCTCGAGCTCCTCTAGCTGCTTCAAGCTGGACATGGTCGTCGTCCTACCTACCCTTGGGTCCAGAAATCCCTAATAAGAGTGGGGATGTGGAGGGGAGGGTGGCCTTCCCACAAGGGGAAGGATTGTGCAGACTCCAGGTTGGTTGGCTGTCTCTGGACAACGGCATGCTTGGTTTAACAGGCTGGCATCCTCGTTGTATTCTGGGGGCAACAGGGTTAAAGGACATCATTCAATCCGTAACCACTAGATGACAAAAGACAGGCATTAATTTTTCAATGTCCCACATTAGGGAAAAGAAGGGCTCCTTTGGAGGAAGGTATGCCAGGTACATCTCACCTGTCCAAAACCCTTTTGCCCATTATACTTAGTTTGGACTGAGGGAAATATTTTAGGTTTCCCCCCTCTCAGACCTCTGGGCTCTTTCTGTCCAAGCCATTAGGATAGAAAAGAGAAACCAGTTTTAAAGTGAAGCCCACAGACCACCCCGTTCTTCACCAACCCAGCCACTTAGTTCAGCCAAACCATTGAGTCTCAAGAGGCAGCAATGCAGACAGGATTAAGTGAGACCTATACATACAGACAATCACTCAGGTAATGAGATCGTAGATTTATGCCCTTTGGAAACAGAAAACACATGTTAATTTATGTAACATAACCCACATACAAGTCTCTAAATCTGTAGGACTCTTATCGGAAAGACATCCAGTTGCAAGGCATTTGACATTTTTCTTGCCTGTAAATTAAACATCTTTGATAATGCCATAGACATAGTTTAACTTTCAAATGAAAACAAATTTTAAATGAAAAGAAACTTTAAAGATGGTTAGCTGCACTACTTTATAGTCTACCACTGGGCATTGTGATCTTCCTTGAATCGTGATTTTTCTCCCTAAGATTACCATCCTTGTCATTAAAGGGACTGCATTAAGTTCATTTTTAATTTATCCTGTTCATTTGCATAAACACAACAAGAGCAGCAAATGATCACTTATGATCTTTAGTTCTGCTTTGCTGGAACTTACGCAAGGAACATTTAGGGTGACCTTCAGTCTGCCCTTCAGGGCACAGAAGCTGAGCCACATACCTGGCATTCAGCCTTGCCTGTAAACACCTGTCTTTTCCAGGTCCTCCTGGTTTTCCATTGTGCCTTAAGGTCCCTTCTAGCCATCTTTCAGGAAAACAACCTTCATTCCTTCCCTGGAAAGATTGCTATGGACTGCTCATCCATCCAGGGTACCAGGCCTTTTATCTCGTGGACTTTTATTACCTTTGAAAGTCAGTCCCAGTTGCTCAGGGCTTTCTGGTAACAACCAAAGCCCAAGCATGTCTCCTTTAGGCATGACATTCCATTCAAAGTCTTAGTTAAAAAGAACAACAAAAAACCTCTATTAACAACTGGTCTTATTAGTTTTATGCAAAGAAACTTAGGTCATTACTTACTTCTTTAGAATGCCAAATTCTGGAGGGATCAGATAGGGAGAAAATATATACGGTGTGAAGGAAAATCCTTGTCCTTCTAATATTCACTGAACTTGCATTTCTATTCTTTATATTTTTATTTTTCCCCCACTAAAAATTTTTCTGTTTGTTTGTTTTTCCATTACAGTTGTCTCACTTTTTTCCCCCTCTTGCTTCCCTGCATCCTGCCCCTCCTTCTTCCACATTCAGTCTCCACCCAGTTGTCCATGTCCATGGGTCATTTATACATGTTCTTTGACTAGACCCTTCCCCTTCTTACCACTTCTCTCCCTCCCATCTCCCCCTTTGTTACTGTTAGTTTATTCCTTGTTTACATACCTCTGGTTCAATTTTGCTCATTTGTTTGTGTTGTTCATTAGTTTCCTGTAACAGGTGATAGCATAAGGTAATTTCCTTTTGTTGCCTGGCTTATTTCGCTAAGCATAATTTTCTCTAGTTCCAATCATGTTGTTGCAAATGGTAGAAGTTCCTTCTTTCTTTCAGTACTTATTCATTGTCATTTTCCCCCTTTGTACTCGTGTTCCTCTCTGTCTCTCTCTGTTTCTTCATCTTCTTAAAGCAGACCCTTTAGCATCTCTTGCAATGCAGGTTTGGTGGAGATGTATTCTTTTAGCCTTCTTTTGTCTTGGAAACTCCTTATTTCACCTTCCATTTTGAATGAGAGCCTTGCTGGGTAGAGTATTCTTGGTTGTAGGCCTTTGTTTTTCATTACTTGGAATATATTTTGCCATTCCCTCCTGGCTTGTAGTGTTTCTGATGAGAAATCTGATGATAGCCTTATTGGAGCTCCCTTGTATGTTAGTTGTTTCTCTCTTGCTGATTTTAGGATTCTCTCTTTGTCTTTGAATGTTGGCATTTTAATTATGATGTGTCTTGCAGTGGGCCTGTTGGGGTTCATCTTCATTGGGACCCTCTGTGCTTCCTGGACTTGCATGATTCTTTCTTTCTTCATGTTAGGGACGTTTTCTGTCATTAGTTTTTCAAAGAGGTTTTCTATTCAAAGAGGTTTTCTATGCCTTGCTCTTCTTCTTCTCCTTCTGGAATTCCTATGATACGGATATTATTACGTTTCATATTGTCCTGCAGCTATCTTAGAGCCTCTTCAGTCTTGTTCAGTCTTTTTTCATTTCGTTGCACTGTCTGTGAGTTTTTGTCTACATTGTCCTCCAGCTCGCTGATCCGATCTTCTGCTTCCTCTAGCCTGCTTTTAATTCCTTCTACTGTGTTCTTCAATTCAGAGATCGTATTCTTCATTTCCTCCTGGCTCTTATTGATAGCTTCCATGTCCTTTTTGATGCTGGTATAATTCTCAGTAAGGTCCTTATAGTTCTTCTGGAGTTCACTGTAGTTTCTCTGGAGTTCTTTGTAGTTTCCGCTGAGCTCATTGACCTTCTCCATAATCCATGCTTTCAATTCCATATCTGATAGTTGGCTCCCCTCTATTTCATTTAGCACTCTTTCTGGGGACTCTACCTTTCCTTTCGATGGGGGGTTGTTTCTCTTTCTCCCCATTTTTGTGACTCCTATTGTTTGTTGGTGCTTCTTAGAATGGTCTGCACTTCCTGGATCTGCCCCTGGTGGCGTCAGATCCTGTACCAGTCTGGGCCTAGGCAGCCTGTTGGAGACTTCTGGAGATCTACTGCCTTTGTCTGACCCTTTAGTTGTTAATCTATTCAATCTGTGATTAGCCGTCAGGCTTAAGGACCGTGTGTGTGGCAGCTTAATTCCTGTAGGCAGGGCTTTTGCTTCCCCTCAGGCTGACGCCACTTGGCTGGGAATGGTCTGCCTGCAGCACTGGGGATGAGTCAGCATTGGGACCCGGCCGGCCGCTTCCCCAGCTCTCCCCTCAAAGCCACCACACCAAACTCTCCCCAAGCATTTCCAGTCCTTTCAGTCTTCCCTCTGCTTGTGCCCAGGGTAAGTGGGGGCAGAATATTTTCATATGTGATCCGCTTAAGAGCTCTTTTTTTTCCAGCTGTTTCTCTCCGGCTAGCAAGAAACCCTGTGGCCTTTCGCTTTTCTCAGCTGGATACTATTTTACTTTCCACTCTGTTGCTGTAGGCTGGGAAGCTCAGCTGGTGGTTTAGACCCTGCACTTCTCAGGGGGAATCCCCAGCTGCTGAGCTGTTTCTCAGTCCCTTCAGCTGTCACCCGTGGGAGCCCAGCCAGCCCTTCCGGGTCTCCGCATTCCCTACCGGTCACGTTGTGATGTAGCGGCCTTTTCTGTTTCTCCGTGGTTATAAGACTTCTCTCCAGCTGGTGTTCGGTTGGTTATTCCAGATGATTTCTCCAAAATTACATTGTAAATCCAGACTAGTTCTGGGAGGAAATTAGTGTTGCTTCCACTTACTCGTCCGCCATCTTGTTTCTCCTTATTTTTCCTTTTTTGGAGGTCTCACTTAGAACAAATCAGGTATGAAGACTTATGTTTAAAAATAACCCTTTCCTTTACAGTTTACTTTATAAAGGTTAAAAGTAATGTTATGAAAAATATTTTTTCTTTCTCATTCTTCTTATCCATATGTACACTCTTGTAAAAGTAGATTTATCTCACCAGTGTTAGACATCTGGTTCACAGATTTTATTTTTAGAATGAGAAAATAAAAACTGTAACATTTAATTGCAATCTCTACAGATTTTCAATACTATAAAAGTGATATAGGCTTTTTCTGAAGGCCAGTTTGATAATATATATTTTCCATGCTCTTTTCAGGACCAAAAAGCCAATCTGATGGAGGACCTTTTAATATCCCTCAATATTTGATTTCATATTTGTACTTTTTGGCTTCAAGGCATATGATATCCCTGACAATTTGTAATAACAACGAAATAAGGGAGTTAATGAGTTGGCAGTCATGGAGACGCTCAAAATTTCAAATTCAGCCTTGACTAAATGTACTTTTTTTTTCAATAAAATGAACTGCTTTCAATCCTTATTAAGAAAAGCACATTTATTTCATTGCTTCCCCATCTAGTAGTTTAACTTTGAACAGCCTAAGTACAAAAATCAGCATCCTTTGGGGTACTTCTTTAATTGATGGCTGTATAAACTTCTCAAATACTAAGTACTGCAACTAAATGTAAAATGTTTATTCAGTGGTTCTGTGTAGATATCAGAAATATTTAGATATTGTAAAGAAAATTCTAATTAAAGAACAAACAATTAAACAGATGCTTCACTTCCACTCCATAGCTAATAGATGAAAATGTCATCTGTACAATGTCACCCTGTTTGTAGATGAAGTGCTCGTCTGCTACAGAAAACATCTGTGGCCTAATTCTGTAGTCTGTCCTTTGGATAAATGGAGACTGTAGCCTTCAATATGACTGTATTTACTATGTATGCAATCATTTAACTAGATGAGTTTCAATTCAAGTTATATGTTATAACATGGAGTATTTGATATAAATAAATATCTCTTGATTTTTTTTTTTTTTTGTTGGTGTGTGAACACAAAAAGAAAGGACTAAAAATTAAGGAAAATCAAGGGAAACACCATTACCTTCCCTCCAGCTCCCTCTTTTCTATCTTAGTTCTTTATTTAAAAGTAGTTATTTAAAGAAATATTGAGAATGCCTGAAATTTGATCATGAGGAAACTTATTTTTATTATTATTATTATTATTTTAAATTTTATTTTTTGATTTTTCAATTACAGTTGTCCCATTTTTCCCCCATTGCTCCCCCCTCCCAGCCCATTTGTGACAACATGGATGGAACTAGAGAGAATTATGCTTAGTGAAATAAGCCAGGCAAAGAAAGCAAAATACCATATGATATCACCTAATACAGGAAACTAAAGAGCAACACAAACAAACGAACTAAATAGGCAAAGACTAGAATAGAAGTCAGTAGGGGGAAGGGGGGAGGGAGAGAATGGGGATAAGTAAGGGAAGGGTCAGGTCAAGGAACGTATATGAATGACTCATGGACATGGACAACGGGGACGGATATGATCATGAGGAAATTTAAGGTTCACATTTTCCCTTTGTATGGCTTAAAGATGAGATTGCTCAGATTAGAAAAAAAATGTCCAGGAAATTAAAATATTTAATAGATTTTAAGCCAGGATTTGAAATAAAGTAATGTGATAAAGCAGAGAAAAACAAAATGTAATACTATGTAAATTCATATCACCACTAAAGTGAGTATAAAACTCCATAAGGTGATAAGAAGATTGAAAGCAAGGAATTTTGTTTATTGAATTCTGAGCCTATTGGCAGTTTCCAGTCAGTGAGGATTTGGTACGTGCTGCTGCATAGGATGTTGAGTGAAGGTGATTCTCACCTTGCTTATGGACCCTGAATAGGCCTAAAAATTTGAAGTTCTCTCTGACCTTCACTGTCCTTGGATGCTATTGCCTACGATCCAAGAGCAGAATTGAGTAGATGTTGTGACTCCAATGTTCTTGTTTACCAGTGCCTTTATGAGGGAGATTGATACACTCAGAACGATAGAGATATACAAAACACCTCTGCAAGAAATGGTAATCTCAGTGCGTTGGTACCTTTGAAAACACATCTGTTAATGTCTTGAGTGAATGTAATGTACTATCTGACTTTTACTTAACAGCTATTAAGAAAACTGTTCCTGTCTGGGGGAAAAGTAGGTGGAGTCCTAGTATCTTTTTTATTTTATTTTATATTTTTGTGGTTACTCATTATAAAATTAATACATTTATATTGTGAAAAAGATGGAAAAATACAGAATTATTTGAAGAAGTTGGAAAATCATAACTTCCCCTTTCAGGAACAGCTATCATTAACTTTCTGTTCAGTCCCTGGAACAAAATAGGTGCTCAATAAAAGTTATGGAATTAATGAAAATAACTTCCATATTTTTACTATTTTAAAATTGGGATCATTTTAGTTGAGATTATTCTGTTTCTTTTCCGATCTTTACATTATATCATGAGATTTTTTTCTATATCATTAGAATATATTTGAATATATTTATAAGCAAGATTTTATTTATTTATTTATTTTAGAAATATTTAAGTAATTTATTTTTAGAGAAGCCCTGGCTGGTTTAGCTCAGTGGATTGAGCGTCGGCCTGCGAGCTAAGTGTCGCTGGTTCGATCTTCCAGTCAGGGTACATCAGAGAAGGAAAACTCTGACTCCAAAAAACCTCCACTGCCTTGCGGCATACCTCTTCAGGGGAAAGGCTAAGGGAGTAAACCCCGACAGAAAATCCGGAGCCGGAGTCCCTAAGGCGGTTTGACGTTGTAGTCAACACCGGCAACTCCTGCGGCGCACCTGAACCCAAGCTGTATCGACTCCGTCTTTCCCTTGGACCCTTCAGCTGCGAAGAGAGGGGGGGTCTGCTGCATGGGCAACAGCAGACCCTCCATATCACCCTGCCCAGGCTCTGTAGCTTCAGCTTCACTGGAGAGGACACTCCAGCGTCATCGCAAGATGTCGATTCAACACGGGAGGAGACAGATACCGTGTCACTCCCGAGTTGGACTGCACAGCCATTCTCGGTGGTGCAGATAGACTCTTAAGAAGCTACACCATCGTCTCTCGAGACGGACGGCTGCCGACGATATTTTTAGAGAGAGGGTAAGGGAGAGAGGTAGCGAGGAAGAGAAACATCAATGTGGGAGAGAAATATCAATTGGTAGACTCTCCTACGAGCTCCGACCAGGACTGAACCTGCAACACAGCATGTGGCCTGATTGGGAATTAAACCAGTGACCTTTTGCTTTATGGATGACATCCAACCAACTTAGTCACACTGATCAAGGCAGCAAGATTTTTTTTAGTGGTTAAATTGTATTCTGTTTCACAGATAGGATTTGTTTTACTCAAGCAATCTTTAATGTTAACATTTTAAGTTATTTAATTTTTATCTTATTATAAATAACAGTATGATGAATATCCTTGTACATAAAACTCATTGTGATCTCTGATTGTTCATTTAGAATGAATTCCCTATAAGTGAAATTGTTTTAGCTGAAAGTTTATATATTTTAAGTCGTCTGATATATATATATTTGCCTCAGAAAAGTACCAGTAAACAGTCCCACCGACAATGTACAAGAACCCATTATGTCAATCATTACCAATCTGGTGGAGCCATAGGGAAACTGGCATCAGTTTCATGGAGGGCAATTAAACAGTGTCCCTCAAAATTGAAAATGCATGTACCTTTTCACCCAGCAATTCTGTTTTTATGGTATTAGTTCTATAGATAAATATGCTTGACAATGTACATAAAGATGTAAATACAAAGTTATTCATTGATGTATTATTTAATATTGCAGAAGTGAAAATAATTTCTAGCAATGTGTTTTTAAAAATCAATGGTTTGGGGCCATGGCTGCTGTGGCTCAGTGGACTGAGTGTCGTCCTGTGAGCCAAGTGTCGCTGGTTCGATTCCAAGTCAGGGCACATGACTAGGTTGCATATCAGTTCCCCAGTTGGGGGCGCGAGTGAGAGGCAACCACACAGTGATGTTTCTCTCCCTCTCTTTCTCCTCTCCCCTCTCTCTACAAACAAACAAACAAACAAACAAATAAATAACTTTAAAAAATAAAAATGAATGGTTTGTGTATTGATGGGAACAATTTCTAAATATACTATTAGCTAAATACAAGGAAGATTCTGAAAAATATGGGGGCACACTGTTGTTTGTGTAAAAAAGAGATAAAGAGAGAATATGTATTTTATTGATTTATATATGCATGAAATTGTGTGGAAGGATACACAAGAAATTAATTAGCATATGTACCTGTTGAGAAATTGGCATATGAGAAGATAGGGGTGGAAGAGAGTTATTAGTTCTACAGATAAATATGGAAATTAATTTTAGTTTAAATTTGTATTTCTTTGAAAAATATGAAAAAATATATCTCCTTTATTTCATGCTCCAAAGACTTTTTTCACTGTGTTGTATTACTTTTGATTCTGTTCATTTATTTATTTTTAATTCTCATCTGAGAATATTTAATTTTATGTTTTTAATATATTTTATTTATTATGCTATTACAGTTGTCCCAATTTTTCCTCCTTTGCTCCCCTCCACCTCGTACCCCCCTTCCCTTCAGCAATCCCCCTCCTTAGTTCATGTCCATGGGTCGTGCATATAAGTTTGGCTTTTCCATTTCCTATCCTGTTCTTAAGATCCCCCTGTCTATTTTGTACCTACCAATTTGTACTTCTTAATCCCTGCACTTTTTACCCATTCTCGCTCTACCCTCTCCCAGCTGATAACCCTCCAAATAATCTCCTTGTTCTCACTGTTTGCTTAGTTTGTTTTTTTTTTTTTAGATTCACTTGTTGATAGTTATGGATTTATTGCCATTTTAATGTTCATAGTTTTGATCTTCCTTTTCTTAAATAAGTCCCTATAACATTTCATATAATAATGGCTTGGTAATGTTGAACTCCTTTAGCTTTACCTTGTCTGGGAAGCACTTTATCTGCCCTTCCATTCTAAATGATAGCTTTGCTGGATACAGTAATCTAGGTTGCAGATCCTTGCTTTTCATCACTTTGAATACTTCTTGCCTAAAAAGTTTCTTTTGAGAAATCAGCTGATAATCTTATGGGAACTCTTTTGTAGGTAACTCTGCTTTTCTTTTCCTGTTTTTAAGATTCTCTCTTTATTTTTAACCTTTAGCATTTTAATTATGATGTGTTTTGGTGTGGTGCTCTCTGGGTCTAGCTGTTTGGGACTCTGTGCTTCTTGGACTTGTATATCTTTTTTCTTCAGCAAATTAAGGAAGTTTTCAATTCTTGCTCTTTCTTTTCTCCCTCTCGAATGCTTATGATTCAAATGTTGCTTTTTTGAAGTTGTCCCAGAGGCTCCTTAGCTTATTCTTGTTTTTGTTTGTTTATTTGATTCTTTTTTCTTCTTGCTGTTCTGATCGAATGTTCTATTTTTCCTTGTGTTCCAAATCATTGATTTGATTCTTGGCTTCATCCACTCCACTGTTGGTTCCTTGTAAATTTTTCTTTGTTTCACTTAGTGTAACCTTCATTTCTGCCTGGGTCTTTTTTTTATTCTGTTGAAGTACCCAATGAGTTCCTTGAGCATCCTAATAACCAGTGTTTTTTTTTTAGTATATTTTATTGATTATATTGTTACAATAGTTCCAATTTTTTACCCTTTGTTCCCCTCTGCCCAGCATCCCCCTTCCCCAAGCAATCCCTCCCCACCAGTCCATGCCCATGGGTCATGCATACAAGTTCTCTGGCTTCACCCTTCCCTGTATTATTCTTTAAAAATATATAATTAATTAATTTTTTATAATAATCCCCCCTCTCAGACTTAAGACCCTTTATAATCTTATAAATAACAATGGGCGAAGGTCTCGTTCTCCTCTAGCTGCTTCAAGTTTTGTAAGGTCATCGACCTACATACCCTTGGGTCCAGAAATTCCTAATAAGAGTGGGATGTGGAGGGGAAGGTGGCATTCCCACATGGGGAAGGATCTTTCAGACTCCAGGTCAGTTGACTGTCCCCAGACAACAGCATGCTTGGTTTAACAGGCTGGTGTCCTTGTTGTATCCTGGGGGCAACAGATTTGGCAACAGGGTTAAAATGCATCATTCAATCCATAACCACTAGATGACAAAAGTCAGGGATTAACTTTTCAATGCCCCACATTAGGAAAAAAAAAAAGGCTTTTTTGGAGGAAGGTGTCCAAGGCACGTCACACCTGTCCATAACCCCTTTGCCCACTATACTTAGTTTGGACTGAGGGGAATATTTTAGGTTTTCCCTCATCTCAGACCTCTGTGCCCTTTATGTCCAACTGATTATGGTAGAAAAGAAACCAGTTTTAAAGTGAAGCCCACAGACCACCCCTTTCTTCACCAACCCAGCCACTTAGCTCAGCCAAACCGTTGACTCTCAGGAGGCAGCGATGCAGAAAGGATTGTGAGGCCTATATGTACAGACAATCACTCAGGTAATAAGACCATAGGCTTATGTCCTTTGAAAACAGAAAACACATGTTAATTTATGCAACATACCCCACAAACAATTCTCTAAATCTGTAAGACTGTCTTATTGGAAAGATATCCATTTGCAAGGCATTTGACATTCTTCTTGCCTGTAAATTAAACATCTTTGATGATGCCATATAACTAGTTTAACTTCCAAATGAAAACAATCTTTAAATGAAAATAAACTTTAAAGACTGTTAGCTGCACACTACTTTATAGTCTACCACAGAGCATTGCAATTTTCCTTGAATCACAATTTTTCTCCTTAAGATTACCCTCCCTGTCATTAAAGGGACTGCATTAAGTCCATTTTTCATTTATCCTGTTCAGTTGCATAAACACAATAAGAGCAGCAAATGATCACTTCTGATTTTTAAGTCCGCTTTGCTGGAACTCACACAAGGAACATTTAAGGTGACCTTCAGTCTGTCCTTCAGGACACAGAAGCCGAGCCACATACCTGCCATTCAGCCTTGCCTGTAAACACCTGTCTTTTCCACGTCCTTCAGGTTGTCTGTTGTGCCTTAAGGTCCCTTCTATCCATCTTTCAGGAAAGCAACCTTTGTTTCTTCCCTGGAAAGACTGAGATGGATGGCACAACCAAACAAGGTACCAGGCCTTTATTCTCATGGGCTTTTACTACCTTCGAAAGTCAATCCTTGTTCCTCAGGGCTTTTTGGTAACAACCAGAGCCCAAGCATGTCTCTTTTAGGGATGACATTCCAACCAAATTCTTGGTCAAAAAAACCTCTATTAAAAACAGGTCTTATTAGTTTTATGCAAAGAACCTTATGTCATTACTTATTTCTTTAGAATGCCAAATTCCGGAGGGATTAGGTATGGAGAAAAATATACATTGGGAAAGAAATTCGTTGTCCTTCTAATATTCACTAAATTTGCATTTACATTCTTTATATTTTCCCTTTTTCCCCCACTAAAAATCTTTTTTCTTTGTTTTTCTATTACAGTTGTCCCACTTTTTTCTCTATTGCTTCCCTGCACCCTGCCCACCCCTTCTCCCACAGTCAGTCCCCACCCAGTTGTCCATGTCCATGGGTAACTTATACATGTTCTTTGACTAGACCCTTCCCCTTCTTACCCCTTCCTCTCCCTTCCCCTACCCCCCTTGTCACTGTTAGTCTACTCCTTGTTTACATATCTCTGGTTCAATTTTATTTATTTGTTTGTTTTATCCATTAGTCTCCTGTAATAGGTGATAGCATAAAGTATTTTTCTTTCATTGCCTGGCTTATTTCCCTAAGCATAATTCTCTCTAGTTCCATCCATGTTGTTGCAAATGGTAGAAGTTCCTTCTTTCTTTCTGCCACATACTACTCCATTGTGTAAATGTACCACAGTTTTTTGATCCACTTACTTACAAATGGGCATTTAGGCTGTTTCCAGCACTTGGAAATTGTAAATAGTGCTGCTATGAACATAAGGGTGCATAGGTTCTTTGAATTGGTGTTTCAGGATTCTTCAGATATAATCTTAGCAATGGAATTGCTGGTTCAAAAGGCAGTTCCATATTTAGTTTTTTGAGGAAATTCCAAACTTTTCCATAGTGGCTGCACCAGTCTGCATTCCCACCAGCAATGCACCAGGGTTCCTTTTTCTTCGCATTCTCACCAGCAGTAGTTGTTTCTTGATTTGTCGATAATGGCCATTATGACAGGGGTGAGATGGTATCTCATTGTGGTTTTTATTTGTATCTCACTGATGGCTAGTGATGTTGAGCATTCTTTCATATGTCTATGGACCCTCTGTATATCCTCCTTGGAGAAGTGTTTGTGCACGTCCTTTGTCCATTTTTTATTAGGTTGTCTGTCTTGTTGGTGTTGAGTCATATGAGTTCTTTATATATTTTGGAGATCAATTTCTTGTCTGAGATATCATTGGCAAATATATTTTCCCATATGGTTGGTCCCCTTTTCATCTTGCCGATATTTTCTTTTGCTGAGCAGAATCTCTTAAGTTTGATGTAGTCCCATTTGTTTATTCTTTCCTTTATTTTGTTTGCCTTAAGGAGATGTATCAGTGAAAATGTTGCCACGCAGGATATATGAAATTTTTCTACCTATGTTTTCCTTTAGGACTTTTATGGTGCCACGGCTTACATTTAAGTCTTTGATCCTTCTTGATTTTATTCTGGTGTATGGTGTAAGTTGGTGGTCTAGTTTCATTTTTTTTGCATGTCCTTGTCCAATTCTCCCAACACCATTTGTTGAAGAGGCTCTTTTCACTCCATTAGATGTTCCTCCTCCCTTTGTCCAGTATAGTTCACTATATAGACCTGGGTTTATTTCTGGGCTCTCTATTCTGTTCCATTGATCTATATGTCTGTTCTTATAACAGTACCAGACTGTTTTGATTATCATGGCCTTGTAGTATAGTTTGATATTAGGTATTGTAATTCCTCCTACTTTGTTCTTCTCCCTCAAGATTGCTGTGGCTATTCGGGATTTGTTTTGGTTCCATATATATTTTTGAAGTATTTTTTCTAGGTCTCTGAAATATGGCATTGGTATTTTAATAAGTATTGCATTGAATCTATAAATTTCTTTGGGTAGTATGGCCATTTTAATGATGTTGATTCTTCCCATCCATGAACATGGTATATGCTTCCATTTATTCGTGTCTTTTTAAATTTCTTTTTTCAGTGTTATGTAATTTTCTGAGTACAGGTCTTTTACCTCCTTGGTTAAGTTTATTCCTAGGTACTTCATTTTTTTTGTTGCTGTGGAACTGGGATTTTTCTTTCAGTTTCTATCTCTGATATTTTATGTTGGTGTACATAAATGCCTTCAATTTCTGAATATTGAATTTGTACCCTGCTATTTTGCCGAATTCACCTATGTGTCAGTACTGGAACCCGGTCAGGTGCTCCCCCTGTGTTCCCCTCAAAGCCACCGCCCCAAAGTTTCCCCAAGCATCTCTAGTTCTCTTTGCCTTCCCTCTGCTTGAGCCCAGGGTAAGTGGTGGCCAAAATATTTTAATATGTGATCTTCTTAAGAGCTGTTTTTCTCCAGCTGTTTCTCTCAGGCTAGCAAGAAACCTTGTGGCTTTTCACGTTTCACAGCTGGATAGTATTTTACTTTCCACTCTGTTGCTGTAGGGTGGGAAGCCTAGCTGGGGGTTTAAACTCTGCCCTTCTCAGAGGGAACTCCCAGCTGTTGAGCTGTTTCTCAGTCCCTTCAGCTGCCACCCGTGGGAGCCCAGCCAGCCCCTTCACATATTCGCACTTCCTACTGGTCACATTGTGATGAAGCGGCCTTTTCTTTATATCCGTGTTTATAAGACTTCTCTCCAGCGAGTGTTTAGTTGGTTATTCCAGGTGATTTCTCCACAATTAAGTTGTAAGTCTAGACTGGTCCTGGGAGGAAGTTAGTGTAGCTTCCACTTACTCCTCCGCCATCTTGGATCTCCAAAATTCTAATAACCAGTGTTTTCAAATCTACTCTGACAGATTTTTTATCTCCATTTTTTGTAGTTCTTTTTGTGGTGTTTCGTTCTGTTCTTTCATTTGGGCCATATTTATTTGTCTCTTAATTTTGGCAGCCTCCCTTTGTTTCTGTGTAATAGGTGAAGCTGCTTTGACTCCCTGTCTTAGTAGTGTGGCTTATTATAGAAAGCACACTGGTAAGTTGGATGGGACAGAGCCTTAGGTAGTCGCCAGGGTGGGGATACCCATGTGAACCAGGTTAATGGATTCTCTGATATGGTGTTGCTCCTGTGTGGCTATGTGTGGGGGAGGGCTCAGACATGGGTCATTGCCGCTGCCTGGCCTCTGGAGTTTTGGCAGGAAGGAAGCTGTTTCCCAGCACTTGCCCTAATGTTTGACTATTCAGTTTCTTCCTGTATGCCACTGGTGCCCTTCCAATTGCTGCCCCGGTACTGAAGTCCAGAGGGAGTGAGTCTGTGTGAGTCCTAAGTCCATTGTAGGCCCTTTATGGGGAGACTTCTGAGAACCCTGCAACCCCTACCCCCACTGGTTTTTACAGTCAGAATTTATGGGATCTTATCTTCCTGGCACTGGAACCCTGGACTGGGTGGTCTGGTGTTGAAGCTAGGATCCCTCACTCCTCAGGTATCTCTGCTGATTTTTGTCCACCACACGTGGGTGTGGGACCATTCATTCTATACCTGCACATCTCTGTATCTCTGTGCCTCTCTGCATCTCTGCCTCTCCTACCTGTGTGGATGAATGTGATTTCTTTAATTCCTTGGTTGTCGGACTTACATACAGCTCAATTTTCTGAAAATTCTGAGTGATACTTGTTTTGTAGTCTAGCTGTAATTTTTGCTGTGATTGTGCGAGGTGAGCTGTATTTTCCTACACCTCCATCTTGACCAGAAGTCTTTTTATTGATTTTAGAGAGGGAGGGAGAGACAGACAAACAGATAGGCAGACATTGATGTGAGAGGGAAACATTGACCTGCTGCCTCCTGTACCTGCTCCAACTGGGGATTGAACTGGCAACCTAGGTATATGGCCAGACTGGGAATAGAACTGGTAACCTTTTGGTATATGGATAATGCTCCAACCATTTGAGCCACCCAGCCAGGGCTGTTTATGCTTATTTTTCACTTACAGTTTTGTGCAACCATTATATAGAAAAATGTCAGTGTTTTAATCTGTGATATATTTTGTTGCTTTTAAGCTATGAAGCTTTCTCCCCACTTGAGATTTTGTATATATAATATATGTATATATGTGTATGCATATGCATATATATCAATATATATTGCATTTTTTCAGTATTGTTATGAATTCATATTTTATTACATTTTTAATTCATTAGAATTTTATTTTGACATATGGTGGGAGGTGACAATATAAAAAATTTTCCAAATGGCTAATTTATTGACTTTGTACCATTTATTATTTCTCCTACTTTCCTGCTGCTTTCAGGTGCTTCTTCAAAATCTTATATATTGTTTTTATATTGACTAGAAAATTTTCTGAGTTATTTATTTTTCCCAATGATCTGTTTGTCTAGTCTTGTACCAGTACCACACTGATTTAATTACTGATGCTTTAACATAGATTTTATTAGATGATAGGTATAATTTCTTCTTATTTTTTGTCTTTTCCAAAAAGTTATATTTTTGTATTCTTTCAGATAAACTTTGAAATCATGTGAAGTTTATAAAATGATTATATTGGGATTTTGATGGGAAATGTGCCAAACTGCTACATAAATTTAGGAAGAATTGACATGTGTATAATTTTCAGTCTTTCATCTAAGGATGTGCCATCTTTCCATTTAGTTTCATTCTAATGTCATAAGTGAATTTATATAGTTCTTAACATTTATTGTTAACCTCATTTCCAGATATTTTATACTTTTGATGTTACTTTGAGTGGTCTCTTTTTTTTCCACTACATTTTTAACCATATAAAGCTGTTAGTATGTAGGAGAGCTCTTGATATTTTCAACTGTATTTTGTATCTAGCCCTTCTTGTTTTCTTAGACATAGTTTTCGCTTGCGTAATTGGGAGAAGAAAGGTCAGGACTTAGATATATATCTGCATAGAAAAGGCAGGATAGTGATAAGATGTTGGATTCTGGGTGTGGATTTTTTAAAAATTCTAACAACAGTAGTCTTGAGCTGAGTGACGTTAGGGAAGTTTCTCTCTTTGCCTCAGCTTCCTCATTTGCAAATTAGAAAAATACTACCTATTTCATAGAGTCTTGTGAGGATTCAATGTCAGTATCCAAGCACTAGGAACATAGTAAGACTTCAGTTAATATTAAGTAGCTATTGTTATTATCATGTCCTTATCCCTAAGAAGACATCTAATCTGTACCTCTCAATTTGGAAGGAGGAAGATTCTCATTTTCCCTAATAATGTACTGTAAAAGACAACACAGTATTTTGAAATTAAGGAAAATTTCCCTTTGTCTCTATTTAATTATTACAAATAAATTCCACCCCAGCATATTTTTTTTTTGCTCTTGGTTCCATGAAGTCCCCTTTACATGCCAATAGTTATTTTTTTCATTATTGGTTCCTTCAATGTTTTTCACTGTTCTTTATTATACTCATCTCTAGTTCAACTGTGAAGTTGGAGGAGGACCTACATGCATCAGAGCTGGCATGATGTGCTGGTGGGAAAGCAAAAGCCCCTCTCTGATGTTTTTCTAGAGCCAGTAGATATCAATTTATGCCTTAATGTGTTATTTTTTTTCAACCTTTCTCCTGCTTGACTCTGTGCTGGGCATCTCCATTAGCTAGCTAGGAAGCTCTGGAAATGGAAATTTCATGGACTACTGACTTTGGGTTGTGACCTGTACTTTAATAAATACTGCCCCAACCCCTTCTGTTCATGTGACCTGCTGCTTCTGCAGACTTGGGCTCTTTTTCAGGGCCACTGAATTTTTCTTTTTTTTCTCTCATGCAACTGACTTACAAATGAATTTTAGTAGCCAGTTCATGGTGAGGAACTTTTGAGCTCACATTCCCAGGAGTATACTCTGTCCCAGACATGTCTTTCTTCCACCCAGGAAACCAGCTCCCAGTGTCTCTTACCTAGTGACATTTTACACTATTATCAGTCTTGGGATGGAACATGGTGGACTGGAGCAGGGGCTTCAATTCCACTTTGGCCACTTGGAGACCAATTTATACTTTAGAGGGTTTTAGTGAAATGCTCGAGGCTGGTAGAGAGTGGAAAGGGAGAACAAAAGCTTGCTTCTCTATTATAGTATTTAACCTGAATGAAATGTATGAAACCTGGCAAACACAGTCTCACTCTAAGTGAATAATTGCCACCAAAAAAGTTATAAGGTAGCTGGGGGCCACTATTTTCTAATCAGTTTTGCATAGCCCTGATACACCAGTTTGTTTTTTTAATGACTACATATTGTTCTCCATAGAGTCAGCATTTGAAGATTAGTCTCTTTATGTTCATTTAACTACAGGCTGATCTTTTCCCCCAACTTTTTAGCTGATAGAGTTGAAATCCATGCATGTACAATTAAGATGATATTCAAATACATCTCAGGGTTTCCTTTGGATTTGTAGTGACTTTTGTGATTAGGGAAGGTTGTTGCTTTGCTATAAACCACAGACTCAGAGTAAACCTCAGCTGCTGTAGCTATTTTGGATGACAAGTTTCTAGCTGCTTGTGTGTAATTGCCCATGTTACATCATCCTAACCATTGTGAAATGTGCATAATACAAAACATATCTAATGATTCATTTCAGGTAGACAGTTCCTCTCAACGTAATTTTAGAAGTGGTTCCCTGCACAAAACAGATTCCCCTATTGTTCATGCTTTCTTGTTCAGGCTGAAGGTAATTTAGTGATTGATAACAATGTACTAGAGAGAAGCTTATTATATACGTTGTGCCCTGTAACCTTGACAGTCCACCTAAAATGTTCCATGGGATGTAGTTTATCTTGGTATAAGTAAAGAATTGAGGGGAGAAAAATTCCCTCCATATCAAATCAAGGAAGCTTTAACACCAAATGAAATTTAATTTTCCTATCACTTAGAAGCAGAGAAAAAATATATATTTTTGGTGACCAAAGAAGCTTGGATACAAATCGATCACTGGTTTTACTGGGGTTTCAGTTTGTCAGATTATGATACATTTTGTGATGGTAGATGTATGCCATATGAAGATTTTGAAATGCCTTTATTGGTAGATTGCATTAACCCATGTTTAAGTCAAATAATGTGAAATTCCACTAAGCTAAGACCTAGCATTTTCTTACCAATGTTAAACATTTTCAGACTAGCTAATAGGTCTTTTTTTTTTTTAAGCCCTACATTTTTTAATTGTTTTTCTATTAAAGTCCCAATTTTCCACCCATTGCACTCCACTGCCAAGCCCACCTCCTGCTCCCACTCTCAATCCCACACTGTTGTTCATGTCTGTGGGTCATTTATACGAGTTCCTTGACTAGACCCTCCCTCTTTATTGCCCACTTCTCCCCTTCCACTCTGGTCACTGTCAGTCTGTTCCTTTTTTCCATGCCTCTGGTTCTATTTTGTTCATTTGTTTGTTTTGTTCATTAAGTTCCTGTATTAGGTAAGATCATATGGTACTTGTCTCTCACCACCCAGCTTATTTCACTTAGCATAATGTTCTCCAGTTCCATCCATGCTGTCTCAAAAGGGAGGAGCTCTTTTTTTATTTCTGCTGCATAGTATTCTATTGTGTAAATGTACCACAGATTTTTGATCCACTCATTTGCTGATGGGCACTTAGGCTGTTTCCAGACTTGGCTATTGTAAATAATGCTGCTATGAACATAGGGGTGCATAGGTGTGTTTTTGAATTGGTGTTTCAGGATTCTTCGGGTATAATTCCAGCAGTGGAATTGCTGGATGAAAGGGCAGTTTCATTTTTAGTTTTTTGAGGAAGTTCCATACTGTTTCCACAGTGGTTGTACCAGTCTTAAGTTGCATCTATCTTATGGCTTGCGAGGTTGAGCATTTTTTCATATGTCTATGGGCCCTCTGTATGTCCTCTTTGGAGAGTGTCTATTCAGGTCCTTTGCCCATTTTTTTTCCTTTGCCCATTTTTTAATTGGATTTTTTGTTTTCCTAGTGTTGTCATATGAGTTCTTTATATATTTTGGAGATCAATCCCTTGTCTGATGTATCATTGGCAAATATGTTTTCTCATATAGTTGGTTCCCTTTTCATTTTGCTGACTTTTTCTTTTGCTGAGCAGAAACTCTTCAGTTTGATGTAGTCCCATTTGTTTATTGTTTCCTTTATTTCTCTTGCCCTAGAGGATATATTGGTGAAAATATTGCTGTGTGGGATATCTGAAAATTTTCTGTCTATGTTTTCCTCTGGGACTTTTATTGTGTTACAGCTTACATTTAAGTGTTTTTTCATCTTGAATTTATTCTGGTGTAATGGTGTAAGTTGGTGGTGTAGTTTCATTTTTTGCATGTACTTGTTCAGATCTCCCAATACCATTTATTAAAGAGACTATTTTTACTCCATATTATGTTTCTACACGCTTTGTCAAATGTTAACTGGCCATAGAGACCTGGGTTTATTTTGGGGCTGTCTGTTCTATTCCATTGATCTGTGTCAGTTCCTATGCCAGTACAGGACTGTTTTGATTACAGTGGCCTTGTAATATAGTTTGATGTCAGGTATTGTGATTCCTCATGCTGTGTTCTTTCTCAAGATTGCTGAGGCTATTCCAGGTCATTTTTGGTTCTATATAAATTTTTAACGTGTTTGTTCTAATTCTGTGAAATATCTCACCGGTATTTAATAGAGATTGCATTGAATACATAGATTGCTTTCGATAGTATGGACATCTTAATAATGCTAATTCTTCCAATCCATGAATAGGGTATATGCTTCCATTTATTTGTTTCTTCTTTAACTTCTTTGTTCAGTGTTCTGTAGTTTTCTGAGTATAGGATTTTTTCCTCCTTGGTTAAGTTTATTCCTATATATTTTATTTTTCTAGTTATTATACTAAATGGGATTTCCCTCCTAGTATCTGTTTCTAATACAGTAGTCCCTCACTATATCGCAGTTCACTCATCACAGCCTCCCTGTATTGCGGGATTTTTAAAAATATTATATTTAATTATTTATCGCGGATTTTTCGCTATATCGCAGGATTTTGCGGCACTGTATATGTATGTTGTTAAAGTTACGTAGGTTTAAGAATGTAGAATAAATGTAAGTTTCCGACTTCGCAGGGGGGTCTAGAACGTAATACCCGCAATAAGTGAGGGAATACTTTATTTCATTGTTGTACAAAAGTGCCTTAAATTTCTCAATATTGACTTTGTATCCTGCTAGTTTGCCAAATTCAGTTATTAGGTCAATTAGTTTTATAGCAGAGCCTATAGCATTTCATATGTAAAATATACTGTTGTCTACAAATAAAAACATTTTTAATTCCTCCTTTCCAATTTGGATGCTTTTTTATTTCTTTTTCTTGTATGATTGCGGTAGCTAGAACTTCCAATACTATTTTCAGTAAAACTGGGGAAAATGGATACCCTTGCCTTGTTCCTGATTTTAGGGGGAAGATTTCAGTTTTTGCACTTTGAGTATGATGATTGTTGTAGATTTCTCATATACAGCATTTATTATGTTGAGCTATAATTCCTCTATTCCCACTTTGCTCAGCATTTTTATCTTAAATGGGTGATGTACTTTATCAAATGTTTTTTGAAAATCTATTGATATGATCGTGTAGTTTTTGTCTTTCATTTTGATTATGTGGTGTGTTAGGTTTCTTGATTAGCGAATATTATACCGTTCTTGCATTCATAGGATGAATCCCACTTGATTATGGTGTGTGATCTTTTTAATGTGTTGCTGGATCTGGTTTGCCAATATTTTATTCAGCATTTTAGCATCTATATTCATCAGGGATATTGGACTGTAGTTTTCTTTATTTTTTGTGCCTTTACCTGGCTTTGGAATTAGGATAATACTGGCTTCATAGAAAGACATTGGGAGTCTTTCCTTTTCTTATATTTTTTGGAATAGTTTGAGAAGGATAGAAGTTAGTTCTTCCCTAAATGTTTGTAAAATTTGACTGTGAAGCCATCTGGTCCAGGCTATTGTGTGCCAGGAGTATTTTTTTTATTACTGCTTCAATTTCACTAGTTGTTATTGGTCTATTCAGGCTTTCTGCTTCCTCTTGATACTGGTTTGGAAGATTATGTTTCTAGAAGTTTGTCCATTTTTCTCAGGTTGTCAGTTTTCTAGGCATATAGTCTAATTCATTGTAATGTCTTACAATCCTTTGTATTTCTGTTGTATCGGTTATAATTTCTCCTCTTTTGTTTCTGATTTTATTTGGGTCCTTTCTTCTTCTTGGTGAGTCTAGTTAAAGGCTTGTAGATTTTGCTTATCTTTTCAAAGAACCACCTCCTGGATTCATTAATCCTTTGCATTTTTTTTTTTAGTTATATCATTTATTTGTGCTCTGATATTGATTATTTTCTTCCTTCAACTTGCTCTGGGATTTGTTTATTTTTTCCTTTAGTTCTTTTATATGTAGGGCTAGGTTGTTTATTTGAAAATTTTCTGTCTTTATTAGGTAGGCCTGTATTGCTATGAACTTCTCTCTCAGGATTGCCTTTGCTATGTCCCATAAGTATTGGACTGTTGTGTCTTCATTTTCATTTGCTTCCGGATACTTTTTGATTTCTTCCTTGATCTACTTCTTAACACATTCATTATTTAATAACATGTTACTTAGTCTCCATGAATTTCAATGTTTTTGAACTTTTTCCTTGAAATTGGTTTCTAGTTTCAAGCCATTGTGATCTGAGAATATGCTTGATATAATTTCAATTTTTTTCAATTTCTTGAGGCTTGTTTTGTGGTTTATCTTTGAAAATATTTAATGCGAATTTGAAAAGAATGTGTATTTAGCTTTTTGGGGCTGAAAGTTTCTGTATATATTAAGTCCATTTGATCTAGAATGTTGTTCAATGCCACAATATTCTTGTTAATTTTTTGCTTGGAAGATCTTTCCATTGTTGATGATGGGGTGTTAAAATCTCCTAAATGTCTGTGTTACTGTTGATATCTTTCTTGAAGTCTTCCAAGATTTTCCTTATACATTTGGATGCTCCCATGTTGGGTGCATATATGTTTACAAGGGTTATCTCTTCTTGATGGATTGCTCCCTTAAGTATTACAAAGTGTCCTTCTTTGCCTTTTTTATGGCCTTTGTTTGAAATATATTTTGTCTGATATAAGTATTGCTATTCAGCTGTTTTTTCATATCTGTTTGCTTGAAAACATTTTTTCCATCCATTTATTTTATCTGTTTAGATCTTTTGTTCTGAGGTGGGTCTCTTGTAGACAGCATATGTGCAAGTCATGTTTTCATATCCTATCAGCTACCCTATATCTTTAGACTGGAGCATTTCACCCATTTACATTTAAGGTTATTATTGATAAGTACTTTTTGATTGCCATTTTACCTTTGTACATGTGTCCCCTCCCCTCCTCTCTCTCTCTCTCTCCTTTATCTTCTTAAAGTAGTCCCTTTAACATCTCTTGCAATGATGGTTTGGTGGAGATGTATTCTTTTAGCCTTCTTCTGTCTGGGAAACTCCTTATTTCACCTTCCACTTTAAATGAGATCCCGCTGGGTAGTGTAGTCTTGGTTGCAGGCCTTTGCTTTTCATTACTTGGAATAATTTCTTGTCATTGCCTTCTGGTTTGTAGTGTTTCTGTTGATACATCAGGTGATAGCCTGTCGGAGCTCCCTTGTATGTTACTAGTTGTTTCTCCCTTGCTGCTTTCAAGATTCTCTCTTTGTTGTTGAATTTTGCCATTTTAATTATAATATGCCTTAGGGTGGGCCTTTTGGGTTCATCTTGATTGGGACCATCTTTGCATCCTGGACTTTGGTGACTTTTTCTGTCATCAGGTTTGTGAAATTTTCTGCCATTACTTTTTCAGACAGGTTTTCTATCCCTTGCTCCTCTCTTGGTATTCCTATGATACAGATATTACTACATTTCTTCTCCTGCATCTCCTTAAACCCTCTTCATTCTATTTGCATCTTTTTGTTGTTGTTGTTGTTTGTTTTGTTGCTCTGTCTGTGATTTTTTCCTCTTCTCCTCCTGCTTGGTAATTCGGTCCCCTGCTTGTCCAACCTGCTTTTAATTCCCTCTACTGTGTTCTTCATTTCAGAAATTGTATTCTTCATTTCCTCTTAGCTCTTATTATTAGTTTCTATGTCCTTTGTCATGCTGGTGTAGTTTGCAGTAAGTTCCTTGTAGCATCCCTGGAGTTCTTTGTAGTTCCCACTTAGCTCATTGAGCATCCTTATAAGCATTATTTTGAACTAAAAGTCTGATAGTTCGCTTGCCTATATTTCATTTGGCATTATTCCTGGGGATTCTACCTTTCATTTTGATTGGGGGTTGTTTCTTTGTCTCCCCATTTTAGGTGACTCTTCTTGTTTGATTCTGCTTAGATTGATCTGCTTTGACATCCTGTCTTTGTGTCTTGTCCTTCTGTGGTAGGAAATCTGTTGGATTTAGTGGTGCAGCCTCCTTGATCTCCAGAACTCGATGCTCTTGGGATGCCCTTTATGCCACTTACATGGGCTCTCTGGCTGTAATTGATTTTTAGTTGTTGTTGAGTTGTTCTCTGGTGGGTGACTGAGAGTCACTCTGCCCACCATGTCTTGCATGCTCTTGTGCAGGTTCTTCCAGAACAAAACCCAACATCCCAGGAAAAAAAGCCACCCCTCCAAAATAATACCCACCCATAATCACACTATCAATGACAAATGAGCCAGTATTAATAAAGTTGTAAAGAGATTAAGATTATTATAAGAAATCAAAAATGAATATGGGATTACTAACTGAAAGAAAAATGATTTTGAGAGGGTAGAACGAGGAGCAGTAATAGGAGTACGGAATAGGGACAAGGTGATGAGAAAGAGTAAAATTTATATCATAAATGTAAAAGGGAGTGAAGCAGGTAGAATAAATTTATAAAAGGTAGGTGTATAGTATTTGGTTTAAACAAATTAAATATATATATATATATATATATATATATATATATATATATATATATATATAGTGAGAGGAAGAACAAAGAAAAGAAGAAAAAGAAAAGAAAAAAATGGGAACCAAGTTGGAGAAAAAATCCACCATAGCACTGTCCATAACAAATGAGCTAATATTAATATAGGTTGGATAGGAAAAGAGGGAAGAAACAGTGAAAGAAAATCTTGAGAGATACCTAGAGGAAAAGGAAGTGATTTTGACATGATGGAAAAGGAATACTAAGAATGAGGAATGAAAAGTTAACTACCCCAGGAAAAAAAATCAAATTTAAAATGAAAAAAAAGAAAGGGCAGGAGAAAGCCAAAATGGAGTAGGAGAGGGAAATGCTATAATTTGAAATCTGAAATACAAAAATAGTGAATATCTAGGAATAAAATTGAAAAAAAATGCAACAACAACCACCATATCCCCAAACAATGAGCAAAGGTTGATAAAGGTGGGGAGAGAATAAGGGTATTTTTAAGAACATGGAAAAGAATATGAGATGAAAATTGGTTTGAGAGGCTGGAAAGGGGAGAAATAGTAAGAGTGTGGGATGGGAACAAATTGTAGTAAGAGAGAAAATAGAATTTAAAATGAAAATAATAAGAAGAAATATGGTAAAATGGAGTAGAGAAGGGAGGAGCAAAATATGGGATTTGAAATAAACTATAGTATAAAACCTAGTGAGTTTATAGGCACAAACCTGAAGTACAAGAAATGAATGTTAAAAAGCTATGCAGTAGAGAAAATAATGCAAATCATGACGAATACCATGGGGCATTTGTCACATTAGAATCTAGTTTTACCACTTTCTTCTCTTTCTGGATCTGCTGCTGGTGCTGTTGAGTGATATCTTAGTTTGGGCCTAGGCAAACTTTTCAAGAACACCAGAGATCCACGATCTGTGGTTGTCTCCATCAGTTGTCAACCCAGCCAATCTGTAATCAGCAGTCAGGCTTAAGAATCACAGGGTAGGGCAGAGTAATTCCTGTGGACAGGGCTATTGCTACTTGGAAGGGAGTTGTCTGCCTGAGCAAGATGGTTCTTGCAGTATGGGGGATGATTCAGCATGCAGATCCTATCGGCTTCTCCCTCTATTCTTTCCCCAAAGCCACTGTTCCCAAACTCTCCTCAAGCATCTCTAGTCTACTCTGCACCCCCTTTTCCAGAGCCCAGGATAAGTGGCAGTCATGTTGTGGTGAAGTTGTTTCTTCTGTCTGACCTTGTGTATAAGGCTTCTCTCCAGCTAGTGTTCAGTTGGTTATTCTGGATTATTACTCCATAGTTTAGTTGTAATTCCAGATTGGTCCTGGGAGAAGGTTAGTGTTGTTTCCACTTACTCCTCCATCATCTTGGATCTCTCTTAATAGGTCATGTTTATTCATATGTTACTAGGAAAAGGGGTTTAAATTAATAACACCTATCTTTGGCCATGGACAAAAAAAAATTATTGTGTACTTATTAAATTGTGTATTTAAACTTTAGTCACCTTCAAAGTACTCTCCATTTGATGCAATACAACTATGGAGACATTTTTTTCACTGCTTAGATTTTGAACTTGTTGATTTTGATGCCTTTTAGTGCTCCTACTATTTCTAGTTTCACCTCTTCCACATTGGTAAAACATTTGCTGTTGAGGACATTTTTTTTAGATAAACAAAAGAAGGTCACTCGGGCATGATTGGGTGAATAGGGAGGGTGAGACGTGAGAGTCATGCTTCTTTTGGTCAAAAACTGCTGAACACTCAGTGTGGTGTGGGCAAGTGTGCTTGTAAATAACCCATCATGAAATGGGCAAATACATTGAAAGAGCATTTTTAAAAAATTCACTGAAGGTGAACATAGCCTATCACAAATAGAGCAGTCACTTAGCAGAGAAGCCTGTACTGCAAGGGGCCTACCCTGCAGAAGATAATTCCAGGATTTTTGGGTCCTCCCTTGTATATCACACACAGGGTACAGTTTGGTAAACAGTCTTATAGGTAATATTTCAAAGTGGGGGAGAAAAGATTGCTTGGAACCAGAAAGGTCAGAAATAGATAAAATAATTCTGGGCATTTTTGTTGCTGAGTAACAGACTTTGTAAATACCACATGTGACTATTAGAGAAAATGAGAATACATAGACTTCAGTATTAATTGGTTTAGTATCAACTGATAGCCCGTTTGCAGGATACAATGAAATTATGTTATCAATATAATGTTTCATCGACTCCTTGGTTTGCAAAATTAAATAAACATAGCATAAGCACTTGCAGTTATAAGTTGTAGCAGGGAACACATTTTTTATTTGGAATTTGAAAACAGAATTAAGGGTTATTGAGCAGAAAGCAGGCTGTGGCATAAGGTTTCTGCCAGCATTTCTTGAAGTAACTAAATATATCTGGGTTTTGGGAGGGATAAGAACCAAAGAAGAGAGATTTTGGGGGGAGTAGTCTAACATGCTTACTTAAGAATAATGCCAATATTAGCAACTCATTAGAATAAATAGCTTAGCTTGCTTTTATATGGGTATATCATTAATTTTGTTCTATACTTTATTTCCAGTGCATTCTTGGTATTTTTATAGATACTGGTTAAACAGTGGTGAACAAAACTAAGATAGTCCCTGCTTTTATGGAGTAGGCAGACAAAACCCCAATATAAAATTATAGTGCTATGAAAAAAAAGATCATATTAGTATGAAAGAGAAAAATGGGGGAACCTGACCTAGTCTGGGAGATTAGGGAAGTGATATTTGAGTTGACACTTTAAGGGTGAACAGGAGTTAGTGAAGCAAAAACCTTTTTTTGGGATTGGGTGATTGTTGAAAGGTAAGAAGGAGTGTGATGTGTGAAGATCCTGAGGTGGGAAGGAGTGTTGTAGAGCTGGAGCTAGAGTGCCCATGGAATCAGAGAAGGTGGGTAAGTGGGAAAACATTGCATGCTTTGGCTGGTGTGGTATAGATCTAGAATTAAACAATTGGCCACATTTCAGGAAGCCCTTCTGAGGGCTGAGGTCTTGAATCCCACACATATCCATTGGTTAAAATTGTGGAAAGGGGCTGAGGCAGGAGGATAGTGGTGTTAGTCCACAAGGTCTATTGTGAATTCTATAAAAAAGCAAATTCATTTTATAAAAAAAAAATGCATCAAATTAATTTAGAAGTAAAGAAAGAAGCAGCCTACGGCAAGCTTCAGATGGGTGGTTTGTGGCTCAAGTCCATTCTTGCAGTCTCTGCTTAATGGCTTTTTGTGTCCATGTTGTGCCCACACACATTAGTGGGCGGTGTGCAGATGAGCTCTGTAAGACGGTGCTTGTGGCACACATAAGGCTTATCTAGTCACATTTATGTCATGGAATAAGTGGTGTGAAGGCAATGTTTACAATTTTAACTTATTTTCTGGCTGGTCTTGATAGAGAAGACAAGGAGTTCCTGCTTTTCATCTTTTTTTCTGAATAAATAGACAGCAGGCCCTAGAGAAGAAAGGACTCTTTCCTTCCCTATTTCCTGCTTCCCAGTCTCTGCTTCTTTTTCCCTCTTCCCTTTATGCTCCAACTTTTTTCTGTGATATTCTGTCCAATAGTCAGCAGAGGGCGCACAAATGCACCAAAAGTCAACCTTTATTCCTTTGGCCACAGTAATTTCGTTGTCTTTATCTTTTCATCTTTACATTTTTCAGAGACAGGGATGCATCTTAGGCTTTTTGTTTTTTGTAAAGTTTCATCAAGGGCAACTATTCCCTACCTGTTTTGTAAAGGTGGGCAAAATTTACTGTCTAGATAAAAAAAGAGAAAAGGATTGTGTTCCTAAGATATGGGAGGAAATGGCATTGCATGTGTGTGTGTGGTATCTTGTGTAACTCATTTGGAAAGGGCTTATTTTGTCAATATCAAGGGAGACAGTTTGGACTCCTGTCCTTCTTTCCTTTCCCTGGGCACTTGTCCTCTCGGCAGCTGGCGAACTTCCTGACATGTCCTAATAATGAGGATGATGTGGCCAGGAGATTAATTTTCTTCCCCAATCTGTCTTGTTCATTGAATTTGCTTCTTGCTGAAGTCCAAAGAGAATAAATTCTTCTCAACTGTGTGCTCTGTGCACTCCGCCCAAGGTCAGAGAATCCAGCTGTGGCTTGTCTGCCTCCAACATCACTAGCCATAGAGAGTAATACACCCGTGTTCATGACAGTTCTGTGCGTGATGTGTAAGAGGCAGAGGACAGGTAGTTTAAGCTCCTCCAAAGATGTCTTAGTGTGCCAGTGTTTACAAAAGTGGAGACTTGTTTGTGTCAATGACATAATCAGAGGAGACATCATGGGCTGACTGCAGGGAATGAGGAGGTGTGCAGCTTAGTATTCTTCTGACAAAAGTTCATGTACTTGACATTCCTCTGCCCCTGGTGCCAATCTTCTAATGTCTTAACCTGACTTCTGTTCTGGTTTGTTCAAACAATTCTGGTGCCACAAAGAATTACTTGGCAGGAGGAATTTATACTGACTAGCACATTAATAAAAGTGCAGGGCACTTTATAACCAACCAGTCTCATAAGGATAACCATTAACAAGGAATAAGCAAGGTTTAGTTTAGCATATTCTGCCTACTGTAAAGCATAAGGTAGTTATAGCTCCTCATAAATAACAGTAATGGCTCCAAAAGGCCTTTTTTCATGTAAATTTTCCTACCATTACCAGGTTCAGAAAAGAGCTGCATTGAAGAACAGGCTATCTAAAAATCAGAATGATTTCTCAATAAAGTGCTTTTTAGATTTTCTCTTTGGGGCTCTGTGGTCCTGTCCTTGTCTTGAAGATCCACATGGGCAGATTGCATGTTAGTCTGAAAACCCAGGAGTAGCATTCTTACTTCCCATGCCAGCAAAACACTAATATTCTAAACACAAAGGAAGTTTTACACAGTAACTGTTTCAGGTGGAGTGAGTAGCACTGCAGTTTGCTTTCTCAGATGGCAACATTGGGAATAATGGCCAGAAAACACCTTGGTTTGTGGGATATAAATAAATAACTAAAAAAGTGTTTGTATAGCTAGAGTATTCCTCTTCTTTCTCATTAGACTTGCAATCTGTGGCTGAATACTTACCTGGCTTGGTTTTGAATCTTTGGAACAGGGGAAACTTCCAGTGACTAGTCTGGTTAACCAGTAATGCTTATTTCCTCTTCCCTATTATTACATTTTGGGTTTTCTTCTACTTCAGTACATTGGATTTCCAATCATATCAAACCCTATTAGGCTACCTTCCATTCATAGCAGATTAGCTTCCCTTACACCTCACTGCATAGCAGGATTTTCCCCTCCACAATGTGTAGAATACAGTATTCCCTCACTTGTTGCAGGTATTACATTCTAGAATCCCCCCCACTGCGATAGGTGAAATTCTGCAAAGTAGGAACCTTACATTAATTTTAGTATTTATATATATTTTAAGGCTTTATAAACCCTTCCCACACACTTATAAACTGTTCCCAGTTCCTTATTAACCTTTCCTAGTCCTTTATTAAACTTTTCCACACTTTTATACACTACTTGTGTTCTTAAACATATTCTACACTCTTAAACCTACATAACTTTAACAACATACATATACAGTACTGCGATAAGTGAACAGCAATATAGAAAGGGACTACTGTATTAGGTTCTCTTACATAGGTTGCTGCTTGGTAAGTTCTGTTTGGTTCTGCATAGCATCAAATTCTCTTCCTCATCAGTAGTCACTAGGTTGTTAGTTACACACTTGCAGATTCACTTATTTTACACATTTTCTAATGCACAGTTCTCCATGAGCTTTGACTGCACACTTCAGTGATTCAGGCAGCCATATCTGCTCACAGGTTCAGTTCAACTCAGTTGTGAAATACTGAGCACCTGTGCTTCAGAGTCTGTGCTAGGTACTACAGGGTTTGCCAAAGTAAGTGAATGATAATTCTTGCTCTCAAGGAGTTTACATTTGGCTTGGGTAGGGATAAGGCAGGGCAGTGCATAAGATCATCTATGTACATGAAGGGTAAGTGTTAGTTTTACAACTTTCCTAGTAATAATTTATTATGCGGCATATTTAATACACCTTTGTGGGCAACATATGACTTACAATGCCATTACTGCCACCACTCTGTTTCATAATGGAAAAAAAAAAACATTATGAAGCACAAGCATGTGAAAAGTGGATATTTTATTGGGTTTCACCCCAGGTATTGGCAGAATTGTGATAAAACTCTGAGCTCTCTTAACACTCTCAGTCCTATTTTCATATGTGCCTAGCATGATATTAGAAATGATATGATTCTGAGATACCCATCAGGCATGATAGAGTAACAAAAATTCAGATGTAGACTGCTCTATAACATGTTTTGACATTGCATACAAGGGTCTGTCTCTATTTTTTCCTTTGACACAAAAATATTGTACAATTTATTCATTTTTGGAAGGGAGGGAACTAGAAATAATAGAAAGTGGTATGGAGTCATGGTATCCCATAAGCAACAGAAAAGGGGAGAGGTGTTACCAATTGTGATCTTAATGTTCAAGAATTTCATTGATGTAGCAGAACCACGGTCTTGTAACTCACATTAGTGTAAATACTACCTAATTCATCCTTCATATGGCTTCTTTTTGTTTTTTAAATATATTTTATTGATTATGTTATTACAGTTGTCCCAACTTTTTCCCCTTTTCCCCCTCCACCTGGTACCCCCCTTCCATCCAGCTTCTCCATTTCCTATACTATTCTTAACATTCCCCTGTGTATTTTGTACATACCAATTATGCTTCTTAATCTCCGCACCTTTTCTAACATTCTGCCCCCTCCCCTCCTGGCTGATAACCTCCATATCTATGATACTGATCCTGTTCTGATTGTTTGCTTAGTTTGTTTTTTATTCAGTTTTTGATAGTGGTGAATTTGTTGCCTTTTTTAAATAAACAACATAAATTTATTTCTCACAGATCTGGACACTGGGAAGTCCAAGGTCATAATGTCAGCATGTTTGCATTATGATGAAGGTGTCTCTCAGATGGCAGGCTACTTGTATTGCCTAGTCTTCACATGGTGGAAGCCATGAGGGAGCTCTCTGTTGCATATTTTAAAGTATACTTTATTGTTTATGCTATTACAGTTGTCCCAATTTTTTCCCTTTGTTTCCCTCCACTGAGTGACCACCCTCCCTTCAGTTGTCTCCCACCTTAGTCCATGCCCATTGGTTGTGCATATAGTTCTTCTCAACATCTTCCTATCTAATTCACTCCCTCCTACTATACTTCTTAATTCCTGTACCATCTCCCTTCCTTTCCCCCCAGCCCCCTCCCCACTGACCTCCCCCCAAAATGTTCCCCACTCTTTTTGCCTCCTTAGTCTGTCTTTGTTTCAATTCCCTAGCTTCTGTTGTTGGCTGTTGTGATACAGTTTTCATTTTAATATTCATAGTTTTGATCCTCTTTCTCCTAAACAAGTCCCTTTAACTTTTCATATAACAGTGGTTTGGAGCTGATGAACTTCAGTTTTACTTTGTCCTGGAAGCATTTTCTCTGCCCTTCTATTCTGAATGACTGCTTCGCTGGATAGAGTAATCGTGGCTGTAGGTTATTGCTTTTCATTACTTTAAATGTTTCTTGCCAGTCCCTTCTTGCATGCAGAGTTTCTTTTGAGAAAGCAGCCGAGAGTCTTATTGGGACCCCTTTGTACGTAATTCTCTTCTCTCTTGCTGCTTTTAGGATGCTCTCTTTATCCTTAATTTTTAACATTTTGATTATAATGTGTCTTGGTGTGCTTCTCCCTGGTCCAGTTTCTTTGGAACTCTCTGTGCTTCCTGGACCTGTAAGTCTATTTCCTTCCCCAAGTTAGGGAGGTTCTGCTTCATTATTTTTTCACATAATTTTTCTATTTCTAGTTTTTCTTCTTCACCTCCTGGCAGCCCTATGATTTGGATGTTCTCCCGCTTATAGCTGTCCAATAAGTTTCTGAGCCTCTCCTCATTTTCCTCACTTTTTGTTTCCTCTTTCTGTACTGGTTGACTGTTTGTTCCTTCCCTATGTTCCGATTTGTTGATTTGATTCCTGGTTTTCTTGCCCTCACCACTAGTTTCGTATGTCTTTTTGTGCATTTCAGCAGGACTAGACTTCATTCCTTCCCCATCTTGTTTAAGATCTGCTGTTAGGTCGATATAAGCATTCTCATAACCAAAGCCCTGAACTGAGCCTCAGAAACATTTTCTATCTGCTGAGCCATTAGATTAGATATTTGCTGTCTGGTCAGCTGCATCACCGGGATCTCTATCATGATCTGTGCCATCCTGTTTTGTGTTTACCTTTGCTTCCTGGGCAGGGCTGTCACGTCTGCTATGCTGTAGGGAACAGAGCCCCATGCACTCGTCACTACTAGGTTACCCTTCTCACTGTGGTGTTTTGTGTGAGGTTGGGGGTCCAAGATGGATTCCTGCCTTCACTGTCAGCTGAGAAACCGGGAGCCTCCTCCTCCTTCTCCACCCCCTCCGGCCTCACAGTCCAAGGCAATGGAGGTCTGCCTTCCCTGACTTTGGAATTGTAAGCTGACGGGTCTGGTCTGCAGCTGGGAGTGCTCCCCAGGCACTTCTCGCCTCCCCCTAAATATGGGTGTCTGTACTTACCGCTGTCCTGCCTCCGTCACTGCTGCTGCCATGTACAGCACAGCTTGAACTCTCCTCCCCGTCTTCGCCCCTCCTACCTGTCTTGATGAGCACCACTTCTTTATAACTTCATACACTGGGCTTCCATTTATTTTCTGGAACTTCTGGTTATTTCTGGTTTTGTGGTAGTTGTATTCCTTCTTAGTTGTGGAGGGAGATGGAGCATGTCAGTCTAGGCCTCCATCTTGGCCAGAAGTCTCCTGTGTTTGTTTGCTTCCATGTCCCATGGAGAGCTGTCACTCCTACTACGTTGTAAGGGGTGTAGCCTCAGGTATTCATCAGTAATGGGAGACCTGTTTCACCATGTTGTGACGCTGTATATGGGGGAGGGGTCTTAGAAGGAACAATGCCGCTTTCCCAGTGCTTGCCCGTTTTCCAGGCACTTCTCCCACTTCTGCATCGGACTTGTGCCCCTCTAGCTGCTGCCCAGAGTGGGTGGGTCTGTGGATGTTTTAGGTCTGTGGGGGCCCTTTAAACAACTGGACTTTGATGAGAGACCAGTAGCTTCTGCCTCCATCCCAACACCCTCTGGTTTGCACAGTCAAAAGCAATGAGGCTTGATTTTCCCCGGCGCTGGGATAGTGAGCTATGCGTTCTGGTGAGGAGCTGGGAACGCTCCCCAAGTATCCCTCCTGACTTTTAAAGTGTGTAACTGCACTTTCCACCAGCCTGCTGTTGTTGCTGCTGCTGCCACCACCACACCGTGTCCTCTCTGCCCCAGATCCGCCATTCCTACCTGTCTGGGTGAATATTTCTTCTTTATATCTTTGTTTGATGGACTTCCATGCACTTTGATTTTCTCCAACTTCTGGTTGTTTCTAGTTTTGAGGTAGTTGTATTCCTTCTTAGTTGTGGAGGGAGATGTAGCATGTCTGTCTACGCCTCCATCTTGGCCAGAAGATCTCAATTTGTTGCCATTTTAATGTTCATAGTTCTGATATTCTTTTTCTCTAATAAGTCCCTTTAGAATCTCATGTAATAATGGCTTAGTGATGATGAACTCCTTTAGCTTTACATCGTCTGGGAAGCACTTTATTTTTTCTTCAATTCTAAGTGAAACCTTTGCTGGAATCAGTAATCTCAGTTATAGGTCCTTGCTTTCCAACACTTTGACTATTTCTTGCCAGTCCCTTTTTGCCTGCAAAGTTTCTTTTGAAAAATCAGTTGACAGTCTTATGGGAATTCCTTTGTAGGTAACTCTCTGTTATTCTCTTGCTTTTAAGATTATTCTTTTATCTTTAGCCTTTGGTATTTTAATTATGTGTCTTGGTGTGGTCCTCTCTGTATCTAGCTGTTTGGGATTCTCTGTGCTTCCTAAACATGTATATCTATTTCTTTCACCAAATTACAGAAGTTTTCTTTCATTATTTTTTCAAATACATTTTCAATTTTTTTTGCTTTTCCTCTTGTCCTTCTTGCATTCCTCTGATTTTAATGTTGGTATGTTTTAAGATGTCCCAGAGCGTCCTTATATTATCCTTGATTTTTTGAATTCTATTTTCTTTTTGCTGTTCTGATTGAATGCTTATTTCTTCCTTGTGTTCCAAATCACTGATTTGAATCCCAGCTTCCTCCCCTCCTCTGATAGTTCCTTGTAGGTATTTCTTTATTTCACTTAGTGTAACCTATATTTCTTCCTTTATGTTGTTACCATACTCAGTGAGTTATTTGAGCATCCTGATCACCAGTGTTTTGAACTCTGCATCTGATAGGTTAGTTATCTCCTTTTCATTTAGTTCTTTTTCTGGGATTTTGTTCTTTTCTTTCATTTGGGTCATATTTCTTTGTCTGCTCAAATTGGCAACCTCCCTGTGTCTGTTTCTGTGTATTAGGTAGAGCTTTGTTGACTTCCTGTCTTAGTAGCATGGCCTATTGTAGAAAAGGCTCCTGTAAATTGTGTGGCGTGGTGCCTTAGGTACTCACCAAGGCAGGGAAACCTGCTTCACCACTTTGTGACTCTGTGTGGGGGAAGGGCTTGGAGAGGGGACAATACCTCTGCCTGGCTTCTTGAAGTTTGCTTGCCACTCGCTCTGTGTGACTGGTGCCCTTCTGGCTATTGCCCTGGTGCCGAGTCTCATAGGAGGTAGGTATACATAAATTTTTAGTCCATATGGGCCCTTTAAGTGGAATATCTGGCCATTTCTTCTGCCGCCCCAACCCACACTAGTTTTTCTATAGCCAGAAGTTATGCGGATTTATCTTTCTGGTGCTGGCACCCTGGGCTGAGCAGTCTAGCCTGGGGCTAGGATTGCTCACTCCCAATATATTCCTTCCAATTTTTATCAACCATACATAAATGTGGTACTGTGTGTTCTGCTGCTGCTGCTGCCTTTCCGTGCCACACTGCATCTCCATGTTTCTCCACCCTTCTCTGCAACTCTGTCCCTCCCACCCATCTGGATTAATGTGGCTTCTTAAATTCTTGTTTGTTGGACTTCCATAGAGCTTGATTTTCTGAGGGTTCTGGTGTTATTATTATTATTTTTTGAGATCTAGTTGTAATTCTTTCTATGGTTGTGCAGAGAGGTGAAGCATGTCTGTCTATGCCTCTATCTTGACCAGAGGTGTTCATCTGGCTTCTCATTTCTTCAATACTTACCACATGACAGGCACTGTTCCACATACGTTGTTGTAGCATCTCATTAATTGCTCACCATAAACTAACCTTCTTTTCATTTGCTGTCTACAAAAAGAAATACAAGTTTACTGACAACGAAGGGATGTGTTTTGCACCTCTTTCTGCTAACTCAACCAGAATGTTTCATTAATGCCAAATTTCTAACTTGATGTGAACAGTACTTATAGCATAGTCTGAATCTTGAGGTGACAAATTGTGATTTCAAAAAAAAATGTAGTTTAGAAAAAGACCTAGATAATAAGGTTAAGATTATTTAATATAAGAATAAAATAAAAACCAAAACTTTGGGTTAATTACTTTTCTTTGACACCAAAATATTGTGCCATAAAAAAAAAAAAAAAAAAAAAACAAAACTCTCTGGGATGGAGGTGACTAAAAAGTAAGACAAAGTAGAAAGAGGTGGCAAGACCAATGTTTTTGCAATTTAGCCAATCTTTTCTAACCAGTGAAATGTATATAGTGTGTCTAAAACCCTGAGTATGATACCTGTATTTCCTATTCTAATTGTGTAGCATAACCAGATTTTACTAGACTGACAAAATGACAGCAACCCTCAGAACTCATTTTACACATGTGTATTACTATTCAAACATGCAAACTATAACACTGTTTCATTAGAATAATAAAATATTGATCTTTCAACCCAAATGTCCTACCTACTTACTTGACCAAGGTTGTCACCAGTTGTTAGGGTGCTTTTTCTATTATTTTCTCTTCTCTTCTTTTCTTTCCTTTTATTTTGTGAGGTGTGTCTTTGTTACATAGAGCTTAACATGCACACATGAATGCAGACTTAATTATTCTGTAATACTGTCTCCAAACCTTTACTGAGCTCCTGCTATGTGTAATGCATCATTCTCATACCCTTTCAGACATTCCTACCGCGATATATATTTCCATAACTTAATTATTTCATATTTCATTCTCTTTTGAATCTAAGACTTGAGACTGTAACTTACAGGTTATGGCTTCAGAGAAACAGTCAGTCACAATGTGTCCTACTATTCCTTGAACATTCCTTATTTCATCGTGTAGTTTCCACTGTCCCCCTGGTGCTGATATTTTGCTGTAAAGACCATAGTCAATCACTGCTTCAAATCTTGCCACCCCTTTCACATGATTAGCATAATGATGAACATTCTTTACCCTGCCCATGATTCACATAAAACCATGAAAAATACATAATTAATAAATTGTTTAATGCAATCTTTTGGACAGTAGCACTAATGATTATTATCATAGAAGCCTAGTAAACTAGACTGATAATTATCAGGGATTTATTTGAATGGACAGCTAAGCTATTCTTGGCAAGTTAGTCAAAGCAGTTATCATGACAGCCACACAAATATGTCTTATAAATTGGGTTAATTAGGGTAATTAATAACTGTTATTTGGCTCCCTTTTCCCAAGGTATTGCCTTAGCATTATCAAAAAGGAAAAGTAAATTTTTTTTTTTTAAAGTTTGCATCCCTCTCCTAAGAAAGTTACTTTTTAAATCAGTAAAAGCTACCCAACCTCTAAAGGCAACTTCCCCAGAGAAACCCTTATTTTTATGAGACCTTCTCCTACTTCTGGAGGTTTAAGAGTCAGCAAGCATAAGCCACACTGGAAAAAAAAGAGTAGTTAAAAAAGAGATGCTAAATAGTCGGTGACCTGAGGCTGCTGCTTTCTTTTTAGTCACCTATAAGAGATTCCAAGGGGCCATCCCTCTGGCTTCCACTTTTGGCAGAGCCTGGCTTTGTTTTTTGCTCATCAAGAACTTTCTTACTTTTCTCTCTAGCTTCTTCTTTGTATCAGTTTCTTCTGATTTTTCCTTCACAAGGAAGTTCTGAGATTTTCTTGCCTGGGTTTCTGCCCTTCTGAGGTTTTCCAAGTTTTAAATCTGTTGGACGACTTTTTAAAAATTTAATGCCTTAGGGATCATCTAACATTGCCTGGTGGTGGTTTTGCTTTTTTTTTTTTTTCCAAAGACAGGGAAAGGTGTTAGCTCTGAACAGCTTTCTTTTTATCCTACCCTAAAAAAGTAAAGAGTAAAAGTCCAAGTTTTTTTCTTTATGCAGCTCAGCATGTTAAGTTGTTTTCCTTATTATAGTGCAAAGAAAGAAGAAAGGAAGAAGTTAAAATGAAACTAGTTTTCCCCAATGAGGTCATATTTGCAGAGGATACTATTATTCTCAAAAAGAATTTGAGACTTTTCATAATAGTTTTGAATAGCAAATTGATTTCCCCCTGTTTCATTCATAAAATAAGGAGAAGGAATGGATACAAGGAGGGAAGGGAACTAAGGACATTAATTGGACACCAGACCTATGTCAGATACTGGGCTCGATGTTTTTCTTTCTTTATTTATTGGTTTTCTATTACAGTTGTCCCACATTTTCCACAATTGTTCCTTCTTCATCCTGCCCACCGCTTCTCCCACAGTCAGTCCCCACCCCGTTGTCCATGTCCATGGGTCATTTATACTAGTTCCTTGACTAGATCCTTTCCCTTCTTACCCCTCTTCTCTCCCTCTCTCCTCCACCCTTGTAACTGTTAGTCTGCTCCTTGTTTACATGCCTCTGGTTCAATTTTGCTTGTTTGTTTGTGTTGTTCATTGCTTTGCAGTATTAGGTGATATCATATGATATTTGTTTTTTGTCGTTTGGCTTAGTTTGCTAAGTATAATTCTCTATAGTTCCATCCATGTAGTTGCAAATGGTAGGAGTTCCTTCTTTCCTTCTGCTGCATAGTATTACATTGTGTAAATGTACCACAGTTTTTTGATCCACTCATCAACAGATTGGCACTGAGGCTGTTTCCAGCACTTGACTATTGTAAACAGCACTGCTATGAACATAGGGATGCATAGATTCTTTTTAATTGGTGTTTCAGGATTCTTAAGGTATAATCCTAGCAGTGGAATCACTGGTTCAAAAGACAGTTCCATGTTTAGTTTTTTGAGGAAATTTCATACTGTTTTTCATAGTGGCTGCACGAGTCTGGATTCCCACCAACAGTGCAGGGTTCCCTTTCTTTTTTAAATATTTTATTGATTATGCTGTTACAGTTGTCCCAATTTCTGTTCCCTCTGCCACCCCCACCCAGTGGCCCCTCCTCACTCCAGTTGTCCCCCTCCTTAGTCCATGCCCATTGGTTGTGCATATAGTTCTTCTCAACATTTTCCTATCTACTCCACTCTCTATGCTTCTTAATTCCTGCACCATCTCCCTCCCTTTGCCCCTTCCCCATCCCCGCTGACCTTCCCCCAATATGTCCCCCATACCTATAATCACTTTTCCATTCTCATTGCCTACTGAGTTTTCCTTTGTTTTGGTTCCCTAGCTTCTGTTGTTGGCTGTTGTTATGCAATTTTCATTTTAATGTTCATAGTTTTGATCCTCCTTCTCCTAAACAAGTTCCTTTAACATCTCATATAACGATGGTTTGGATCTAATGAACTTCTTCAGTTTTACTTTGTCCTGGAAGCACTTTCTCTGCCCTTCTATTCTGAATGACAGCTTCGCTGGATAGAGTAATTGTGTCTGTAGGTTATTGCTTTTCATTACTTCAAATATTTCTTGCCAGTCCCTTCTTGCCTGCAGAGTCTCCTTTGAGAAATCAGCTGATAGTCTAATTGGGATCCTTTTATACATAATTCTCTTCTCTTTTGCTGCTTTTAAGATGCTCTCTTTATCCTTAATTTTTGACATTTTGATTATAATGTGTCTTGGTGTGGTTCTCTCTGGGTCCAGTTTATTTAGAACTCTCTGTTCTTCCTGGACCTGTAAGTCTATTTCCTTACCTAAGTTAGGGAAGTTCTGCTTCATTATTTTTTTCACATAATTTTTCTATTTCTAGTTCTTATTCTTTACCTTCTGGCAACCCTATAATTTGGATGTTGGCTCACTTATAACTGTCCCAGAGGTTTCTGAGCCTCTCCTCATTTTCCTCACTTTTTGTTTCCTCTTTCTGCAATGGTTGACAGTTTGTTCCTTCTCTATGTTCCGATATGTTGAGTTGATCTCTGGTTTCCCTTCCCTCACAACTTGTTTCATATGTGTTTTTGTTCATTTCAGCAGGACTAGCTTCATTTCTTCCCCATCTTGATTTAAATCTGATATTAGCTCTGTAAGCTGTCTTATATTTATAGCTCTGAACTGAGCCTCAGAAAGATTATCTAGCCCCTCCCCCTTTTCCAAGGACAGTGTGCAAGAAAGCCGTGTTCGAGAAGAGCTAAAACAAAAAGAGTGGATCATGACCCATGAAGAGCATCATGCAGCCAAAACCCTGGAGATTGGCAAAGCCATGGCTGTGTTAACCTCCGGTGGAGATGCCCAAGGAATGAATGCTGCTGTCAGGGCTGTGGTCCGAGTTGGTATCTTTAATGGTGCCCGTGTCTTCTTTGTCCATGAGGGTTATCCAGGCCTGGTGGATGGTGGAGAGCACATCAGGGAAGCCACCTGGGAGAGTGTTTCAATGATACTTCAGCTGGGAGGCACAATGATCGGAAGTGCCTGGTGCAAGGACTTTAGGGAGCGAGAGGGAAGACACTGAGCTGCCCACAACCTGGTGAAGCATGGGATCACCAATCTGTGTGTCATTGGGGGTGACGGCAGCCTCATTGGAGCGGATACCTTCCGCTCTAAGTGGAGCAGCTTGCTGAGTGACCTTCAGAAGGCGGGTAAGATCACAGCTGAGGAGGCTGCAAATTCTAACTACTTGAACATCGTGGGCCTGGTTGGCTCAATTGACAATGACTTTTGCGGCACTGTTATGATCATTGGCACTGACTCTGCCCTACATCGGATCATAGAGATTGTAGATGCGATCACGACTACTGCTCAGAGCCACCAGAGGACGTTTGTGCTAGAGGTGATGGACCGGCATTGTGGGTACCTGGCCCTTGTCACCTCTCTCTCCTGTGGCGCCGACTGGGTTTTTATTCCTGAATGTCCACCAGATGATGACTGGGAAGAACACCTTTGTCACCAGCTCAGCGAGACAAGGACCCGTGACTCTTGTCTCAACATCATCATTGTGGCCGAGGGGGCGATTGACAAGAATGGGAAACCCATCACCTCTGAAGACATCAAGGACCTGGTGGTAAAGCGTCTGGGATATGACACCCGGGTCACTGTCTTGGGGCACGTGCAATGGGGCGGGACACCGTGAGCCTTTGACCGCATCCTGAGCAGCAGGATGGGTGTGGAAGCAGTGATGGTGCTACTGGAGGGGACCCCGGACACCCCGACCTGTGTGGTGAGCCTCTCTGGTAACCAGGCCATGTGTCTGTCCCTCACGGAGTGTGTCCAGGTGACCAAAGATGTGACCACAGCCATGAATGAGAAGAAATTCGATGAGGCCATGAAGCAGTGAGGCCGGAGCTTCATGAACAACTGGGAGGTATACAAGCTTCTGGCTCATGTCAGACCCCCAGTTTCTAAGGCTGGCATGCACACAGTGGCTGTCATGAATGTGGGGGCCCTAGCAGCAGGCATGAATGCTGCCGTCCGCTCCACTGTGAGAATTAGCCTTATCCTGGGCAACTGAGTCCTGGTTGTGCATGATGGCTTTGAGGGCCTGGCAAAGGGTCAGATTGAGGAAGCTGGCTGGAGCTACATTGGGGGCTGGACTGGCCAAGGTGGTTCTAAACTTGGGACTAAAAGGACTCTGCCCAAGAATTTAGAACAGATTAGTGCCAACATCACTAAGTTCAACATTCAAGGCCTTGTCATCATTGGGGGCTTTGAGGCTTACACATGGGGCCTTGGAACTGATGGAGGGCAGGAAGCTGTATGACGAGCTCTGCATCCCATTTGTGGTCATCCCTGCCACGGTCTACAACAACGTCCCTGGCTCAGACTTCAGCGTGGGGGCTGACACCGCGCTCAATACGATCTGCACGACCTGTGACCGCATCAAGCAGTCAGCAGCAGGCACCAAATGTCGGGTTTTTATCATTGAAACTATGGGTGGCTACTGTGGCTACCTGGCCACCATGGCAGGGCTGGCAGCGGGGGCCGATGCTGCCTACATTTTTGAGGAGCCCTTCACCATTCGAGATCTGCAGGCGAATGCCAAACATCTGGTGCAAAAGATGAAAACAACTGTGAAAAGGGGCTTGGTGTTAAAGAATGAGAAGTGCAATGAGAACTATACCACTGACTTTATTTTCAACCTGTACTCTGAGGAGGGCAAGGGCATCTTTGAGAGCAGGAAGAATGTGCTTGGCCACATGCAGCAGGGTGGAAGCCCAACTCCATTTGACAGGAATTTTGCGACTAAGATGGGCGCCAAGGCGATGACCTGGATCACTGGGAAAATCAAAGAGAGTTACCATAACGGGCGGATCTTTGCCAATTCTCCAGACTCAGGCTGCGTCCTAGGGATGCGTAAGAGGTCCCTGGTCTTTCAACCAGTGACTGAGCTGAAGGACCAGACCGATTTTGAGCACCGCATCCCCAAGGAACAGTGGTGGCTGAAGCTGAGGCCCATCCTCAAAATCCTAGCCAAGTACAAGATTGACCTGGATACCGCAGAGCATGCTCACCTGGAGCACATCAGTCGGAAGCAGTCTGGAGAAGCTCCTGTCTAAATGTCTTTGGAGTGAGGGGAACAGATTGTCTGACTGTAGTCAGCTCACCCCTGATAGATCCAAGTCTGTGTATTCTCAAGTGTTATAGCTCAGTTTTCATTAGGTTTCCTTCTTTGCTGTAACTGCAGCCAAGATCAGCTCTGGCTAGGGACAACGACTGAAAGCTTGTTTTAGGTAGAATTTATCATGACTTCTACCCCAGCTTCATTCATCACAAGGCTGGGCTCATCTAGCACGACTGCTAGATTTCAGTTACTCGGTTAGAATTTTCCTAAAAATAAGCTTTATTTATTTCTTTGTGGTAACAAAGTCTTGGTTCCTATACTACTTTTGCAGCAGTGACAAACAATAACTACACTAATAAATGCCAACTGGTCACTGTGAAAAAAAAAAAAAGATTATCTATCTGCTGGTCCAATAAATCATGTATTTGCTCTCTGGTCAGCTGTGTGATTGGGATCTCTATCATGATCCCTGCCATCCTGACAATTTGTTTACAGTACCTTTGTTTCCTGGGTGTGGCTGTTACATCACCAATGCTATCGTGGGCGGAGCCCCGTGCACTCATCACTACCAGGCAACCTTTCTCACCACACTGTGGCGCTTTGTGTGGGCAGAGGTCCAAGATGGATTCCTGCCGTTCACTCTCTGCTGAGAGACTGAGAGCCTCCTCCTCTGTCCCCATGTCCTCCAGCCCTCACAGTCCGAGGCAATTGGGGTCTGCCTTCCCTGGCGTTGGAATCAAGAGCTGACTGGTTTGGTCTGCAGCCAGGGGTGCTCCCAGGCACTTCTAACCTCCCCTTAAATATGGGTTTCTGTGCTCACTGCAGCCCCACCACCCATCACTGCAGCTGCCACCACCACCAGCACAGCTTGACCTCTCTGCCCTGGCTTTGCCCTGCCTGCCGATATGGACGAGCAACACTTGTTTATAACTTCATACATTGGAATTCCATGTAGCTTTTTCTGGAACTTCTGGTTATTTCTGATTTTGCAGTAGTTGTTGTCCTTCTTAATTGTAAAGGGAGACACAGTGTGTCAGTCTAGGCCTCCATCTTGGCTGGAAGCTCAGGATCTCCTTTTCTCCACACCCTCTCCAGCATTTGTTTGTCAATTTGTTGTGAAGTGGTATCTAACTGTCCCTGGCTGGTATGGCTCAGTGGATTGAGCGTCGGCCTGCGAGCTAAGTGTCGCTGGTTCGATCTTCCAGTCAGGGCACATCAGAGAAGGAAAACTCTGACTCCAAAAAACCTCCGCTGCCTTGCGGCATACCTCTTCAGGGGAAAGGCTAAGGGAGTAAACCCCGACAGAAAATCAGGAGCCGGAGTCCCTAAGGCGGTTTGACGTTGTAGTCAACACCGGCAACTCCTGTGGCGCACCTGAAGCCAAGCTGTATTGACTCCGTCTTTCCCTTGGACCCTTCAGCTGCGAAGAGAGGGGGGGTCTGCTGCATGGGCAACAGCAGACCCTCCATATCACCCTGCCCAGGCTCTGTAGCTTCAGCTTCACTGGAGAGGACACTCCAGCGTCATCGCAAGATGTCGATTTAACACGGGAGGAGACAGATACCGTGTCACTCCCGAGTCGGACTGCACAGCCATTCTCGGCGGTGCAGATAGACTCTTAAGAAGGTACACCATCATCTCTCAAGACGGACGGCTGCCGACGACGACGGTATCTAACTGTGGTTTTTATTTGTGATGTTGAGCATTTTTTCATATGCCTATGGACCTTCCATATGTCCTTTTTGGAGAAGTGTTTGTTCAGGTACTTTGCCCAGTTTTTAGTTGGGTCATCTGTCTTCTTGCTATTGAGTCATATAAGTTGTTTATATATTTTGGAGATCAATCCCTTGTCTGAGATATCACTGGCAAATATGTTCTCCCACAGAGTTGTTTCCATTTTCATCTTGCTGATGTTTTCTTTTGCTGAGGAGAAATCCTTCAGTTTTATGTAGTCCCATTTGCTTATTTTTTCCTTTATTTCCCTTGCCCTGGGAGATATATCAGTGAAAATATTGCTACATAGGATATCTGAAATTTTCCAGCCTATGTTTTCCTCTAGGATATTTATGGTGCCATGGCTTACATTTACATCTTTTATCCACCTTGAGGTTATTCTGGTGTGTGGTGTAAGTTGGCGGTCTAGTTTGATTTCTTTGCATGTCCCTGTCCAGTTTTCCCAGTACCATTTGTTGAAGAGGCTCTTTTCACTCCATTTGATGTTCTTTCCCTCTTTGTCAAATATTAGTTGAGCATATAGACCTGGGTTTAACTCTGGGCTCTCTATTCTGTTCCATTGATCTATATGTCTGTTCTTATACCAGTACAAATTGTTTTGATTACAGTGGCCTTAATATCAGGTATTGTGATTTCTCCTCCTGTGTTCTTCTGTCTCAAGATTGCTGTGGCTATTCGGGGTCTTTTTGGGTTCCACATAAATTTTTGAAGTATTTGTTCTAGGTCTGTGAAATAAGTCACTGGTATTTTAATAGGGATTGCGTTGAATCTATAAATTGCTCTGGGTAGTATGGACACTTTAATGTTGTTGATTCTTTCCATCCATGAATTTGGTATATGCTTTCATTGATTTATATCTTCCTTAATTTCTTTCTTCAGTGTTATGTAGTTTTTTGAGTACAGGTCTTTCATATCTTAGGTTAAGTTTATTTGTAGGTAGTTTATTTTTCTTGTTTTTATAGTAAATTTTTTTTTATTTTAGTTTCTATTTCTGATATTTTACTGTTGGTGTACAGAAATGCCTTTGATTTCTGAATATTATGTTGTATCCTGCTATTTGTCAAATTCACTTCATAGGTCAAGTAGTTTTCTTTGTGGAGTCTATAGGGTTTTCTATGTACACTATCATGTCATTTACAAATAATGACAGTTTTACTTCCCCTTTTCCAATTTGGATGTCTTTTATTTCTCTTTCTTGTCTGATTGCTGTGGCGAGAACTTCCTAGTCTATGTTGAATAGGAGTGGAGAGAGTGGACATCCTTGTCTTGTCCATGATCTGAGGGGAAATGCTTTCAGTTTTTGCTCATTGAGTATGATGTTGGCTTCAGGGTTTTCATATATGGCCTTTATTATGTTGAGGTATGCTCTCTCTGTTCCCATTTTGCTGAGTGTTTTCATCATAAAAGGGTATTGTACTTTATCAAATGCTTTTCAGCATCTATTGATATGATCATGTGATTTTTGTCTTTCCTTTTATTCATGTGGTGTATTATGCTTATTGATTTATGAATATTAAACCATCCTTGCATCCCTGCGATGAATCCTACCTGACGTGATGTATGATCTTTTTAATGTGTTGCTGGATCTAGTTTTCCAATATTTTGTTGAGGATTTTAGCATCTATGTTCATCAGCGATATTGGCCTGTAGTTTTCTTTCTTTGTTGTCTCTTGACCTGGTTTTGTAATTAGCATGTTACTGGCTTGATAGAAAGAGTTGGGGACTTTTTCCTCTTCTTGGATATTTTTGGAATAGTTTGAGAAGGGTAGGCATTAGTTATTCCCTAAATGTTTTGTAAAATTCTCCTGTGATGCCATCCAGTCCAGACTTTTTGTGTGCGGGGAGTTTTTTGATTACTGCTTCAATTTCACTAGTTGTTAACAGTCTATTCAGGCTTTCTGCTTCTTCTTCTTTTTTTAAAATAATTCATTTATTTATTTGTTTGTTTTGCTTTGTTTCTTTATTTTTAGAGAGAGAAGAAAGGAGAAAGAGAGGGAGAGAAACATCACCGTGTGTTTGCCTCTCACTCATGCCCCCAACTGGGGACCTGATGTGAAACCTAGTCATGTACCCTGACTGGGAATCGAACCAGCGACACTTGGCCGACACTCAATCCACTGAGCCACAGCAGCCAGGGCTTCTGCTGCTTCTTGATTCAGCTTTGGAGGATTATGTTTCCAGAAATTTGTCCATTTCATCTAGGTTGTCAAATTTCTTGTGATAGCGTTGTTCATAGTAATTTTTACAATCCTTTGTATTTCTGTGGTATAAGTTTTGATTTCTTCTCTTTTGTTTCTGATTTTGTTTATCTGGGTCCTCTCTCTTTTTTTATGGATGAGCCTGGTTAAAGGTTTGTCTATTTCATTTATCTTTCAAAAGAACCAGTTTCTAGTTTTATTGATCTTTTGAATTGTTCGTTTAGTCTCTATGTCATTTAATTCTGCTCTGATCTTGATGATTTTCTTCTTTCTACTCACTCTGGGTTTTGTTTGTAGTTGTTACTCTAGTTCTTGTACCTGTATGGTTAGATTTTTTATTTGAGATTCTTCTATCCTTTTTAGGTAGGCTATTAACTTTCCTCTCAAGACTGCTTTTGCTGTGTCCCATAGCTTTTGGGCTGTTTTGTATTCATTATCATTTGCTTCCAGAAACTTTTTGATTTCTTTCTTGATGTCATTGTTAACCCATTCATTATTTAATAGCATGTTATTCATTCTCCATGAGTTTGAATGTCTTTGAGTTTCTTTCTTGCGGTTGATTTCCAGTTTCAAGCCATTGTGATCTGAAAAGATGCTTGATATAATTTCAATTTTTTTGAATTTGTTGAGGCTTGTTTTGTGTCCTACCATGTGGTCTATCTTTGAAAATATTCCATGTGCATTTGAAAAGAATGTATGTTCTGCTTCTTTGGGGTGGAAAGTTCTCTCTCTATATATATATATTAATTAAGTCCATTTGATCTAGAGTGGTGTTTAATGCCTCAATATCCTTGGTGCTTCTTTGCTTCAAAGATCTGTCCATTGTTGACAATGGGTTGTTAAAATCTTCTACTATGAGTGTGTTGCTATTGATTTCCTTCTTTAAGTCCTTCAAAATTTTTCTGAATATTTGGGTGCTCTTATGTTGGGTGCATTTATGTTTACAAGGGTTATAGCTTCTTGATGGATTGTTCCCTTAAGTATTATGAAATTCCCTTCTTTGTCTTCTTTTATGGCCTTTGATGTGAAATCTGTTTTGTCTGATGTAAGTATTGTCTCCAGGTTTACTTTCATGTCCATTTGCTTCAAATATTTTTTTTTCCATATCTTCACTTTCAGTCTGTATAAATCTTTTATTTTGATTTGGGTCTCTTTTAAACAGCATATATGTGGGTCATGCCTTCTAATCCATTCAGCTACCCTGTGTCTTTTGATTGGTGCATTTAATTCTTTTACATTTGAGGTTATTATTGATAGGTACTTATTCATTGTCATTTTGCCCCTCTGTACCTGTGTTCCTCTCTGTCTCTCTCTGTTTCTTCATCTTCTTAAATCAGACCCTTTAGCATCTTTTCCAATACTGGTTTGGTTGAGATTTATTCTTTAGCCTTCTTCTGTCTTGGAAACTCCTTATTTCACCTTCCATTTTGAATTAGAGCCTTGCTGGGTAGAGTAGTTTTGGTTGTAGGCCTTTGTTTTTTATTGCTTGGGATATTTTTTTGCCATTCTCTTCTGGCTTGTAGTGTTTCTGTTGAGAAACCTGATGATAGCCTTATTGGAGCTCCCTGTATGTCATTAGCTGTTTTTCTCTTGCTGCTTTTAGGATTCTCTCTTTGTCTTTGAATTTTCACACTTTAATTATTATCTTTCTTGGAGTGCGCCTGTTTGGGTTTCTCTTTATTGGGACCCTCTGTGCTTCCTGGACTTGCATGACTTTTTATCTCATCAAGTTAGGGAAGTTTTCTGTCATTATTTTTTCAAGCATGTTTTCTATCCCTTGCTCCTCTGGTATTCCTATGATATGGATATTATTACAGTTCATGTTGTCCTGCAGCTCTTCTAAAGCCTCTTCATTCTTTTTCAGTCATTTTCATTTTGTTGCACTGTCGGGGAATTTTTCCCCACACTGTCCTCCACCTAACTGATCTGATCCTTTGGTTTCTCTAGCCTTGTTTTGATTCCTTCTACTGTGTTCTTCAGTTTAGAAGCTGTACTATTTGTTTCCTCCTGGCTCTTATTAGTAGCTTCTATGTCCTTTTAAATTCTGATGTAATTCTGAGTAAGGTCCTTGTAGTTTCCCTGGAGTTCTCTGTAGTTTTCTTTGAGCTCTATGAGTTCATTGAGGTTCCTTATAATCCATATTTTGAATTCCATGTGTGATAGTTTGCTTACCTCTACTTCATTTAACACTCTTTCTGGGGATTCCTCCTTTCCTTTAGACGGGGAATTGTTTCTTTGTACCCCAATTTTTAAAATTATTCTTGTTTGTTTCTGCTTCTTAGATTGATCTGCACTTCCTGGTTCTGCCCCTTGTGTCATCAGATCATGTCCCAGTCTTCGATGTTTTTCTTATATTAACTAACTTAATCCTCACAACAGCCCTGTGAGAATGGGCACACTATTATACTAGTTTTACTGATGAAGAAACTACAGTATATGAAGATCAAGTAATTTTTCCGAGTTCACACATAACGAGGACCTTAATCCAAGTCTCTGTGATTCAGAGTCCTTTCTTCTACACTAGCTAGAAAAGAGTTTCTCAGAAAAGCAAGAATCTTCTATCACTTTACAAATTTCAGATGCCTTGTTCACAACCCAACTCCAATTGTCTAGAAATGCCTATTCATTCTTGCTTCTCTGCCTCTTTGAGAATTCAAAATTTTAAGACAGGGACCAGCATTCTGATTGACCCATAAAATTCAAATCTGGGGATAATATTAGTGAAAAGATTTTAGTAGAAAACATTAGGCTAATTCCTTAGAAATGGCCACAACAGTTTCTTTCCATGTCACACTGGATTCTCATGATCAAGAAAAGGCAGCTTCTATTTATATCTTATGCTTTGTTGCCCTGTTAAGGAAGAAAGTTATGTGTTGATTGAAGTGGCTTATCGATGCTTGCTGGCTGCACAGGACACATGGGAAATGCAGGTGGTTGGGGTCCTCTGGGTATTCCTATGCTAGTAATCCAGGACCATGTTCTGACATCTTCAAAAACTGAAAACTGGCAAGAGGGGGCTATCTTAGGCCCACTTCTCTGGTATGCTCTTTGAAATTTACAATGAGTATTGTATATATAGTATTAATTTTTTTGTGTGTAGCCACTTGCTTAGTTCATAAAGAAGATTCATTCATTGGGGAAATAGTTATTGAATACCTACTTCCTACCAGGCACCTTATCCAGAGTTCTAGAAAAAGCAATGAACAAAACATACAAATATTCCTAACATCATGGATTTGACATTCTAGTACAGGGAGAGAGAGAACAAACAAAATAAGAAATTAAAATAGATGGTATTTTATAAGGTAAATGTGATGGAGAAAAATAAGACAGCAAAGAGGGATTGTGACTGTTGGAGAAATTTTGCTAATTTAAATAGGGTGGTTAGGTAAGGCTTCAATGAAACTAAATTTTATTCCCTATCAGTTCACACACAGGCCCTTCTCCAGTCAGGCTGATAGTTTATTTGTTCATTAGTGCATACCCTCCCCACTGTTTGTTGTAGCCTGTCAAACATGAAATACACATTTCAGAACAAAAAAAGACATCGTGACTATGCTCATGGAGCCCATAGTATAGTGCAGGAGACATATAGTAAAAAAAGGATTACACAGATAATGACTTGCAATTGTGATAAGGGTGATGGAAATCAGTACAGAGTACTAACGTGTAGCATACATGGAGGCCAGTACATAGCTACTAACTTTGTTAGACCACTGAAAATTTGGTCTCATTGCATTATAGAACAAAATGATCTTGACAAAACAAGTCTCACTTGGTTTAGGTCATGTCTAAAGATCCATGATTTTGTGACTTCAAATATCTGAATTCCATAATTGCACATAGATATCTTCAGCCTCCAACACAGCTACTTACTGACATTTAATTTTAACACACATACATATTACTATATGTTTCTGGAAAACAAGTAAATGATTGTTTGATGTGGCAAGTTGTGGGGCTTCTAGAAAAGTGACTGAAAAGGAAGGAAAGCACTAATGAAGATAATGTCTGATTTTCAGAGCAGAGTGCCTATTTGTTCTTTCTTCTCCTTATGTTGTGCTTCCAAAGGGTCAAACCTACTTAAAATCAAAGATTGTAGGATAAAATGCATCTTTTTTATTTTTAAACCATGAAGAGTGAAGTATTTTAATGAAGAAATATGTTATTTTATTCTATAAACTAAGGGCTAATAGCCTGGAACTGGTACTTTGGCTCCCTAAAAAAATCCAGCAAGACAAGCCAATTACGGATGCTGAAACATTTTTATTTTTAGTTCCTTGTAATAATGACTCATTCTCTGCTATGGTACATTAACTGGGAAACAAGTTGAAATGAGAGTTTTTGGCACCTTTAGAATAATTGACTATTTTACCAAATTCTTAATAGTTCAGAGAGGCTAGTGGGTAGGGGATAGAGGGGCAAAAGAATAGCTAAGGGAAATGTGCATGCAGGAGACTGTGACTTTCCATTAAGTTATGACTTTCAAATTGTTACCTGTGGAATAGAGTTTATCTAATTTCTTTTTATTTTAGCTTGTTCTTTAAGTAAACATATGTTGGTTATTTATGCTGACTTCTATCTTTATGTGTGATGTGTTAACTTTGGTGACAGGAGTAATGAGCTGTTTACAAGTGAACAGTGAAATTGGCACGGCTGTGATATTCTTCTTTATACCACAATCTCTGGCAATCTCCAATTCTCCTCTGTATCAGGGTGCATTGGTATCATGTTAGCTGGCCTTTTCTCTTTACTTTTCAGTAGAATTTCTTTTTTGGGGGAAGCATGTTACTTTCCCTTTTGGTCTATTCTTCCTTTGGTGGCTCTGCTTGCCTATCTGGTGGTCTTTTTGGAAGTTCTAACCCAATGCCAGTCTGGGGTGGAGCTGGTCACAATGGAAGGAGTCTTTGGAAGGATAGAAATGTTTTGAGGGAGGCAAGTTAAGGTTAAATGGACTGCTAAACCAAATATAATCTTAGACTTCATTAACAATGTATAATTCCCTGACTACTGGAGATGTTAGCCCCTCTGAACTCTTTGCTGCTCTCATTAGATCTGGAGTATTATGTTCAATTTTGGATGCCTTATTTTAAGTAGAACATTGAGAAACTAGCGTAAGCTTCAAGGAAGCTTAAGAAACTAGTAAAGGATCTGAAGACTACATAATTTGTGGAACAACATTCATATTGCTTAATTATGATAAAAGTCAGTTGTGTGAAGCCGACATTATTTTTGGTATGTACTACGCTAGGAAAATATGTTGAAAAGAAGGGACTAAAACTAAAATGTCATTAAAACATAAAACCTTCTTCTTTTTCTTAATGGATTATGAATTGGTTACTTGGAGTCAATATACAGGACAGGGCAAAAGTAGGTTTAATGTTGTGACTATGCAAAACACAGAGTTTATTCTTGTATTATTTTTTATTAATCATTGTATTATTTTCCATATGAACAACAGTAAACCCACTTTTGCCCCACCCAGTAGTTCATCCTAATTTATAGGGGTCATAGGTTTCAAGATCCCCAGTGAATGCCTGAAACTGTGGATAGTAAAAAATAATAATAATAAAAAATAACTATCTATCTATTTATCTCTCTCTATATATCTATATGTATCTATATCTCCAAACCATATATACATTATATAGTTTATACACTAAAAACATATATATATATGTTTTTCCTATATTTACTTTATAAATTAGGTATAGTAAGAAATTAATGACAAATAACAAAATAGAACAATCATAACAATATATTCTAATTAAAGCTATGTGAATGTGGTCTCTCTTTATCTCTGTAATAATCAACCTGATAACTTAGATGGTTACTAAACAACTAATAGGTGGGCAGTGTATATATATAGCATGAATCCACTTGACAAAGAGATAATGCATGTCTCAACATGATAGAATGGGACAGTACAAGATTTCATTATGCTACTTATAACAGCACACAGTATAAACTTTTGAATTGTTTAATTCTGGACTTTTCATTTAATATTTTAGGCTGTGACAACAGCTTTACATACTCATCATGGAAAATCAGTTCTCAGGTGTAAAACCAAAACCTGATGGATCATTGGGAGATCAGTGGGATTTTCCTTTCCCTTGTAGAGTTCACTGTATTTAATCTTCTTATTAAAGACCAGTTGATCACCACAGCCAGAAATAGGGTCCTAGAGTAAATTGACTAATGGCTACTATTCTGTCTTCCATCTTCTTGACACCCTTTGCACCCTCATAGTGGTGTTCTTTTGGTGGTGTTAGGAAGAAGTTAATATCTTGGAAAAATCTTAGATGTGGCTTGTTTTTCGCTTAGGAATATTGAGAAGATGAATATGACATGTTGAAGTTTTCCTGGTGTTTTAGGCTCTTTTTTCTAAAAGGCACTTCTCAAGTAATAATGATAATAATGATAATAATAACAACAATAATCCTAAATAACAAGAAATATTAATTTATGAAATGATTGACTGGCATAGGATCCTTATTATTTTTAGAACACATTGGGAGAGGTCATTCATACCTTCATGTATTTATTCTCTATCTTCTTGTGCTTTATTCATTTATTGCAAGGGAGAAAACTTTGTGAGGGAAGAGATTAAAAATATCTTTGTTTGCACAGAAACACAACATGTACATTGTTGGCTTAAGGCCTGTAGTAGACAGTACAAGTCTCACTTCAGAGCCATCCATGCCCTGTTGTTTAGGAGAGAAGACACAGAACCATCATTCTCAGATCAGAGGTGGTGTTTTGAACAATCCAAGATTTCTCTTGTTTCTTCTTACAATCTTCCCTCACTGTATGGAAGCGGGCCTCCAGGGATGGCACACATTGTTAGGGAGGGACTAGAGCTCCTGCAGCACCTGGAAAGCAGTAGGGTGACCCAAGAACTTTCAGCTTCTTCTTCCAGAAAAGACACAGTGCCAGGTAGATCAGAAGAAGGGAACAAGCATAAAATTTACATTCTTAGACTTCATAAAAGAAGTTAGGAAGCACTGCTCTGCTTCCTACCAAGTGTGAAAATGTTATGGTAATCCCTTTTCCTAAGGTCTAGAGCAAGTGGGTCTAACATGCTGAGAAAAGTGAAGGTCTTCCTTTCCTCACCCTGACAAATGGACTAGGGAAAGTTTTAAGAGGCTATTCAAAGGCTGCAAAAATAATTTGAAAGTCATGAACATCTGACCACTGGAGAAAACCTTTACTTGTTCAGAAATACGTCTCTGTGATTTAATTAGCTAACCCTTCAGACATTGATTTTTTCTAGCACTTGTACTGAATGTAACTTGTCTTCCAAACTTTACAGAAGAGCCAAACCAAATCCAGTTGGACTTGTGGCTGGAGGAAAGTTACTTGATTTTATTAAGCATGGCTTATGTTTTATCTCTCCTGTGACACTCATATGTAACTTGCAAAATCAAGAATTAGAGCAAAAGAGAAGCAAACTCTTTTCTTCAAATAAGGTTTTCCTTAGTTCCATCCCACCCCCTCAGATCACATGTGTCTGAAGGCTGTTTTAGTAGAAAGTGTTACTACCTAGAGGGGCTTCTCCTTGGTTGCTCTCCTGTCTGCTGCCTATATACAAGGTCTGTCCAGAAGGTGTCCAGCCATTTATTGAAGAAGATACAAGATACAAGAAACATTGCACATAGGACAAGGATGCCTTAGTCCTTTTCAAAGTCGGCACCTTGGGACCTCACACAGTTCTCCCAATTGACATCAGCTGTCCCATCATATTTTCCTGAATCTCATCGATGATCTGAAATCTCTTCACTTTCAAAGGTGATTTTAGTTTTGGAAAAACCAGACATCACAGAGCACCAAATCTGGGCTGTAGCATGGCTGAGTCACCTGGGTGATTTGATGTTTCACCAAAAAGCTTTGCACTAGATGTGATGCATGAGCAGGGGCATTGTTTTGATGAAGCTTCCCATCACCAGTTACCCATAGCTGTGGCCTTCTGAATCATCTGAATATTTTCCGTGGAGGAATGTTCTGGCTGAACGCAAAATTGATGTAGATTCATTGCTCCACTCTCTCAGTCATTTTGAATGTGATGGCCACACAGTATACAGGCTCACTCAACGATGTCTACCATTCCCACTGACTAATACAGTGAAGCTGTCATCATTCACACATGCGCATTCCAGTCCACTCTTCTTGGCTGCCAGGTTACATCAATGTTGTGCAAACAGTCCTTGGTATAGTAACAATGGCTGGAATTTTTCCAGACAGAGCTCATATACTATGTTCATAGTACAATGCCATATTACAATAGTCTCTTCACTTACCTGTTCCCAACATTAGAAATGTGAGGTCCTTGAGGGCAGGACTGGAATTTGATTCACCTCCATGTCCCTGTCATCTACCATGGGGCCTGGCAGACAGCCTTAACAGTATTTGTTGAATTGAATTGAACTCTTTTGGCCCTGAGCTGTACTACTTGCCATTTGTTCTGCAGTAGATTGTCAAGGACATTTCAGGGATCATGAGGCAAATCTTTTCAATTGTGGGGAGGACTCAGAATGATCTCTTTTTGTTTTGTCTTCTACTTCCTCTCATTGCTCCCATTTACCATTTTCCACTACTAGTTGCTTACTCTTTGTGCAAAAAAAAGGCCT